>NW_011494706.1:371838-406050 GCF_000754665.1 Bison bison bison
TTTCAGACAAGGGATCAAACCCTCATCTCCTGCTTGGCAGGGGAATTCTTTACCACTGTGCCACCTGGGGGGTCAGACACGACTTAGCGACCAAGCACGCACACCTCCTCGAGCTTCGGTATGGGTCTTCTCCTTCCCCACAGGCCCAGCAAGTCACCAGGCCTCCTTCCCTGAGATCTATCTCTGTTCATACTCTGTATTTTTCACTACAAAGCTCAAGTTAGACTTGAATGGTCTAAAATTCAAAAGCAGTTCAGCTTTAAATAAAGTATAAATTTTCTGAGATTTTGGATACCCTTGTGGGAAAACTATTTCCTGATTCAAGATTTATCAGGAATGTTAGTCTGTTACTCTTGACCACATATCAAAAGCTTTAGCTCCTTAAATCCCTCTCATTCTTAGATGAGGTATACTAACAGCATTTATACATGCAGCAACTATTGGAATCTATATTTCAACCATTTTAGTGGTCATTGTAGGTCCCTGCATGATCCATCTGGCAATGGGAGGACATCATAAATGGCAAATACTAGAGTCTGGCAATGGCACCCCACTCCAGTACTCTTGCCTGGAAAATCCCATGGTCAGAGGAGACTGGTAGGCTGCAGTCCATGGGGTTGCTAAGAGCCGGACACAACTGAGCGACTTCACTTTCACTTTTCACTTTCATGCATTGGAGGAGGAAATGGCAACCCACTCCAGTGTTCTTGCCTGGAGAATCCCAGGGATGGCGGGGCCTGGTGGGCTGCTGTCTATGGGGTCGCACAGAGTCGGACACGACTGAAGTGACTCAGCAGCAGCAGCAGCAGCAGAGTCTTCCTGTAAGGTGGAGCCATGGTCAACTCAGCCCAAAAGTACTTTCAATCACTTTGAGTGTGCTTGAGGTAGATTTCTATAGCACATGTACATTAATTATTTAGACAAGACATACAATCCACATTCTCTGATATTTCCAACATTAAGATACACTCAGAGGCCAAGTAGAGTGAAAGGGGAACGGACTTCAGAAGCAATCAGAAAGTATATAGAATCTCAGCTCTTCCAGTTACAGGCTACATGGACATGAGCAAGACCAACATCACTGAAGTACAGCTTCTTCATGTAAAATTGGAGTAATGATAATGACATCTTACAAAAATAGGTGCATGGACTAGAGATAATATATATAAAATACTCACCGTAATGTCTAGCCTATGATAGATGCTACACATATGGTGAAACCCATTCAGTAGTGTCTGACTCTTTGTGACCCCATGGACTACACAGTCCGTGGAATTCTCCAGGCCAGAATACTGGAGTGGGTAGCCTTTCCCCTTCCAGGGGATCTTCCTAACCCAGGGATTGAACCCAGATCTCCCGCATTGCAGGCAGATATTTTTACCAGCTGAGCCACAAGGGAAGCCCAAGAATACTGGAGTGGGTAGTCCATCCCTTCTCCAGCAGATCCTCCCAACCCAGGAATCATACCGGGGTCTCCTGCATTATAGGCGGATTCTTTACAAATTGAGCTATCAGGAATATGCCAGCAAATTTGGAAAACTCAGCAGTGGCCACAGGACTGGAAAAGGTCAGTTTTCATTCCGATCCCAAAGAATGGCAATGCCAAAGAATGCTCAAACTACCTCACAATTGCATTCACCTCACATGCTAGCAAAGTAATACTCAAAATTCTCCAAGCAAGTCTTCAACAGTACATGAACCAAGAATGTCCAGATGTTCAAGCTGGATTTAGAAAAGGAAGAGGAACCGGAGATCAAATTGCCAACATCTGTTGAATCATGGAAAAAGAAAGAGAGTTCCAGAAAAACATCTACTTCTGCTTTATTAACTATGCCAAAACCTTTGACTGTGTGGATCATGACAAACTGTGGAAAATTCTTCAAGAGATGGGAATACCAGACCACCTGATCTGCCTCCTGAGAAACCTGTAAGCAGGTCAAGAAGCAACAGTTAGAACTGGACAGGAATAATGGACTGGTTCTAAACTGGGAAAGGAGTACGTCAAGGCTGTATATTGTCACCCTGCATATTTAACTTATATGCAGAGTACATCACATGAAATGCCAGGCTGGATGAAGCACAAGCTGGGATAAAGATTGCAGGGAGAAATATCAATAACCTCAGATATGCAGATGACACCACTCTTATGGCAGAAAGCAAAGAGGAACTGAAGAGCCTCCTGATGAAAGTGAAAAAAGAAAGTGAAAAATCTGGCTTAAAACTCAACATTTAAAAAACGAAGATCGTGGCATCCAGTCCCATCACTTCAGGGCAAGTAGATGGGGAAACTGGAAACAGTGACAGACTTTATTTTCTTGTGCTCCAAAATCACCATACACTGTGACTGCAGCCATGAAATTAAAAGACGCTTACTCCTTGGAAGAAAATTTATGACCAATATAGACAGCATATTAAAAAGCAAGACATTAATTTGCCAACAAACGTCCATCTAGTCAAAGCTGTGGTTTTTCCAGTAGTCATGTATGGATGTGAGAGTTGGACTATAATGAAAGCTGAGTGCCAAAGAATTGATGCTTTTGAACTGTGGTGTTGGAGAAGACTCTTAAGAGTCCCTTGGACTGAAAGGAGATCAAACCAGTCAATCCTAAAGGAAATCAGTCCTGAATATTCACTGGAAGGACTAATGCTGAAGCTAAAACTCCAATACTTTGGCCACCTGATGTGAAGAACTGACTCATTGGAAAAGACCCTGGCACTGGGAAAGATTGAAGGTAGGAGGAGAAGGGCATGACAGAGGATGAGATGGTTGGATGACATCACCAACTGGATGGATGTGAGTTTGAGCAAGCTCCAGGAGTTAAGTGATGGACCGGGAAGCCTGGAGTGCTGCAGTCCATGGAGTTGCAAAGATTCGGACATGACTGAGCGACTGAACTGATACATATGGTAGACTTCTATAGCTAGCAATAATAGTTACAGTATGTATTTTATCCTCAATATAGTATGTTTCAATCCACATCTAGAAGTGTAAAGATTTCTGCGAGCCTTCATAGTGAACTTATTCTACTGGTTCATCATGAAGTTACTCAAGATAAGAAAAAAGTTATCTTATTATCTGACTCTCATTGTCTCCTGAGACAATGCTTTGAAAAAGAAAGATAAAACACTAGTAGTCTCATGAAAGAATAAGGGGAGAAGGAATGATTACTGGAGAAACAAGACTCAGAAAAGAAATAGTTGGGAGCACAAAGATATATTTGTCCCTCTGCACCATATGATAGCTCAGTTGGTAAAGAATCTGCCTGCAATGCAGGAGACTCCAGTTTGATTCCTGGGTCAGGATGATCCGCTGGAGAAGGGATAGGCTACCCACTCCAGTATTCGTGGGCTTCCCTTGTGGTTCAGCTGGTAAAGAATCTGCCTGCAATGCGGGAGACCTGGGTTCGATCCCTGGGTTGGGAAGATCCCCTGGAGTGGGGTGTGGCAATCCACTCCAGTATTCTGGCCTGGAGAATTCCATGGACAGAGGAGCCTGGCGGGCTACAGTCCATGGGGTTGCAAAGAGTTGGACATGACTGAGCAACTAAAACACACACAATACAATTAGAATTACAATTCTAATCCAAGAACTGAAATGATCATGATAGAATAGCTACTAGGGAGAAACTTATAAAGAAAGAAAAAGTATCTTCAACAGATCAACTGCAAGCAACACAAAAACTTAAGCCAAAGCTTTGAACCTTCTATCTAAGGCCAAGATTATCTCAGATTTTCAGGGAAAGTGCACAACTTCAGGTATGGAGAAGCATTCCAGGCCATAGTTCCCTGATTTATGGTTAGTGATGGTGAAAAAATAGAGTAGCAGGCCATGGGACACATCTTAGGTTACACAACACAAGTTCAAAACCAATAACCAAGCACAAGATTTTCTATTCAAGGACTAAATCTCATTGGTAGAATGAGATACATGAAAATAAATATAGACTACGGCAAGCATGCCTTTTATCTAATGGTCAGCAATTTCAGAGAAGAGGCTTTCAAAGATAAAATGCAAATATGCTTTAAATTTTTGAAATGGTTTTAAATCTTCTTCAGTTTCTGTAAACTCATCTGCCTACCCATTTTAAAAGAAATTCTAAGGTAAGATTACACTTACATGGCCATTTGCTAAAACATTTATCTGACTTTACTTTTAATGCTCTAACCAATTCTAGTTTTGATTTCATACAGCATCCTATATGTTATATTCTGGAAGGATTTATGTTTATCATTTATTCTATAACCTGATATATTTGCTTTAGAAATTTTTGTGGAAGTATATTAAAACATGGTACAAAACATTTTTCTGTACTTATTTTTTCCACTTCATTTAAATGGAGTATGGATGGATCACAATTTCTTTCCTCTTTTTTATTTTTGTGCAATTTATTTCACAATGAAATGCTCAATAAACTTTATTAATTAACTGCATACAAATTACAGGCATCCCTACAGAGTGCAATCAATAACAGTGATAGCACAAGATGCCCGAAAAACTTGGAATTGGCCTCAAAATAAATAGCAGTGCTTGGTAATAAATTTGTAGCAGAAAATAGGCAAACTACCCAGTAACTCCTTTCTTCCAAAGAAATGTCTATTCATGATTATTCACTTTAAATCAAAAAGCTCTAAATTGAAAACGGTTGCTATCTTGTTACTGATCACCATTTAACCAACTGGTTCTAATTACAACTTGATGCCTGTGAACCACCAAGATGCTCTGCTGCTGCTGCTAAGTTGCTTCAGTCGTGTCCAACTCTGTGCGACCCCATAGACAGCAGCTCACCAGGCTCCCCCGTCCCTGGGATTCTCCAGGCAAGAACACTGGAGTGGGTTGCCATTTCCTTCTCCAGTGCGTGAAAGTGAATTTGCTCAGTCGTGTCCGACTCCTAGCGACCCCATGGACTGCAGCCCACCAGGCTCCTAGATGCTCTAGCAAGATCTAAAGATGCCAGACTGAAAATTCAACATTTTCATCCATAGGCTAAAATGCCCTCACAAAGGTTTCTGCCAGCCCCCTACCCTACCTCTCACTTAGCTAGTTTATATGCTGTTTCAGGCTCCTGCTTTTAGAAAATTAACAATAAACAGTGTAAGATACAAGAAAGTCTGCAAGAAGGTTCAGGAAATTTAGGAAATTTGTATTCTAAAAAGAGACATAATAAAAGCCTAGGCTGAACATAGAACAGATAGGAAGTAAGTAAAGTAAAGCCACTCAGTGATGTCCGACTCTTTGCGACCCCATGGACTGTAGCCTACAAGGCTCCTCTGTCCATGGAATTTTCCAGGCAAGAGTACTGGAGTGGGTTGCCATTTCAAGCATCTATAAATCATATGCTAACTATATGCAAATATGTACACTCGGGCTTTAGGGAGATTCTAGAAGTGGCCTTATCACCCAATGCTTCTATGGTTTCTCATTAGCTATATTTAGATACTATTATCCTTTTACAGACTTATAAAGGACTGACCTTTCAAACTAGATTCCAGTTAAACTTGGCCATATTAGGAGAAGTCCAAAGTGGTCACAAAATTCCATATAGTAAAATGTACTCTACAACAGGAGGACTTTGCAGGACTCATACTCAAATAATAAAACAAAGTAACTCAACTCTAAGTGCCAGGCAGTGTTCTAAGTGTTTCATATTTCTCCTATTTGTATTATTCAGTCTCAAAATAGCCTTAGGGGAGGCATTATCTCCATCGTACAGACATAGGAACTACCAAGGTCTAGAAAGATTAAGGGAGTCAACTAATTAGCAGATGCAAAGTCTGTATTTGCATCAACCCTAAGAACTCCAGATCCTGGACTCATTACCACTACTCTACGTCACCTCCCACACACACACATGGGGGAAACAAAGGAAAAGAAGAGTAAATTTCCAGGACTTAGCGATAGCTGGCTTCATGTCACACAATGTGACTGGGCATCTCAAACATAGGACTTGGCATCTCCTATGTTTGCTGGGTCTTTTCATCTTTCTGTTTCATCTTTTAATGGGTGATATGAATAAAGGTGGCTCAGATGGTAAAGAATCTGCCTGCAATGCAGGAGACCCAAGTTCAATCCCTCAGTCAGGAAGATCCCCTGGAGAAGGGGAAGGCTACACTCTAGTATTCTTCCCTGGAGAATTCCATGGACAGAGGAGCCTAGTGGGCTACAGTCCATGAGGTAACAAAGAGTCAGACATGACTGAGAGACAACACTTTCACTTTTTCATGAGTAATATCACAGGAAATCAGATAAAAGGAATTTTTTCCAATTCATCTTCCTTACTAACATATTGAAAATTGAGAATATGTAAATGCATAATGTTCCTTCCAATCTTTATCTAGATGTGAGGCTAAAGAAAAATGGAACATCAGTAGCTCAGAGCTCCAGCAAATGTGGCAGACACCTTTATTCTCCCAGTCAAAGATGTCTACATTTTATTTTTTTGTTCATAAAAATTTGTAATTAAAATTGCAAAGAGCAGCCTAATCTCATTTTAGTGCCTCCATACATCACTGGTTTCGCTGACCTAATAAAAAGAGCTCATATTTCCCATATCAATTGATGCACCAAATCACTGATTAGCTAGGGTCCATTTTGTGTATGGATGAGGGTGGTATTTAATATATCAACTCCATTAGCTGCTTAATGCCATTTTGAAATGTAACAAAGCAAATTCAAAAGCCTATTCAACAAACTTCCTGACAATATGATGGTCCTGGTCTTGATTTCCTTTAACTCATTACTTCTTTTATATTTTGTCACCACTTTTCAAAATGCTCAGGAAAGTCAGGGAGGGTCAAGACAGGCCAATAGTACCAAATTCCCTTTTCACTGCTCCCCATTTTTCACAGATCATTTCATTAGGAATGACCTGAATGAACTGATGCAAGTCAAGGAATAGCCTCAAAATTCCCCCGAAACACCTCAGAACAACCCATTGAAATCACCCTGTCCTCCGGGTCAGAGACTTTGGGGTGGATGAGATGGGGGGAGGGGCCTCTCGCCTCCCTCGTCAAGGCTGCGGGCACAGCAGACTCCAGTGTTGTTACTCACACGTCAACGCTGTCACTTCTGCTCAGGGGGCTGCTGAAATCCCCACGACAGTCACATTGTGTGACATGAAGCCAGCTATCGCTAAGTGAGGTTTAGGGAATAATTAGAAAGCAGGCATTTTGACTTTTAAATATTCTACTGTCTTTAAGTGGCTTAAATAATTTCTAAGCAGAAGTGCCGCGGGGGATAGCAGGGTGTCAGCAGCAGAATGGATGTTGTTGCTAACAGCCAACAGCTGGAAAGGGACTGTGACAATGCCCCCTGCTTTGCAATACTTTCCTGGTATCCTGAGCTACACTGGCTCTGGAGTCTAATAGCACAATATGGGAAACAAGAGCTCATCTATCTACTTGTCAGAGGCGCTGCAGGCACTCCACGTACAAGCCTTCGCAGCTCGACCTGGGTTGAGTCAGACCACGACCTAAAAGGAAGCTTTTCAGGGGTGACAGGCATTTTATGGTAATTAATTCTCCAGGAGGCTCAATCCTCAATGTCACCTGAGCATAGAGGAAAATGTAGCAAATTCAACTACTCTAAATTCTTTATGTAGATCTCACTGGAAAGGGGCTATATCAGAGATTCTAAAGGAAAATGAAGTGTTTCTGTGAGGATGCCATGATAATCCCCTGGATGTTTTAACTGGATTTCACTCTTGCTTCTCCATCAAAGCAAGAACTCCTTGTGCAACTGAAAGCTTTTTTAGAGATTGGGAAGGCCTCCTGTGCTATAGCTTTTCCTGTTGTCCTTTTTATTATTAGCACCAACATTCCTACTTAGCACTTCTTTCCCCTGTCCCCCTACTCCCCAGTTCTAGTATCTACATCCATCTCTTAATTGGTCTCCAAATTTTCTCTCACATCTAACCTGTGTGATATTGCCAGATTAATTTCCTAGAGTACACTTTGCTTTAGACTCTTCCTCATTCAAAAAAGCAAAACAAAAAGAAATCGAAGTCCAAAGTCTAAACTAATTAGGCTAACTTTAAGGCTCTTTAGAGTGCCTGCTGGCGGAGAAGGCTATGGCATCTCACTCCAGTACTCTTGCTGGAAAATCCCATGGATGGAGGAGCCTGGTGGGCTGCAGTCCATGGGGTCGCTAAGAGTCAGACATGACTGAGAGACTTCACTTTCACTTTTCACTTTCATGCATTGGAGAAGGAAATGGCAACCCACTCCAGTGTTCTTGCCTGGAGAATCCCAGGGACAGGGGAGCCTGGTGGGCTGCCGTCCATGGGGTCGCACAGAGTCGGACACGACTGAAGCGACTTAGCAGCAGCAGCAGCAGCAGTCTGCTGGAGTAGGAAATGGCAACCCACTCCTGTATTCTTGCCTGGGAAATTCCATGGACAGAGATGCTGGGCGGGCTATAGTCCGTGGGGTTGCAAAGAGTTGAACATGACTGAGCACACACACACACACACACACACACACAAGAGTAAGTACAAAGGAATCATTGGCAATAAGTGGAGTCAGCCCCATGAACACTACACACACTATATGAATTCTCAAGAGACTTCCAGATGAGCCATCAAAGACAGTCTTCAAGGATAAGAAAAGGAAATGGCATGCAATATATCTCTACTATGTGCCTCTTATTCTACTAAACTCTTTGACAAGCGTCATTTCATTTTTGTTATACTAGATTTTAATAGACATTGAGTCCAAATAACTTTCCCAAGTCACCTTAATAGAACTAGGATTTGAATCTAGACCCACTTGACTCCTACTTCAAAACAAGTCACATTATTTCAAAAGGCCTCATAGGTACAAAGTGCTATTTTCACATAAAAAGGATTAATTCAGGCCACAAGGAAGTAAGACCACCACTTCAAGAACTGGTCATTTAAGTGTCCCTATGGATTTTCTAGGCAAGAGTACTGGAGTGGGTTGCCTTTTCCTTCTCCAGGGATGGGATGGGAAAGGCTTTAACAGGCAAATGACAGGTGTGGAGAGAACAGATGGAGCATGTTTAGGGAGTAGAGAACAAGGCAACTAGAATGGTTATGTATCCAGATGATGGTTTGGTTGATGGAGAAGCTAGGATGGCGGGGTGAAGACTGAAACTACAAAGTGCTCTGTAGGCCCAGCTGAGGCGTTTGGACTTTAGCCTGTGGGCAACAGGCATCTATCAAATAACTTTTAAAAGATGTGCAATAACGCATTCATTTTTTAGAAAGAAAAACTGCCAAAAGAGCAAGGAAGACGGATTGGAGAGAAGAGGGCACAGTTAAAGGAGGTAGAAAGGGCTCTCCCAATGCATATAAAGACATCTAAGGAGGGCTAGGAAGAAAGGAGATTAAAGGGACTGACTTTTGAGGTGGCATAGATAAGATCTGGTGGCTGGTTAGACACGGGGGTGAAAAAAAGAGCCGGGTAAAGAAGAGGGAGGTATGAAAAGCGGTAAGAATTGTGAAACCTCATTAGTCAGAGCATGAAGAAGCCACTTCACAGGCAGAGAACAAAGAAGGGGAGAAAGAGGAAGAGGAGATAAGTTTCTGAGAAGAAACTGTTTTAAGCAAAAGACAGGAATAGGAAAAAACTTCTCTGACAATCCAGAGAAAGATTCAAACAACAAAGACAAAGAAAAGATGTTGGTATGGAGTAGCAGAAATGATAAAACAACAGTAACAGTTAGCATTTACTAATGGCCTATTTACTGCCAGGTACTACGAAAGAAAAAAAAATCATATTCTCATTTAGTCTCCAAAATCCTCAGTTGATAGATGAGAAAACTGAAGTTTAGAGAACTTAAGTGACTAACACAGCAAAGAACCTAAGCCCTCCATGGTAAAAGAAATACAAATGGCTTCAAGCACATGAAAGGTACTCCAACTCTGAAAAAAAGTAAATGAGAATAATAAAAATAAGTTCTTATTTTTCACCTCTGAAAATACTGATGGTCAAAATCTTGATACATTGTTGGTAGGCATACAATTTGGGACAAAACTTTTGAAGGGCAATTTGGAAATATCTATAATAATTTCAAATTTATAGGCCTCTTGGCTCTATAATTTCACTGTTAAGAAATTTTAGTATTGGTATATTTGTAAAAGAAAGTTTGGAGGGGGTGCGAATCCTACAGTTAGCAAACAATAAAGCTATTTGGATTTGGGGGAAATTCAATGACCTAGATAATCCTATCTACTTCGAGTTAATTATACCAGCTCCAGAGTCTCTCCTGGAGAAGGAAATGGCAACCCACTCCAGTACTCTTGCCTGGAAAATCCCATGGACGGATGGAGGAGCCTGGTAGGCTACAGTCCATGGGGTCTCAAAGAGTCGGACACAACTGAGTGACTTCACTTTCACTTTTTCCAGAGTCTCTACAAGGACTTCCTTTGCCTTCTAGGCTCTTCTCTTCTATTCATTTACCTTCTCTTTTTATTTTCTTCTTCCTTAGAACCTGGTAGTAGCTGAAGTTATTCTTTGTTCAATTGATGTTTTAAACAAAGAAAGAGAGAGAGAACTGGAGAGTTAGAAATGGATTTGTGCCAATTAGGATCTTTTCCCAATTGTGTGACATGAGAAAGGGAAGATAAAGAATTAAAAACATTCAGACAGCAAATGCTGAGGGATAGGGTCCACTCCCCAAATGTTTTCCTCTGCAACTCAATGCCGAGATCACCCCCAAACAGTCCTCAGATCCTTGTGTGTTTTCCCAACTCTCTAAACAGATAAGAGCTTCCACATTTTTAATAAATACAGTACTCTGTCAGCAGTGTAAGCTAGTCCTGCTTAATATCTAATATCAAAAATTTCCAAATATAAAGAGCCAAAAGGAAAGAAAATGAAAGGTGGGGAAATGTAATGAGGTCCAGAAACTTTCACCTATATGATTTCATTTATTTCTCACAGTCTCGGGAGATGGTAACTATAATCTCCCTACTTACAGATGCGGCAACAGAGTCTTGACTGTTGTTAAGTAATTTTGCCAAAAATAGGCAACCAGTGATTAGGAGTGCTGAGATTCAAACTCAGGTATGTCTGGCCCAAGGCTCATGGTGTTTCACTTTCTACTTCTCATTATGCAAGGAGAGGAAAACTCTTGAGTACAAGAAGTAAAAACCTTGCATATTCATTGCACTTAACCTACACCTTTTCTGAAAAAATCAGAGCTAGGGATATCCAATGGTCCACGCAACATTTGAAAGTTGGTCTTCTTACTGAAAGCCTTCCCACTAATTCCATTCTCTTACTAACGAAACAGACGTGCCTCAGGAAACTCTTAAGCCAAGTATCATGTAAAGAGGAATCAATTTTGCTATCAAGGCTTAAACACCTAGATATGCACACTGTTGCTTGATTTTTTAAAAATTTATCCTTAATGGAATCTAATCCAAAACCACCAGAGTAACAAGAAAAGATATAAAGAGAGCCCCTCTTTACCTTCATCTTCCTTTGGAACTGTACGTCTGGGGCCATTAGGAAGAATGAATGAAAAAGAACAGAGCTGTAAAATTGGCACATGACAAATTTAAGATAAAATTAATAAAATATTAATAGGACTTCCCTATAGCTCAAATGGTAAAGAATCTGCCTGCAATGCAGGAGACCAGGGTTCGATCCCTGGGTTGGAAAGATCCTCTGGAGAAGGTTCTGGCAATCCACTCCAGTATTCTTGCCTGGAGAATCCCACAGACAGAGGAGCCTGGCGGGCTTCAGTCCGTGGGGTCACAAAGAGTCAGACATGACTGAGCGACTAACACACACACACACAAACATAATAGACTGCCATTCTTCTTTTATTGAAGCATAGTTGATTTACACTGTTGTGTTAGTTTCTGGTGTACAGCAGAGTGACTCAGATGTGCATAGAGAGATATAGGTATAAACATCTATTAATATATCTATATATGTTCTTTACAGAAATGTTTTCATTATAAGTTAATACAAGGTATTAATGGGGCTTCCCAGGTAGCACAGTGGTAAAGAATCCACCTGCCAAGCAGGAGAATCCCAGGGACGGGGGAGCCCGGTGGGCTGCCGTCTATGGGGTCGCACAGAGTTGGACACGACTGAAGCGACTTAGCAGCAGCAGCAGCAGCCAAGCAGGAAACACAGGTTTGATCCCTGGGTCAGGAAGATCCCATGGAGAAGGAAATGGCTACCCACTCCAGTATTCTCACCTGTAAAATCCCATGGTCAGAGGAGCCTGGAGGGCTACAGTCCATTGGGCCACAAAGAGTCAAACACAAGTGAGTGACAGCACACACAAGGCATTAAATGTAGTTCCCTGTGCTAAATTTGTCAATAAAACATTTATTAAGTTCCTTTTATATGCAGAGAAGTTTTTAACTTATCTGAACAAAACAAGGGACCTAGAAAAACAAGAAATGTCACGTCACAGACTGTAATCCTAAGAAAAGCCACTTATTTTATTAAACTTTGTGGGTCATCATGGCACAGCTTAGTTTGGCTAAGCATTCATATTTTATATGCCTCGTGGCCGTTTTCATTTTCAAAGGGTCTCCAACCCTGTATCATTCATTCATGAATTCATTCATGCAACAAATATTTATTGCCTACTGAGCTCTTTTTGTTTTCTATCCTTTTCTTCACAGATACACAGATTTCATAATGGGATTTATTCCTATTACTCAACCACAATTTTTCCCCCTTAAATTTCCTTTACCTTTTCCACTTCATTTCATTCAGTGTATTTGTCTTCCCAACCTCACAGTTTCTTCCAGCCTTGAGGACTCACAGTGGACAAGTTTAATAGGCTGGAATCAAAGTTGAAGTCATTAGTAGGGGAAAGTAGTGTGTGCTTATGCATTAATATTTCTAGCAAGATGAAGAGAGCAGCACAGCACACACAATTACACATTTTCCCAAATTAAACTGAAAATGCAGTTGAACATTTCAAAACTCTGGCACTCAAAGTTGTTTTCACTGTTGATGTAATTATACTATTGGGCAATTTAATTAATTTTGTGTTTTATTACAAAAGTTCATGATTCTGACTAAATAGAATTAAATTAATGGAATATAAATCAGTTTGTCACATCTCCAAGAATTTTCATGAAGGGGATCTGGCTTTAATTTGTAAAATCCAGTAAAGTCTCTACATGATAAAATTAATCATCCTTCTCTCATATCATTTCATCTAAAATTCAGGTTAAAAATGAATAATTTTATGTTCTCATTAACCATTTTGTTGTAAAATACTAAAATTCTTAGATAAGCATTAAATTATTAGACCACAGAGACAACTCAAGATGTTCATTAGGTTGACTCCTTCTGCTTGGAAAAAAAATCAAAGAAAAATCATTAGTAGATCAGCATCAAAATACTACTATATGGTAAGGGGGCTAAGGGGGTTGTTTTATGTAATTGTAAGTTGATGGCTAAGAATGCCCAGGACAATAATCAGTTTATAAATTTAGTTTAAGAAAAAAAGGGTGTAATTTGCTCCTTCTTAACCTTACCCTAAAATTCCATTTCCATGCCAAAAAGCATCTTTTCAAAAAGTTGTGTAAAGTGGTGCTTTCCATCAAGATCATTTCAACCCAGAAATGTACTGTTTTACCCAAAATTCTTACTCTACTACATCACTATAACATTACTTTCCTTCTCCCCTCCACCTCTCCTTCTGTCTCCCTCCCTCTCATTCCTCCCTCCATCTCTAATGGATTGCAGGTTACTCTTTTCAATACCACTATTAAATAGTTAAGGAAATACCACAGTCGTCAGTTCAGTTCAGTTCAGTCGTTCAGTCGTGTCCGACTCTTTGGGACCCCATGAATTGCAGCATGCCAGGCTTCTCTGTCCATGTCAGTTAACAGATGAGAAAATTGAGACTTGGACTACCGAATGACTTTGAGAGTAGTTTAGCATAGGAAAAACACTGAAGAATTTTAAGTCAGGGGTCCCAGATTCTACTCCTTATTCCCCCTGTAGTGAGCTAGGTGCTCCTGGATTTGACAGCTCTTCATTTTTCAGCTCATTTTCTTTAGCAATAAGATGAGACTTAGTATAAATCAACTGTAAGGTACATTTCAGCTCTAAATTATAAGCCTTGTCCAACACTGAGAGAATGAGTATTAGGACGTGTGTGTGTGTGTGTGTGTGTGTGTGTGTACGCACTCGCATAGACGCTCTCAGTCGTGTCTGACTCTGTGACACTATGGACTGTAGCCTGCCAGACTCCTCCGCCCATGGGATTCTCCAGGGAAGAATACTGGAATGGGTTGCCATTTCCTCCTCCACGGGATCTTTCTGACCCAGGGATTAAATCCACTTCTCCTTAGTCTCCTACTTTAGCCGGTGGATTCTTTACCGCTGTGCAACCAAGGAAGTCCCAGAATTAGGATGCACTTGTGTGTGTGTGCACGCGTGCGCTTAGCCGCTCAGTCATGTCTGACTCTTTGCGAGCCTTTGGACTGCACCCCACAAGGCTCCTCTGTCCATGGGATTTTTCAGGCAAGGATACTGGACTGGAGCAGGTTGTCATGTCATTCTCCAGGGGATCTTCCCGACCCAGGGATTGAACCCACGTTTCCTGTGTCTCCTGCATTGCAGGCAGATTCTTGACTCACTTAACTACTGGGGAGAATTAGGATACACGTCTTCAATTACTCATCCTGTCCTTTATCCACTGCTTAAGTCAACAAACCTGAAAGTCAAAGATCCTGCCTCTTTGGAACGTCTTTGTTCATCATTTCCCATCAAAACAATCCAACAGACTATGAAGGAAAAAGGGCAAAATATATGAAATTTCATTAGACATCAATTCATTCAGACCCTGATATTATTTTTGTGGGCCAGCAATTACCTTCATAATTTTTTTTTAAATATATCAATTCAGTTAAAACAAAGCTCAAAGAAGCAAATAAAAACATTTAGTATGACATTATTAAGAGCTGCTCCAGGAACCTGGACCAAGCATTCAATTAGTTGTCTGACCTTAAACAAGAAGTGAACTGGAACGGGTCTGAATAATTCCTAAATTTTTTTATAGTTCTGAAAATTTTAATTGTTTCAATCAATGGCAAGAAAGATTACAGAAATGCTTAGCTTAGTCTTCAAAGAAACACACATACACACACACAGATAAAAACAGCCTGCACCTAGTCTTTGCCAAGGGCTTCCCAGGTGGCATTAGTGGTAAAGAACCTGTCTGCCAATGCAGGTAGACCTAAGAGACACAGGTTCGACCCCTGGGTCAGGAAGATTCCCTGGAGGAGGACACAGCAACCCACTCCAGTATTCTTGCCTGGAGAATCCTATGGACAGAGGAGCCTGACAGGCTGCAATCCATAGGGTAGCAGAGTCGGACACGACTGAAACAAGCGACTTAGCACGCGTGCACACAGTCTTTGCCAGAAGACTGCGAAGCAAGGGTAGATATGCAAGTATTTTATGTGGATCCTCACTGAGCACTCAGTCCAAAGAGAATGCTGAGAAAATCTAAGCATGAACAATGAGGGAGAGTGCCAGTAGCTATGAGACCTAATGGACCAATGAAATTGGTTTGCCTGCTTTCTGAGGCTTCTTTCAGATGTTTTTGAAAAAAAAAAAAATCGCCAAGAATTAGGGCAATGAAAAGCATCCTACCAACGAAAAATATGGTGTGTGACTAGACCCTCAGTTTCTCAACTATGTCAAGGATTTGGGCCTCCAGGCCAAGCTGTCACAGGCACCATGATTCTTAACTACGTAGCTTGACAAATGTTTTCTCTGTCAGAGTACCAATTCTGACCCAGCATATACCAGTCACAGGCAGTATCTACAGATTGTTTCTTTCCCCCATTTAGGAAGAAGCTCTGGAACTGCATGAGAAAATTAAACTACTCAGACCAGAGAAGCTGAGATTTGTTTCATTTGCATCGGTTGCCAATGGTTGTAAATGGCTATAACACAAAGGATATTTCTTTAAAGCTACAAGAAATTAAGTGAAAAGGCCAAGAAGTAATGACTCTTCCATAATGAAAGAGTTCAAAAATACCTCTTAAAAGCCAGTTTTGAATGCACAGAACCCATAGCTCCCACAAAGTGTTTTTAGAGGTCCATCTGCTGAGCATCAATATTCAATTGAGTTTATGGATATAAGAGATCCTCTATTCTACACATGAGGTACAGTGTTCGGAAGTATACCTATGGTAATGTGCTACTATTCTGACAATTTAATATAGTTTGAGTTGAAGAGTTTATTTAGACAGTGGTGGGGGGCAGTGGTACAAATGGAGAGTTAGAAATCATTGGCAAGGAAGTAAATTGAAAATATAAATCAAAAGCAAATCTTTGTTTTCAGCAAGCTGGACGTTAATAAGTGAATAGATATAAGAGGGCAACCATGGCTTAAATTATAAGTCTCATAAAGCCAAAATTTTGTTTCCTTTTATAGTTAATTTAATATAGCTTTATGAATTCGAATACACAGAGTATGAGAAATAGAAAAATCCAACACTTTTGTTTTAGTTCGTTTTTCTGCTCAAAATCAAATAAGCCAGAAAAAAAGTTATGTTTTCAAGCCTGTCGAATTTCTTTTCCACCATGATTCACTGATCCCTGGTATGTCATGTCTGGCCTGGAAGAGAAGCAGATGTCATTCCAATAAGACCTCTGTTTCCTTGAACCTGCATCTTCATTCATCATTTTTGTCACATGCTGAGCACACACAGCCACTTGGACCAGACTCAAGGTCCCACTGCCTCTGAATTCTAAAGAGATGGGCAGATTACTGTATAAAATTGCTCAAACTACAGAAACCTTGAAATCAAGTAATAATGGTGAACAATCACAAAATTATTTATATTACTCCTGACTGGGGAATAATTAATGAGTTAATCAGTTATCACCAGGATGAACCAGAATTCTTTATCTCCTTTTCCAAATGTTATTCTTTTAGGTAAGATCCCCGTAAGTCAGTATATTAGGTTTTCACCCTTATGCAGACAGGGAGTGGCAAAATAGTGAAATCCTGTGTTTCTTAATTTCTCTTGGCAAGGTGAAAGTTAGCAGACTTGAGTTCTGTCTCCAACATGTCTGACTGAGGTAAGACATTTAACTATCCTGTGCCTCAGCATCACCACTTATAAAATAAATTACCAGCACCTAGCTTTCCTTCCTTCCTATTTCTGAGCAGAGTCTCTATCTAGAAAAGTTCCTGATGATTTTACAAGAATGGTGAGTACCTTTCCAAAGAACTGTTCTTTTCTGTAAGAGTCAGCAAATAAATGATTGGCAAAGAAACAGCCCTTAGAACACATGGAAAACTCCGCATCTCATATTTGGTTTGAACGAATGACAATGTGTATTGTATCAAGCCACTTTTTATTGTATAGGTTAGTGGCTTCCAATAGCATCTGATATTTAATATTGGCCCAAACACTTCTGGAAGAAATGACAAAAAGTGGACGCTGATAAACATCTGGCAACTTCTTCTCAACTTGTGCTCACAAATGACTTGTGAACGTTAAAAGTCTGGACTGAACACTACTCAAATTCTGGCCCTCTCTGGGAAGTGCCATTCTGCCTGGACAATGAATGCAACTCGGGCCACAAGACTGTGCAGACAATATACAGGAAGAGGGAAGTCTGTTCTCATTGTGAGCTGAAATGCCCTGGTTTGGAAATGAAGCTTTACCTTTCACCCTTCCGCTAAAGCTGTAACAGCCCTGATTTCCATTAAAAGATCCACTCCTTTCCTTTTTCAATGGCACCACAAAGAAAAATAGGACCAGAGGTTACTCACCAAGACACAATACTCAGTATGTCCATTTTCTCCCCGTATGGAATATTACGCCAGCTGATTAAAGTCTTGGAATCAAGTCTTTTAAAGTGGTCACAAGTTGATCTTTAGTTTAAGCCAATTCATTTTCTTTTCAGGCCTATACTATAGTTTTGCAAACACAGCTTGCAAAAGGAGAGTACCCCTTTTGATAGATTTATACATAGGAGAATAATAACATAATTCATAGAATAATTCAGTGACTCATTTGGGATTGTACGGAAAGCATGGCACGGCATACCATTACAAGTTTACTCCTGATAATTTGAGACACAAATATTCAGCTCATCTGTCCACAATTCACTCCACAGTACATAGCAACTCAAATGATGAAATCAGTAGTAAAAGTTAGACTTCTAGACTCCATTTTTTAAAAATCATCCTTGTCTTTTGCATTTACCAAAGAAAAAAGATTTCTACACAATGTTTTTCCATATCCGTTTCCCATCTCTGAAACACAACTTACCACGAGCACATAAATACACAACAGTGGCTCCTGAGGATGAATGTCTAGCATGGTAATCCCCATGAATAGAGAAATACATGATTTACCAAAATAATGTTACATCGCCCCATGGGGATGTTAAATCTGGTTTCATCATTGAGACTCCAGTGAACACCGATTGCTAGAAAAGCTGCCTCATCCTTCCCACCTTTCCTATGAGCGAGCAAATTTCTCTAGAACCATGTGTTCCTTTTGAAAGGGCCCTTTTGTACTCATTCTTAATTTTGAGTATATCACAGATTGAGGGATGAGAGACACAGTGGAAAATGGAAAGAAGACCTAGTGGCTAAAACATACCATCAGAGAACTGTCTGCATCCTTCTCCATGAATTGTCCTAATACTACCACTTCTTCAGTCATTAGCCGCTTAACATGGGACAGAAATAAGGGCTTAGAAAAGATGAGGAAGTGTGTGGCCAGGGAAGCAAAGTGCGCAGTGAAGAGGAGGAGGGCTTTGTTCTAGACCCTGTACTGGTTAAAACTGACCATCCCCTTTAAACAAACAAACCCTAAACACCAAAGACACAGAAAATTGTCCATTATTTCGGTGTTCACTGGCAATCTGCCAAGCCACAAAGGCAGTCCTCTATTTTTCTTTCAAAATTATATAGAGAGCATATATTAGAAACATCATTCACTTTTGGAATTTATCAGTACCAATATCATGATAATCTTCAAATCAATTATATCCCACACAACTCAGTAATTCCTAAGCTGAGGAAGTTTAATAAATAAGACACTGAATTTTCTTAAAGCAAATGGTTCTTTACATGCTCTGGATTAAGAGCATATTTGTACATTTACAATATTTAGGAAAACACCCCCACCACAAAATGCCCTGTTAGGGATATCCAGACATCTTGGAAACTGAGACATCTCCATACATTTATTTTGGTGGTTATTCATGACTCCTGTTTGTTTGGTTGGTTGGTTGTGTTTTTTTCCCTTTTGGTCTCTTTTCTGCTGATTAAAATATTTAGAGTCATTTTCACATGTTGAGTAACTAAGAAAGCAGACGATCATGCCAACTGTTCAGCATATTGAAGAGGGTAATATTTTTATGATGATAGTTTCTAAATATAGAATAGATGCACATACTGAATATTTTCTCTCCCTCTCCTTTCTCTTCCTAACCTTCTCTCCTTCCAAGTCAATGGAAAGAAAAAAGCATCTTTGAAAAGAAACATGATGATTTCTATCTTTCAGTCCATTTTAGTTTCCAGACTGGAGTGAAATATTTGGCCCATCACACTGTTTCTTTCCTTGTTCTTTCACATTGGACTTGGCAATGATTTCTTTGGATATGACACTGAAACACTAAAAGCACAAGCAACAGAAGCAAAAATCAACAAGTGGGACGATACTGAATTTAAAAGCTTCTGCACAGCAAAAATAGCAATCAACAAAATGACAAGGCAACCTAATTTGCAAACAATATATCTGATAAAGGGATTAATATTCAAAATACACTATACAAGGAACGCATACAACTCAATAACAAAATGACAGTCTGACTTTAAAATGGGCAGAGGACTTGAATGGACATTTTTCCCAAAGGCATGCAAAAGACCAACACATACATGAGAAGTGTTCAGCATCACTAGTCATCAGTGAAATGCAAACCAAAATCAGAATGAGATATAAATTCACATCTGTTAGAATGGCTATTATCAAAAAATAAAGATATAAATGCCAGTGAGGATGTTGGGAAAAAAGGGGAACCTCAGCATACCATTGATGGGAATGCAAATCAGTACAACCACTCGGGAAAAAATATGGAGATTTTTCAAAAATTAAACATAGAATTACTACATGATCTAGCAATCCCACTTCTGGGTATATATCCAAAAACTATGAAATAACAATTTCAAAGAGATATGCACACTCCAATGTCCCCTGAAGCACTCACTAGTCACAGAAACAACCTCAGTGTCTCTGTCAGATGCATGGATACAAACAGGTGAGATATAGATACAGACACACACACACATACACAATGGGACCATTATTCAGCAAATAAAAAAAAAAGATCCTGCCTTTGTGACAACACGGACTTCGAGGGAATTATGCTAAGTGAAATAAGTCATATAGAGAAAGACAAATGATCTTACTGATATGTGGAATCTAAAAACATCAAACCCATCAAAACAATGAGTAGAATGGTAGTTGCTGGGGCTGAGGGGTGGGAAAATGGGGAGAGGTTGGTCAAAGGGTACAAACGTTCAGTTACAAGATGAGTTGCAGGGATGGATCTAATGTACGCTATGCACTCAGTCACTTCAGTTGAGTCTGACTCTTTGAGACACAGACTGTAGCCCGCCAGTCTCCTCTGTTCATGGGCTTCCCCAGGCAAGAATACTGGAGTGGGTTGCCATGCCCTCCTCCAGGGGATCTTCCTTACCTGGGGATCAAAGCTGTGTCTCATGTCTCCTGAACTGGCAGGTGGGTTCTTTACCATTAGCGCCACCTGGAAAGTCCAATGTACACTAAAGTGAAGTCACTCTGTAGTGTCTGACTCTTTGCGACCCCATGGACTGTAGGCTACCACGTTCCTCCGGCCATGGGATTTTTCCAGGCAAGAGTACTGGAGTGGATCTTCCTGACCCAGGGATCAAACCTGGGTCTCCCACGTTGTAGGCAGACGCTTTACCATCTGAGCTACCAAGGAAGTTTTTAACGTACACTATGGTGACCATAATTAACAATACTATATTATAAACTTGAAAGTTGCTGTGAGAGTAGAGCAATAATGTTCTCACTAAAACAAGAACAATGAAATGGTAATTATATGAGGTGAGGGATATATTAACAAACCATATAGTGGTAAATATTTCCCTATGTATTTATGCGTGTGTGTGTGTGTGTGTGTGTGTGCATGTCTGTGTGTGTGTGTGTATGCACGCTAAGTCACTTCAGTTGTGTCTGACTCTTTGTGACCCTATGGACTGTAGCCTGGCAGGCTCCTTTGTCCATTGGATTTTCCAGGCAAGAATACTGGAGTGGGTCGCCATGTCCTCCTCCAGGGGATCTTCCCATCCCAGGGATTGAACCCACGTCTTTTATGTCTCCTGCATTGGCAGGTGGGTTCTTTACCTCTAACGCCACCAAAATCATCATATTCTACATTCTATCTTTAAATGTATACAATGTTATATGTCAATTATGTCTCAATAAAGCTGAGGGAAAAAAAGACTATGAGAGAGAACCAGCCGCAACAGACATAAGATAAAGTTAAAGGAACCAGAGGGCAATTTTCCAACCTCTGCTGGATCATAGAGAAAGGAAGAGAATTCTAGAAAAACATCTACTTCAGCTTTATTGACTATGTTAAAGCCTTTGACTATGTGGATCACAACAAACTGTGGAAAATTCTTCAAGAGATGGGAATATCAGACCACCTTACCTGCCTCCTGCAAAATCTGTATGCAGGTCAAGAAGCAACAGTTACAACCAGACAAGGAAAAACAGACGAATTCCAAACTGGGAAAGGAGGATGTCAAGATTGTATATTGTCACCCTGCCTATTTAACTTATATGAAGAGTATATTATGTGAAATGCTGGGCTGGATGAAGCACAAGCTGGAATCAAGATTGCCGGGAGAAATATCAATAACCTCAGATACACAGATGATACCACACTTATAGCAGAAAGCAAAGATGAACTAAAGAGCCTCTTGATGAAAGTGAAAAAGGAGAGTGAAAAAGCTGGCTTAAAACAACATACAAAAAACTAAGATCATGGCATCCCATCATTTCATGGCAAATAGATGGGGAAACAATGGAAACAGTGACAGACTTTCTTGGGCTCCAAAATCACTGCAGATTGTGACTGCAACCAGGGAATTAAAAGATGCTTGCTCCTTGGAAGAACAGTTATGACCAATCTAGACAGCATATTA
Organism: Bison bison bison; assembly: GCF_000754665.1. Taxonomy (NCBI): domain Eukaryota; kingdom Metazoa; phylum Chordata; class Mammalia; order Artiodactyla; family Bovidae; genus Bison; species Bison bison. The sequence goes on from NW_011494706.1 coordinate 394,022, forward strand.
AAAAGCAGAGACATTACTTTGGCAACAAAGGTCTATCTAGTCAAAGCTATGGTTTTTCCAGTGGTCATGTATGGATGTGAGAGTTGGACCATAAAGATGGCTGAGCGCCGAAGAACTGATATTTTTGAACTGTGGTGTTAGAGAAGACTCTTGAGAATCCCTAGGATTGTAAAGAGATCACACCTGTCAATCCTAAAGGAAATCAATCCTGAATATTCATTGGAAGGACTGATGCTGAAGCTGAAGCTCTAATACTTTGGCCGCCTGATGCAAAAAGCTGACTCATTAGAAAAGACTCTGACACAGGGGAAAGTCGAAGGCAGGAGGAGAAGGGGACAATAGAGGACGAGATAGTTGGATGGCATCACCAACTCAACAGACATGAGTTTGAGCAAACTCTGGGAGATGGTGAAGGACAAGGAAGCTTGGCATGTTGCAGTCCATGGGGTCACAGAGTCAGACATGACTGAGTGACTGAACAAGAGCAAGAAGAAGACAGCCTTTTTAATTAACACAGTGTGGTACTGGTGCGTAGAGGCAAACAGACCAATGGGTGGGAAACAGATGCAAGGATATTTAGTATATGAAAAAAATCATCATCCGAAATCACCAAAGCAAATGCAGAATTTTAAACAAATGTTGCCAGAATGTCTAGTTAGCCATTTGAAAAAATAAAATTTGACTAATACAACACCATACATAAGACATAAATGTAAAATGGATCCGGGTTCTAAATGTAAAAAAGTAAAACCAAATATGTGCAAGAAGAAAATATGGATAATTATTAGATTATCTGGGTGTAGACTAAAGTTTTATATGACTCAAAATCAACAAATAATTTTAAAAAGTTGATAAAAATGGTCCGATTAAGTAAATTTATTATGAAAGAAGGAAATTTTGATACATGCTAGAACATGGATAAATCTAGAGGGCTTTATGCTAAGAGAAATAAGTGCCATCGCCAAAGGACAAATATTATAAGACTCTACTTATACGAGATACTTAGAGTAGTCAAATTCAAAGAGACAGAAAACATAATGGTATTTGCCAGGGCCTGGAGGGAGGGAGAAATAGAGAGCTGTTGTTTAATGGATATAGACAGAGCTTCAGTTTTGCAAGATGAAAAGAGCTCTGGAAATTGGTTGCACAACAATGCAAAGGTACTTCACAACACTGAACTGTACACTCAAAAGTATCACAAAACTTAAGACAGCAAGTTTTATGTTATATATATTTTACCACAATGAAAAATAAAAATGAAATTTTTACAAAATTTTAACAGTCCTTTCCAGAAACCAGCACAAATTAGATTCCCAGGGAACAATACCTCATGAAATTTTCCCAGAAAAGCAAAGTAAGAAGCACACTCATGTCCTGAACCGTCAGAAGGAGCGATCTGCATTGACACTTCTTACCTAGGAGGGGCCACTTAACTTCAGTCCATACATTTGCAAAACACAAGAGAATGTGTGAAGTGCTTCCAGTATCAATCCCCACAGCCACCTCACCCTATCCCCCACTTTTTTTTAATGCTTTATCAGGCAACAACTTCTATCATCCCATGAAAACTAGAAAAACCAAGACATGCCTACAGGATGTGTACTATAAAAACAGATCAAGCATTTGCACAGAGGCATGGAAAATATTATCTTCTCCCCTCATCCACTAAACACTAAATGACTTGGCCTAATTGCTTGAATTACCCATTATGAATAGCCCCTGAGTAGAGATGAGAAACGGAGAAGGCAATGGCACCCCACTCCAGTATTCTTGCCTGGAAAAATCCCATGGACAGAGGAGCCTGGTAGGCTGCAGTCCACGGGGTCACTAAGAGTCGGACACGACTGAGCGACTTCACTTTCACTTTTCACTTTCATGCATTGGAGAAGGAAATGGCAACCTACTCCAGTGTTCTTGCCTGGAGAATCCCAGGGACAGGAAGCCTGGTTGGCTGCCGTCTATGGGGTCGCACAGAGTCGGACACAACTGAAGCGAAGCAGCAGCAGAAGTGAGAAAAAAGAAACCTATTAAATCAACATCATGTATTCACATTCCTAGTCTCAAGGCCATGCAGAGCCCTAAAAAAAAAAAAAAGATGTAAAACATGATGAAGGATCAAGGGTGTCAATTAGGTTCTAGCCCATCAAGAACCAAGACATTAGGGAAGAAATTAGTGCCTTTGGAAGATGTAAGAAAATAAAAAATGGGAATCGGAAGAATATCCAATAGGTTCACAGGAGCAGCTGTTTGAACTTTCATCGGTGATAGTAAAACATCTACAGAAAAAGGTATCAAAAAGACCGAATAGGTTTGTCAGCATAGAAAACAAGGCTTCAGAGAGGCAAACAAGATGATGCGTGCTCAGAACTCCCAAGGATAGGAAGACACAAGACAGAAAAAATGAACCTTTGACTCTACTCTGGGTTCTACTATGCCTCTTATGAAGTAACCCCAAAGTCAAATATATACACATATATGTATACATATATATATAGTTGTTTTTTAGTCACTAAGTTGCGTCCAACTCTTTTGCAACCACAGGGACTATAGCTGGCCAGGCTCCTCTGTCCACAGGATTTCCCAAAAAAGAATACTGGAGTGGGTTGCCATTTCCTTCTCCAGGGAATCTTTCTGGACCAGGGATTTAACCGACATCTCCTGCATTAGCAGGTGGATTCTTTATTGCTGAGTTACCAGGGAAACCATATGTATATATGGCTTACATATACATATATATGTATATGAAGTTTTGTTGTTGTTCAGTTGCTTAGTCATGTCTGACTCTTTGCAACCTGATGGACTACAGCACACCAGGCTTCCCTGTCCTTCACCATCTCCCAGACCTTACTCAAACTCATGTCCATCAAGTCGGCGAGACATCCAACCATCTTATCCTCTGTCGTCCCCTTCTCCTCTGCCCTTCAATCTTTCCCTGTATCAGGGTCTATTCCAATGAGTCAGCTCTTCACATCAGGTGGACAAAGTACTGGAGCTTCAGCTTCAGCATGAGTCCCTCCAATGAATATTCAGGATTGATTTCCTTTGGGATTGACTGGTTTGATCTCTTTACCATCCAAGGGACTCTCAAGAGTCTTCTCCAACACCACAGTTTGAAGATATCAATTCTTCAGTACTCAGCCTTCTTTATGGTCCAACTCTCACATCCATACATGACTACTGGAAAAACCATAGCTTTGACTATACAGCTTCAGAATATGTGTGTATAAAATTTTGGTTACCAATTGGATTCTCCAGAATTACCATAATGAAAGGAAAGTGGTCTGAATAGTATTTCAGATATTCTCCTCACAGTGAAAGCACATTATCAACATGATCTTCTTGTTACAGTGAGTCTATTTCTTAGAGTTAACACTGGTAATGTTCAGTCTCTGGGCCCTGTATCAAAGCAATTCTCCATGCAGGTACCACCCTGCAGGACCTGTGAGTGGCTAATAATCCAGTCCTTTTCTATCTGCTTTTTCCATGACTGTGCAGTACAAATATTTTAAATGTTACCAAATTTTTAAATAAAGAGTATGGGATACAATCCATGGAGCACATTATGGCAGTGAACTCTGTTTACCCAAGTTCATGAAGACCCTGAATGTCCCATAAGAAACAGAGCATAAAAGATGAGAATGATTTTCTTGTCTATTCAACAATTTCCTAATCATAAGCCTTTCATAAAGACTTGTAATCAACCTTTCTCAGCCACTGAAGATTAAGTTGTATATAAGAGGACCATATAATTTATTATCTACACCAAAACACTTTTGAAAGTAGTGAGAAGGTATTTTTGATATAGATAATAGGCATAAAACAAGACTGCCTCAAGCAAATGGGTATATTATCATCTTTGTCTTATGGCCTTGGTCATTGAATATTCATAATGTATCTACTCAGAGAATACTCATGACTAATACACTCTACAATTTAAAAAACAGTTGGAAGTTTTTGAAACAGAGAGATCTCAATTCATTATTCAAAAAGCAAAATAATCTCCCAAAGACAAGAAAACTTGTGATGACATTGGTCTGCTCATCTTACCAAAAATAATTTGTTCAGCTCAAGGTTAGTAAGAAAAAGGAACTCCTACTGCTGCTGATAAAGCCATCTGTGCTTCAGAAACGGCTGACAGGTGCCTCCAGAAGAAGCAATCAAAAGTCATTAACGATCAAAATCATGACAATTAAATACAAGGATCTATCAGGGTCTTATTATCCCCATTGCAATGAAAAGAATTCAAACACCATCTCTCTCAAAAGAGCAGTTACTTTACTTTCTAAGTCCATTGGCTGCACTCTGTTATGAGGGTTCTCAAACCTCATTTCCTGACTGACCTACAAGGAAAGGAACAGCGATAATAATCAGAATAAGCTTGAGCCCTCAAAATTTTTCAAAAGCACATTCTTCTCTCATCGCAGATTTTTCAGCCTGACTGTATTCTGGGAAGACTTGGCATTTTTAAAAGTTCAAAGTTGAAAACCCACATTCTATAAATAAATCTACAATGAAGTGCTAAAAGGTTTATTTCTGATTTCTTATTTCACAAACTAGGAACTAAGTGTAAAAATATTGGGTCGTAAAATGCTTAAAAAGTAGATTACTAGAAACTAATAGAATACATTATTATCTATTGAGCCAATGATAGGTCAAATGGCATTTTGAAATCCTTGCAGAGAATATGAATATGACCTTCATGTATACCATTTACAGAAAGCAATTTTATTTACATTTTTAAATCCACATAAAGGTGAAGGATGATACTGCTGCAAAATGGAACATTAATTTTTTGCCCCAAGGCATAACTGAGCTCTCCCAAGGTCAAATGTAGTACAAGACTGAAATGAAGCCACACTCTCTACCCTCATCTCATGCCAAAGGGCTTCCGCTTTGGGCAGGAATATCTTGGATCTACTTTTATTCTTCAGAAATAGAAAAATTCCTAAATTCAGCATAGGCTGAGTAATTCTATAAAATATTTTGTGAGCATTTTTCTATTTTACTTTTAAATCACATATCCAACCCACAGTAAAAATGCCTATGCTAAGCTAGTTAAAGGTTTGGGGCTATCTTGACTATAAGGTATTAAGCTAGACCGATTTTTAAAACTTTCTTAGTTTGCATCAACGTGCAAAGATTTTGCTTATAAAATAATATGGGAAAGAATATAGGTTTGCATCCTCTGTTGTACCTGACCAGCTGTCAGAAAAATAGGAGTCTCAAATGCCATAAGAAAAACTAGAGTATGCTACTGCTGCTGCTAAGTCACTTCAGTCGTGTCCGACTCTGTGTGACCCCATAGACGGCAGCCTACCAGGCTCCGCCGTCCCTGGGATTCTCCAGGCAAGAACACTGGAGTGGGTTGCCATTTCCTTCTCCAATGCATGAAAGTGAAAAGTGAAAGTTAAGTCGCTCAGTCGTATCCGACTCTTAGTGATCCCATGGACTGCAGCCTACCAGGCTCCTCCATCCATAGGATTTTACAGGCAAGAGTACTGGAGTGGGGTGCCATTGCCTTCTCAGAAACTAGAGTATATGCCTCATTAATACATGTGGTTGCATGCATGTGTGTGCTAAGTTGCTTCAGTCTTGTCTGACTCTTTGGGACTCCATGGACTATAATCCTCCAAGCTGCCCTATCCATGGGATTCTCCAGGCAAGAGTACTAGAGTGGGTTGCCATGTCCTCCTCCAGCGGATCTTCCCAACCCAGGGATCAAACCCACATCTCTTGCACTGTCTCCTACGCTGCAGGTAGATTCTTTACCACTGAGCCACTGAGGAGACCCAATGATATTAACGGTAACTCATTGATATTAATGGTAGCCAGAGAACTAAATTTTTTTAAAAAGTAATGCAAAAACCGGGCACAGTGTTTGGCTCAGGGTATAAACAAGAAAGGAGATTTTATCTTTTGCAGTCATCTCCACACCTTCCCCACTCTCAAGTCAAATCCAAGACACAAAATACTGTCTCTTTGTAGGAACCCTTCCTGGGTACCCAGAACAATGCCTTGGAAGAAGGCATATGGCAGCCTACAGGAGATATTTTGAGCAGCAGATGGGATGGGTGCTATCTCTCATCCCACTAAACTATTTCATCTAGTACTTCTGGGGGGGTTAATGTGCTACCACATCCAAGAGTGCAGCTAGAATGAACTTCAAAGCAGAAAATTAGCTTGTATCCCCTGTCCAGACGTCCTTGGACTTTAAAACCCAGTGGGCTGTACATTTGCATTACCTTGTATGCAAATTTTAAAAGAACGTCAAGTGTTAAAAGTAAATAAAAGCAAATAACGTCCACAAATTAATCAATACTTAAAATTAGATCTTAATAACTGTCCACAGTGCTTGCCACCTAAAATTAAAACATCACAAAATGTAGGTCATTTTCTTTTGTTTTAATCACAATGGTTACTATTCCCATCAAACTCATAAGGCTTACTGGGCAGCCCTGGGCAAACTATACAGCAGTCAACCAGCTACAGGAGGGCAACAAAAGGTGGGCTTGGTCTTAAGAGTCGAGATGTGTGTCATCCCTGGAACAGCTGTGCTGGGAGCATGGGAACCTGGTTCAAAAACCTTTCCCTCCTCCTTCTTCCTTTACTATTGATTTGCCACTGCTATGTGCTAGCCACCTTTCGAAGCTCTCTGTAGCACATTATTGAGTTTAATACTCAATAACTACTCTGTGGAGTAGAAGGTATTGTTAGCCTCATTGTACAGATTAGGTAATTAAGATTTGAGAGGTTAAAAAGTTTGCCCAAGGTCATAGAATTAAGAAAATACCTTGTCATTCTCTTTTCTTCTAATGGGGCTTTCCTGATGGCTCGGATGACAAAGAATCTGCCTGTAATACAGGAGACCCAGGTTCACTCCCTGGGTCGGGAAGATTCCCTGGAGAAGACAATGGCAGCCCACTCCAGTATTCTTGCCTAGAAAACTCCATGGACGGAGGAACCTGGTGGGCTACAGTCCATGGGGTCACAAAGAGTCGGACACTACAGAGTGACTAACACTCTCACTTTTTCACTTTCTCCTAATAAGTGTTTTATCAATACCTTTTCCCTTAAGAATTAAAGTGAGAGATAAGAGAGGGGAAAGAAAGGAAGAAGAGAGATTTGAATTGACTGAACAGGGCCAATTTTCTCTCTCCTGTGGCCAAGTCTTCACTGGACCAGGAAGCCCCCTAGTTTCTCATCATAACTCTTCCGTTCCTGCCATGAATTCAGTGTTGACACTGCATAGGTGCCAGGATATCATCCACCTAGCTTGCAGTAGTGGTCTCTGGGAGCATATCAACCATCTTTGGGTATGTCAATTTTCTGTTAAAACTTCTCATTTTTTTTCAGCATTTGTCTGGGGGGCCAAGGGGGGAAACCATCAATCTGAGAAATATGCAAATCCATCTGGTCACACATTAATTAGAGCTGTTCTAATTGTGAAGGATTTCAGTCAAGAATGCAAGGTAGGATTAAACATCTCAGGCCAAATCATTCACTTTTCATGCTTCCACACTCCAGAGCCTTTCAGCCTGACAGCAGAGCTGCAGATCTGGAAACGGTGCTCAGCTCACACGTGCTGCTGCCAGATCTGCTTTAGTTTGATAATGGCTAGAGATGGTGGCTGCCTTTGGTACAGCTATTCATAACTCTGCCTTATTAAACGCAAAGAAGTTAAGGTTGAAAATATAACACAAGGCACTCATCATTCAATTACATATTTCTTGTGAAAGAGGCAAAAACTCTGCCATGTTCTGCAAATCTCGACATCAATAGCAATTAAGTTTCACATCAAGACCACAGAAATACTACACTAACTACACATGAATAACGTCTTTTCATATGCAGTGGTTTGCATCTTTCTCTGCATTTAATTCTGTAGGACAATAAATGATGGTGCCCTGGTACAAAAAACTATTCACAAATTAATTGGAAAAAATATGTGAGTAAAGGCATTTTATATTTCCAATTTCAGATACCATGTAGTCAGTCCTATTACCAACACCATAGCTGCTCCAACAACAAATCACAACTCATCATTCTACAATTCAGTTTTAGAATCAAACCTGGAATTAACTGTGGCATTTTCATTGAAAACTTCTCAAACAAAAAGTATAATGAATCTCATGTAATCCAACACATGCTTTAAAGAGTATTCCATCAAATATTGAGCAGCATTAGTAATGCATGTAGATGACTGGTAAACTAGAGAATAGTTTCTCATTTAGAGGAGATGTTAACACAGTAGTCTAGTGGCCATTTTTACAAGGAGAAAAAACAAAGTATGACTATTCTAGAAGTTTACCCAGTAAACTCCGAGTGAAGCGGGGAGAAGGAAGAAGATTTTGAAAATGTCGCTATACTTTCATGCTGTGTATAACTAAATTCTCAGTTCCATAAAGTAGGAGGGAAAAAAATGCTTCATTCCCCAAATGAAATGCACAATAAGGAAAAAAATATCCATAGCGGGGCTTATGGCTTGTCTTTGAGATCATAAACCAAGTAACAGATTAAAGAAAAATGTCATCTTTAATATATGTTTGGAGGGAAAAAAGAATGAGGATCTCTCATTTTTCTAAATTTTGTCCACATGAATGAAAAACAAGAAGAGATTTATTTTAATAATTTCACTATATTCAGAAAGTCTATTTTTATAAAGTTTGATGCTAACTTAAAACATACTGCATAGAGCGGTGCAGTATCAGGCACTCGATTCCATTTTCTTATTCAAAAATGCATATAGAATATCTAGTTATACAATGCCAATAAGTATATTGTTGATCATTTTAAACAAAACAAAAAGGCCATGTTGGAGGGTATTGTGTGTGTGTGTGTGTGTGTGTGTGTGTGTGTGTGTAACTTCATGGTAACTCATGGATCTCTTTGCAATCTACTATGTCAATAAATGCATCTTTCCTAAAATTTTGATTATGTACTTTGATGTTGCCTTTGAACCTTATAATCAGTTTCAAAACTGTCCAAGTACATAAAGGAAGAAGCAGCCTTAGGACTCGCACATCAGTGAACAGAGGTGAACAATAAATTTCCATCACAGTGTCAAACTCACTCAAAACAAATGTTTCACCGAACCATTTACACCTACTGATTGCACACCAAACCTGACTTTATATTCTTCCTATTTTAAATAGATGTGATTTTTTACAAGGGCTTCACAAGTAAGAGCTTGTGAATGTAAAGCAGTCCATTAATTTTATATAAGCTGTTTTATATACCTGTGGGCCTCTAATAGCATTCAGCTACAAGGTTACAAGGAGAAGTATCATTTTCCAAAGTTCTGTTGGAGAGGTTGGCATATATATACTTCACTAAAATTCCAGCTATCCTGCCAATAGCTCTTCCTCACCCAAGCTGTGTTCATTCTACAGCTGAAAATACTGACATAAACAGAACAACAGTGTAATATCAGGTACTAGATCCCTATCAAGGAAATGGTACTGTCAGACTCAAGTTGGAATTTCAAGTCCAACGACTTACAAAAAGAAAAGAATTGCCCCATTATAATTTTCTATGGGCTCCTTCAAAGAGTAGATGTACAGACGTATGCCCAGTCTTGTTCTTACATGTGTAAGTGTATTTAACCTGTACATAGCAAAGGCTCTTCCAAGCCAGGACCTTTTCACAAGACTTTCTATCATAATCTTCCTGGAAATAACTTATCTTAGAGAAAGAAATCTGTGCCTCCTTCCTCTTAGCCTAAGACTGACGGTTTTCTGTTGATGTACAGCATGATGTCTCTATGCTGGCTCTGGAAGGCCCTATTAATCTGTTTGTAAATGTGCAGTGTTATGGGTCAGAGGCAGCAAGAAGCCGAAAAATGCAGGGCCTTGTAGCTGTGTCCAGCTAGCTGCTCAGCTCCCCACATCATGCTACAACTTTGCCATGTTTAGCCTAGTATGTATTTCCAGCGAGTGGTTAGCCTGGCGGTTTTTTTCCACTAAGTTAGTACAAGCTAATAAAGGTGTTTTTCACTTGATTGGGATCTCTCCTTAAATAGGCATGACTATGGGATAGGGTCTGGTTTCATAAAGACAGTCTTTTACCAGACTTGAGAAAAGTAAATTAAAGGGATATTTCTGTTAATATCAAAGCAGGCTTATTACCTCAATATAAGCACTTCCTTAATTTTCCTTTCTCAGCAGGCTATATAAATATAAATAAAAAGGTCCTCCACTGGATTTATGTTACATACATCTCACAGAGTTTAATTATAAAGCCTCTGAAAATGAAGATGGTGGGGGAAAAGATGCCAATAAATCATATAGTCCTGGTATTGTGTTGGCTGGCTGTCTCTGCCCGCAAGGAAACAAAGACACTGAGTAGTCACAATATACCATGAGAAGCTGGGCTCTGAAGAAAAGAAAATCCCAGAGGAGAAGGATATTATTATTATTCAGTGACTGGAAGGAAGTCTACAATTTTAAATTTTGTTCTTATCAAAGTTCTTATAAATGTCATTATAATTATCATAGTTTTACTGCAATTAAGGAGGTGGAGTTAGAGGTTTCTTTTTAGGGCCACTCCCTATCTTCTCTGCAGCACTGATGTGCTAAAATAAGGGAAGGGCAGTCAGATGAAGACCAAGCACTCAAACACAGACACACACACACACACACACACACACACACACACACACCTCACTTTAAAGAACAGTGAAGACACTTGTACAGAAATACAAGTTTTATCCCAGCAAGGGCCTACCAGAAATGTCAGACAACTCCTGAGAGTGAGAAAGGCTGTGCCATGGAGTGAGGGCTCCACAAAGGAAGAGCATTGGGGAAACGCTAGGCAATCTACTAGGCAGGACCCTCAACAGTTCAGCGACTTCAGTGAGCACACGTGGGGCCCACTCCCACTCCTGGAAAACTGCACCTCGCTGGCCTGCAGGCAAAAGGCCAGCATCTCACCTGGAGCAAGAAGAGGCCGTTCTCACTGGGCCCTCGAGAATACCCTGGAGGCGTTATGCTTAAACCTTCTCTTCCCTTTCTATTCAATTTCCGACCTCTCTTCGCCTCCAGATTCGTTCTCCTCTCACAGGCTTCCATTTTTTTCCAAGCTGGCTTCTCACACGGGTTGATGGAGCACTACCTGCCAGACCGCTGCTCCTTTAATACTGCGGGGATTTGCAGAATCGGCGTCCAGAAAGGATTGACTCTGACGCAAGGGGCGAGAGCACAGGACGGAACTTCCCCGCCAACCTTCGCCTTTGACACAGAGAACCCCTAGCGCCAAGGCTCGGTACTCTCCGGCTTACTTCTGGACCAAATCAACGTGTGACGCCACAGAGGAGGAACTGAGCGCACTTTAAGTGACCGCGGTGTCTGGCTTTGGAGCGCTGTGGAAGGCCCCGGGGGAGTGTGCAACAGCAAGGGGGCGAAGGGAGGGGAAGAAGAAGAGGGACGACGGCTGTGTATTCGTGTTTGAGGAGCTAGGGTTGGTGGGATGTTTGTTTGTTTTGCTAAATAAATAAGGAGAAATTACCCCTCTCCCCATCCTGGATCTAATGATGATAGATTCCACGCTGCTTCAGGCCCCACGCCGGGGAGCCTAACCACGGAAAATAATGAGGCTACATCCCCATTCGTCTGCATTAAAGGCGAGCCAGGCACTTTCGATAGCAAATATATCGATTCCCTTGCTCGGGCCGTGGTTTCTCCTGCTCTCCGTGAATAATTACTGCTCCTCTGGAAACTCATAATAATTAGGACCCCTCGCCCCACCCCAACCCGCGCTGCTTTTTAAAGGCGCACATCCTGGAGGGGGACTTGGGGGCCTCAGCCGTGCTCCCCGCAGGTGGGAGATAGAGCGGGAATCACTTTTCCCCTCTTGGTTTTACTCTTTCGAGACAGTTGATTCCCCTCCTCCGACCTCAGTTTCCTTGTCTGTCAAAAGAGGCTTTTACATTGTTAAAGACACTTAGAGCTCTACCTCACTGGATTCGCGTTTCTGTTTGGGAGGGGTAGATTTAACAAACTGTGAGGGAAGAGGGGCAGGAGAGGAGAAAGTGG
>NW_011494706.1:406150-406602 GCF_000754665.1 Bison bison bison
TTTTTTTTTTTTTTTTAGGTCTTACTTGTTCAGTCGCGCTGTGGGGAGGGAGGGAGGGATGCTGCAAACAAATAACACTGGCGTGGGCTCGCAGTGCCTCAGCCACCCTGGGTCTGCCCCCACTCACGGCGCGTGTAGCCTCCCTGTCCGCACTGCTCGGACTCTAGGTTGTTCCGCCGGGAACAATCCGAGGCTGGCCCTGGGCTGCATGCACCTCCCAGGCCCAAGCCGCTCAGGTTCAGGCACTCGGGTAGTCCTCAGAGGCGCAGACTCAGTTGGGCCTGCGTTTTGTGCTCTTCCCAGGTCCGAGCAGCTCAGGTGATGAGGTGTTTGGCGAGCGCCAATGCTGCGACTTATTGCCTCCCCGCCACTCGGTTATCTGGGTGCAAAACCGGCGCACCTTCTCAGGCAGATGTTGACCGTCCAGACCCCCAAGAAGTTTTAGTTAGCAA
>NW_011494706.1:406702-407812 GCF_000754665.1 Bison bison bison
GCTAGGCGGCTGCGAGCCAGGCCAGGCTGCTGGCCCCCGGCGGGGCGGAGCCTGTGGCGCTGTCCGCGGTCCTGAAGAATCGCTCTGCGGGCCGCGCTTGCCCAGCCGCAGGCCGCCAGCCACCGCCCCATTCGCTCTCTGCTCTGCGGCCTCCCTTCGGAGAATTGCTGCAGTTCTGCCTGCTACCCCAGGAGCACCAAAGCTCAACAGCGTCGACGAAGAGCTCCCCAGATGCCACGCTTTGGTGTGAGGGCTTGGGGTCCAGATACGAGAGGGCTGCACCTGCGTTTTCATAAACCCTTTGGGACTGCTGGAGGTCACCTGAAGCTAAAAGCAAACAACAGAGCTCACAGCTATGGAGGCGGGGATTCCAACTGGGCAACTTCCCCGGCGTGAACACTCCGAGGCTTCGGTCGGAAGACTGAGTTTCCGAGACGAGGGTACGAAGCCTACGTCGAAGAAAGTTTCTCGCTTCTAACTGTAGAAGACTACTTGAAATGGCCTTGAAAATCAATAGGTGGGAAGGGGGTCTGAGACGTAGGGTGGAATTTGTCAGGAGGACGCCCGCTCCCTCCGGTGGGGCGAAGGCGCCCAGCCTCTCTTTGCGCCCCTCGAGCCGCTGATTCGGATCCTTCCTGTCAGAATCCATTACGGTGGCGGGGATGATGGGGGCGACCTGGCCAGAGTCAGGTTCCGCAGGGACAAGCCGAGCCCCCAGGAGCCAGCTTCTAAGGAAACACTAGGTTTTTATAAGCAGCGATTTGTCTTATTGTAGGAGATAGAAATGGTACAAGAAAAGCCTCACTGTTTCCCATTCTCATGCAGATGAAGCGGTGAGCTGAGGCTGCGGCCTGCCTATCCCTCTCCCCATCGTATTTCCGGCTTGCTCAAGTAAAAAGCCCTCATTAATTTAAAGGAAGTAGGAACCAGAGAAGGCGTTTCGCTAGCCGCGGCGGGAGAGGCACTTGCTGCACTCTGGCTGTTCCCGAGACCCTACAGCAGGCACACACCAACGCCCCCACTCCGGGTGCCGCCTTGCCTTCCAACACCCCGAGCCCCCGACCAGACGCCAAGGATCTTTCTATGACAAAGGGATCCCGAGAAAGGGAA
>NW_011494706.1:407912-413514 GCF_000754665.1 Bison bison bison
CTCCCCCTGCCAGCCCCCACCTCGGTAGTAAACAAAATATACTAGGGAAAACTGTTTACAGAGGAAGTAATTAGGTTTTCAGCCCGCAGCTGAATCGCGGCGAGCTCATTAGAAGTTTAAACAACAGCCAGCAACCCGCGAGGGTAAGACAGCAAACTTGGAAAATGCGCACACGCGCTCCTGGGCGCGCCGAGGAGCTTGAAGAAGCCGCCGGTATATATCATCTCAATAAAAAGCCACTCTTGGAAAGCTTGCATAGTAATTGAGACGGGCGCTCTTTCCTGATCTGGGTTGGCATTTTCTCATCTTGAGCTGACAGAGCCAACTCAGGAAATTGCCAGTAATATTCATCTGGGGAGCACTTTCATTAAACGTAATTCATTCGACTTTCACAATAAATTGAGTGACATCCTTACAGCGGAACCTTTTTATCCTTGATTAAGTGCTTGCCAAGCTTTGGTTCCCACTTTATTGTCACATTCCTTCAAGCGGAGTCGTCAACATGCCAATCTGCAGCAGAAAAATGCGCGCGCGCTGTGTTTACCAAGCTCCGGGAGGGGTTAGTGCTGACTTAGAGAAAAAGCTGGTCGCAAGCTTAAGCAGCGGATAAATCAAGATCGCAACTTCCTGCAAACAGTCGGCAGCACTGGCTAGAAGAATGTAGTGGGAGGCGAGGGAACAGACCCGACTAGCCATCCAGCGGCTCCTGGAAGTCTCTGACTGGACGGCCTGACTCGCCTACCTCTCCCTATTGATTTAAATGGAGAGGACTCGATAAGGTCTTGGAATGAGATCTGAAGCTCTTAAAGCACAGAGTTGCTTTAAGGGAACTTTCCTGAATCGAATCAGACCTAGACATTGTCTTAAAAAAAAAAAATCTGAAAGAAGGTACACTTCCTAACTAGTCACTTGAGAGCAGGCAAACTTTCACAGCTTCCATCAGCTTTCTTTATGGCCAGAGAGTGCAAGGAAGAGGATTCCCTTTTGATGTTAAGGATTCCCTTAATATCACCACCAGGACAGTCAAACTCACTGAAAGCTGTTCAGACCCTGGAATCCCAAACAAGGCTGACAAGTACCTGGGTATTTCAGAACTAAGTGAAACCAAGAAGGCATCTCTCTGCCAATGCCTGGCCCCTTCTCCCCCACCCCTTATAAAAACCAAAGAAGCCCAGAAAATTGCTTATTTGAAAAGGCAATATCCAAATGCTTTCATCACTCAAATGCCCTCTTGAAAATATTGTCGCTGGTGGTTATTACCGGAACAATACTGTCAATTTCTGTAGTCTACAGGAAATCTTCCCTCAGATAGAAAAGTAAGACAGTGGGCACCAATCTCAAAAAAAAAAAAAAAAAAATCAACCAATTTCCCTGCCACCTGATATATTTTTCACCCAGACAACACTTTCATTAAGGAGGAAATAGCCGTCAACAATTTGAAGCCAAATGGAAATCAACTTCACACAAAGAGGAGCCACGAACTTAATGGCTTTCTGGGAAAATATTGCTGAGGAAGTCGGAGCAATTCTAGTTCTCTCCTTCTAATACTGAAAGCGGTTTTCCCAAAGCTGTTACTGGAAGGCCCCAGACCACTCTCATCCTCCTGGAAGTGAGCAGAAGTGCGACCAGCCAAGCGCTTTCCACACACCCAGGGAGCTGTTTTGCTGATCAGTGGAGAGTTGAATATTTCAGGGAAATACCTGGAATAGTAACACCTTCTCCTCTTACAGAGCCCTGGGACAGGTTTTTGGGTTTTTTTTTTGGGACAGGTCTTGAGACAAGAATTCTCATTTTGTGCTGCTGGGGTATAGGCTCCTTCACAAAGTTAGGTTTAATCCTGTATAGGGAAGGTTCAGCTAGGGCAGAAGAGTGAGGAAATTCAATGGAACTGGGTAACTTACAGTACTGCCTCCAAGAACTGGCCTTAACAGAGAACACTGAACAGCCGCTGTTAGTGGTTAATGGGCTTCTCTTTTCAGGAATAAGCTGAAATTAATTAAAATGCTCAGTGGGCAGCTGGCTTAATTTTCAAAGGATGGGAGATATATATATCTAGTCCAAAGGATAAGCATTGGTGGTCCCTTTCCTGCTAATTGTCCCTTAGTTTCCACATTTCTTAACAGCCTTCTTCATAAAGAGTGGAATTCACCCAAACAGTCTGGCTTCTAACAGTGTACAGGTAGCATTCCATAAACATATTAACCACACTTTAACCTCTGTTAAACAACTGGCATGGAATTCATATTTTAAAGATACCCTAAATTCGAGGGAATAGACGAATCAGAATGTTTTTTTAAGCACAAGTTTTAGAAAGAACTTTCCATTTTTTGCCCTTCTTGATTAAAAAAAAAACAACTAGATCATTAGCAAATTTATATCCTAGAAGAAATGGTGGAAAGTACATTGGGAGGACAAGGGAACTCTTCTTAGAATAGGCTATGAATATTTGACTTGATCACAGTAACATCATTCAACCTCTGGTCAGAATCTAGGGATTCAGTTTCTGAGTAAATTTTTTGTTAACATGCCCTGGGACTGCTCATTAGACTTACTTCTTGACTCTGAAAATTGTCAAAGGTGACCCCCAAGCAGGACCCCTCTGACTTTTGCTGGGAGGTCCCTCTCTGTGTGCCCATACCTGTCCTTCAGCTCACAACTCAGTGTAGGACCCACCCCCATTCTTCACAGTCAGAAACCACATTTCCCTAGATTATTCAGTATGTGCTTCAACTCTGTTAAAATGCTATTGTCTGTTACCCCATTATATCATAATGAAAATATTCTGGAATCAGTCCAGAACTGACAGGAGAATAAAGATTACAGGACTTTTTTATTTTTAACAAGTATTGTTACACTATAGGTTCCTCTCCTGCTGACTTCAGATTTTTAAATCTGCAATTCAATAACATTCAGTAAACAGAAGACTTCCTTGCCTCAATTTAAAAAAAAAAAAAAGATTTCCCACTTCCCTGCATTTATGGCTGGAGTTAACCCTGTGGTGACTTTTGAGTATCTTAGCTAGTATGCTTCAGAAGGTAACTTTGCAGATACATTTCTAATTAACTTCTCATTGCAGTAGTACTAAAATAAGCTTCTAGTTTGAAACAGGACAGACTGATCTCTCAAAACACAAAAAGACTCAAAATATTCAACCTAGAACAGGCATTCAAAGAACCCTGGGCCAAGAAACATACTCTGAGAACATTCACCTAAATATAAGCATGGAACCATGGCTTAAATACAGAACACTGAGCTGCTGGTTAGAGAACTGTTTTTCATTTTCAATAAACCTCCCCAAATTTGGGAGTATTTAAGGCATATCTCTCTATATAAGCAGACGCCTAAATATTGTTGTACAGGAGATACCTAAACAAATCCTACTACTCAAACATAATGTGTGATTATTTCTTGGGAAATATAACTGGGTTTCGAGGGTCTTAAAGAGAAAGGTGCACTGTAATATCAGCTATGAGACAAGGTACAAACAGTGCCCCTGTCACTGAACTTGTGTGAGTCCATAAAGACACACAAAAAATTATTCATTAAACTCCTCCCTGGATTGTGTCAATTCAAGGGGAAAAATAAAATCATGTTTATGCCACCCCTGACTTTTTGGAGAGTAACTTGAAGCATTTCCCGACAACCTGAAGGCATCTATTGCAGTTTCTTACAGAGGTCTGGGCTGTTGTGGGATGGGACTACCAACAAATGATAAATTCAGTTACTGTACCTGCTATTTAATAAAATAGATGGAGAGAGAAGCTTTGACCACTTCTTGGTCCACCTTATTGCCCTAGAGGTTTAATCAAGGGTTTCCACTTATTTACTTGCCTAAAGCCATCCTGTTCTAACTGCCCAATTCACCCTTCTAAATTCATTTTCATGGGGAAAATCAGCTTCTTGCTCCTCTAGGAAAACAGCTCCGGATTTTACCGACAAATAACCATGGGACTACAATCCCTGGAAACACTGCCTTGGGTCACAGCCACCAGCCTTTTGTTTTTCGTGGTGTGTCTGATTTCTAATCCCCGAAACACAAAACAACTTTAGATCCAAGAGAAAAAGAATGGACTTCTAAATCGCCTTCTCTATTTTATTGTTCACATTTTGTATGGTTTTGAGTGAAACTGGAAAAAATGTCTCCTTTCTCTGTGTTGCCAAAAGGCATTCAGGTAATGAAGTCTGTAACTAAACGGTAATTGAATCAGCATAATTTGCACACTGAATGGTTTTCAAATGCTCCCAGTTTACAATTAAAGGAGAATTAATGCGCTTGTTGTTGAGAACGCAGAGCATTAGAATAAATCCAGCACTGATGTTGTAATGAGTGGAAAACGGTTTAACTGCCAACAAACACATTTAAAATTTAACACAACGTATTGATTTCACTTCTGCTTTTGATAGATTATTTTCCAGACTATCGAAATACTTGCTCCAAGCAATAAACTGCACCACAGCCGCGAGCTTTTGCCGTGCGTTCGTGAGCACATTTCAAGGACGGAGGAACAGTCCGGAGGTTCAGGTCTTGCGTTAAAGGTATGCAGAGAGAGGGGCAGAAGGGTTTCCGTGGTAGAGGGAATCCTTCATATTCCCCCTCGGTCGCTTGCACTTTGCGGTCCCTCCCCTTTCTTTCAATAAGCAATTCCTGGGTTTCCTTAGGCCAAACTTTCTGCCCTGCATCTCTAAGCTCTCAATGTCATAGGGTTTACTGGACACAGGTGGGGGCAAGGTGGATTGAAGATGAGAAATGGGAAGGACACTTTTTGCATTCTGTCTGCGTTCCAGCCGGGGAAGTCACAGACTTCGGTGACGGAGTCAGAAAGGCCGTTCTTTAGGATTGGCTGCCCCAGCTTTCACCTGTTTACCCCAAGGTGTCCTGTAGGCGAGGACACTGACGCGCAGCGCCCTCTGGCGTCCGCAGCTGCCATGGTCAGGCGATAAAGGTGCAAAGACATACACTGAAGGTTCTTGGATTCAAGCTGAAACACCCTCACATTCATATTCACACACGTATACTTACACACTCATTAGCATACAGAGAGTTCACGCGACTAGCAGCCCTGAAGTCACAGGCACTAAGACAACGGCTGGGAAACGCTCTCTATTGCAGGGATAGCAACCCTTTTACACCCAGGATTGTGGATTCTGAAGCCCTTGGGATTAAGGAATGGCAATACTCACTCCATTCACTACCAACCCATCGGGTCTCCCCAGTGCTTCTTGCCCCCAGACAGAACACATAGAGCCCTCCGTGTGCTCCTGCGGCCCGGAGGTGGGTTATGGAGTTCCGTGCTCTGGGCACACAACTTCACCAGCAGGATAAGATTGTCCCTGGCCCTCCCTGAAGCCAGACCCAAGAAACTGCGCTCTGGGTCTTGGCTCCAGGCGGTGCCCACAGCTACCAAACTACCCATCCACAACCACCACGGCAGAGTGCTTCCCTTTAAGCCCCCACCCCATGACAATCCCAGTTCCAACAGTGTGCCAAGTCCAGAGCCCAGAAAACTCGGCTCTGGGAGGACTAGGCAGTATTTGCTCCCTGGTGACATGGTCTGCCAGTCCGTAGTAAGGGGCTCAGCACTGGAACTGGGGTACTAGTGGA
>NW_011494706.1:413614-418527 GCF_000754665.1 Bison bison bison
GAGAGACTGGGAGGAGAAGGAGAGGGAGCCTTTATATGTTTGCTGGAGTATCTCGGACCTAACTCTATCCGAAGGCTTGTGGTCTTCCTATCTGACAGCTATACTTGCCCCGTCTGAACCCCGCAAGCCCAACAAAGTTGCCCGCACTTCTTTACGTGCCACATCTCCAAGCTGCGGGTTAGGCGGATGGATTTACCTTCAAAGCCTCTGGATGAACTACTGAGAGTTCCCTGTCTTCCACCCCTTCTCTTTGCCATCTCTCCCCATAAAGCATCCCGTCCAGCTATCTCCTCGGTTTCTGGGTGTCTAGGGCGCCCTGGACGCGGTTTAGAATCAGGCACAGGAGAGGGTGTATCGGGGCAGGAAACCCCAGAAAATCCCACAGGGATCCGGAGACCAGCTTGCCAAAGTTGTCCCAACACCGTCGCTAGGAACGCCGCTCCAGCTGAACTGACGGTCTCACCCTCCTCCCGCGCGCCCCCAGTTGCCTGGCCTCGCGACCAGGGTGGGATCGAGGGGGCGCGGGATTGGCAGCGACTTACCAAGTAGACGGTGGGCTGCAGGAGGAGAAGCACGTAGCAGCACGCAGCCTGCATCCTCCCGCGTCTCAAACTTCCTCGGCGGTGCCTTCGCTGAGTCTTTGTTCCTTCACAAACATAGATCCACCTGACATCCACTTTACAGAGCCAGGAGCGCTCTCAGCAGCCTAGATACAAATGAAATTAGACATCCCATGACCACGCGGGCAAGGTTAGGCTTGGCGACCAAGCAGGGAAAGGGGGTCGTGGCGCGAGGGGTGGACCAAAAAACCCGGAGGTGGGGGAGGCAGGAGAAATGCAAAAGCGAGTAAATCCAGCGCCTGAAACCCGAGAGCGCGCCGTCGTCCGCTGGCAGGCGGGCAGGAGGGTTGGAGGTGGAGGGGTTCCTTGGACCCTGCGCTCCTCGGGTGCGAGTTCCCGGGCGGTGGAGCCGGGAGGTGGAGCCGGGAGGTGACGGGGCACACAGAGCCGCGTGCAGGCTGGTTCAGAGCCCAAGCCTCTCTGTCAGCGAGACCTGCCCGTGTTTGATGGCCGGGCGGCTCGGACTAAAGGCGGCGGCTGGTTCTTCGCCAGCCCTGGCAGTGCTCACACACATCCACACCAGCAGAGAGAGAAGGAGAGAGAAAGAGAGAGGGAGAGCGAGCGAGCGAGACTGAGCGAGGGGGGCGTGGGGAGAAGACGGGGTAGGTAGAGCTGACCAGGATTAGGTGCTGGGTATCTCCGCGCGTTTGGTGCGGTGGGGGTGGGAAAAGGGAATGCAATTTTGCATACAGGAAAGCCAGGCTCAGTTTACCCATTCGAGCGCCGGGTACACACAGAGATAACACGCGCATACACACGTACTACTTTTTTCGAGGCAAGGGGCACAGCCAGTTGCTAACTTCTAGAGCGGAAGCCTGCCCGGGTCTGTAAGGGTCACCGCCAGGCGCACTCCGTCTCCCAACCAGTGGCTCTCCTCGGCGCCCCTTCGTGCTGCCCCACCACCCCACCCCGAGATATCCCCCATATCTGTGACTGTGAAAGCGAAGGGTACGTACCGCACAGGACTGGGGGCGAATACAGCGAGCAGGGACCGCTCTGGGAAGGCTCCATGGAGGAGCTAGCTACTCGGGCCTGGCGTCTCCGGCGCCCCGGACATGCCCTCCCTGGCGCTTCATCTCCATGCTCGGGCGCGGACGGGTCCCGCTGCCTCGTCCCCTCGGCGGAGTCGGCGTCCCAGTGCCCGGGTCGCGCTCAGGATTGGTTCCGCGGGAGCCTAGGCTTGGCACAGTTGGATTCACGGTGCAGGAAACTTAAGAGGCGAGAGAGGGAGGGGGAAGTAGAGGAGGAAAGAGAGGAAGGGAGAAAGGGAGGGAGAAAGAGAGGGAGGGTGCGAAGCGAATGCGCCGGGCTCCGGCAGGCACCGGAGGGAGGACGGGACTGCCCGCGCTGGCTCTGGGACGAGCAGTCCAAGGAGCCCTGCTTCCCGAGGCTGCCGAAGGATGGTAGAAGTGACTTCAAGGGAAGAGGCTGGGCAAGTCCTCAGGACTTGAACTTGAGAGATAAGACGCTGGCCTTTCGGAAGAAAAAAAAAATGCCACACAGCAGGCGCAAGCAGTTGGAGTTTCTGAGGAAGGGGTGGGGCGGCCAGAGCCTGTAGGATCCCGGGTCATCCGCGGCTGCACCTCTCCCCGCGACACGGAGAAGCCCGAAAGCCACTCCGGAGCGGAGTCGCGGGCTCTGGCCGCGGTCCTGCCTGACCGCTGGGGGACGCTCTGGAGCGCGCGGGGCTTCTTGGCGCCGGTGCCCCGGTGCTTTCTCCGCAGGTTCGCCGCTCGGTTCGCCTACCTTCCTGACTCAGGCAATGACCTCGGCACGTGGGTGAACGACTCCTCGGAGACCAACTAGGACCCCGTGCACACAGATCCCGCTCCCAGGCTCTGGGCGGGCCGGGCCCGCTGGGAGAAGTGGCTCTCACGGTGTCTCTGGCGGCCGCAGTGCCCCCTTCCCCCTGGGGGGCTTGAGGAGGACTGCGACTGCCGGAGGAGTGGCGGGAAGCGTCGTGGGGCGGTGCGGAGGGCGGGGATGGGCGCAGGAGGGTGCAGCTCTGCCCGGCCCACCCTGAGCGCCTAAGCGGGGCACCGCGGACCTGTAGCTGGGAGCCCCGGGGCCCGGGCGCTGCGGACCGCCAGCCATTCAGCGCGCCACCGCCGAGAGGACTGGGCGACCTTGCGCTCCACTCCTCGTCGCGGGCTGGGCACGCGAGAGGAAGGGGTGGGGGGTGGTCTGTGAGGGGAGGTGGGTGATGGAGGAAGCTTGGAGCGTTTGCCACTTCCCTCGCTGCTAATACCTCTTCCTCAACCAGTATTTCCCGGGCTCCGACTCTGCTCTGACTCCCGCTGTCACTGTTTTTCGTCATATCTCCCTTGCTGTCTCTACTCAATATTTTTTTCTGTCTCCTCTGTTTTTCTTGTACTCTATGCCTGTCCCTCGGTGTCTTTCTACTCCTTTCTGGGTCTTTCTCAGGATTTCTGACTCTCTCCTCTTCTGTATATGTGTCTCTACCTCACCCTTGCCATTCCCTCTCAAACCTTGTCCTCATCTTCTCCCCTTCACCCTGTCCATCGCATTCCTTCAGGCCAGCTTCCACCATGTCCGGTGACATCCTAGGACCAGGCGCTCTCTTGCCAGTGGGGCCGCCAGCACCTCACCTCCTCAAGGGGTCCAGACTCGGTCCGCTAGTCCAAGTGCGGCCAGGGACATTTTTCTTCCTCCTCCCTCACCTGCTACCTCTGTAAGCCTACCCGTCCCTAGTGCCCGGCCTGGAAAGGTGCACTCTGAAGGATAACAACTGGATATAAGTGTTGGTTTGAAATTTACCTTAGGAACCCTAGTTATTGAACATCAAAATGGAATCGTGATTTTTAATGAGTCTCAGATTGTCATTTCCTGGAGCGTGGCTATTGCATGCCTCGGGCTCTAGTGTTCCCGCTCAGGTCAGTCAGGGCCCAGACAGTGTACCCTCTACACAAGAGGTCTCCCAGGACTACAGGTTGAGTTCCCCTGGGGAAAGCTGGTAACCCCTCACCCCTCCCCCCAAAATAGCAGTGACAATCAGCAGAACTACCCTTTCCTAGAGCAAACCAGGAGGCTTAGATCAGGCCTGTAGTTTAGATCCCTGCTGTAGGACATACCTGCCAGGCACTTCCTGACCTACACTCCCCCTTCCAAGCTAAAAATAGCTCTTTAAAGAGCAAGCTCTTCTACTCTGGGAAGTTGCACACTGCCTCTGTGACCTCTTGGAATTCATTGGGGCATATGCAGAGTAAAGTGGTGAAGCACATTTTCTAATTGGGACTCTGAAAATGCACTTTTGAAAAAGATACACATTTATATATAGCATGGTTGCAATGTTACCTTGGCTATCTTCACTTACTAGGTTTTTCATGCTCTTAAAAAGTTTAAAGAAGAAAAATAAGCACCCATATTTGAGGCTGTAGGGTCAGAGTAGGGCAAAGGAGGCTTTGTCTGATTTCCCCTTTGGGATTTGGCAACCATCCTAAAATTGACTCCCACCTGTTTATTAGCTCCTAGGCCCTCCCCTGCTGGAACGCGGAGCTGGAGTGAATGCCGCCTGCCTCTGTCCACAGCTCAAGTTCAGCGCCCTTAGTACTGAGCTTGCATCTGACCTTTGAGGAAAACGAGAAAGAATCAGGTCAGCTTCGGGATATAAGTTCTTTTTCTAAACATTACTTCAAAAACATTCTGCCTCCAGGGCCATTTAGCCTTAAAAAATTACTGCTTGTGAAATAGAAAGACTGAAGATGAAGGACCTAAAAATCTCTTTCTGAATGGGACTGATTATTTAAGAAAAGCACCACAGGCGCCTAGTAATGGGGACTGGCCTGACACTTTGTTCTATGACACAGGGTGCCAAAGAGCTTTTTATGGTAATGACCTGAGACCTTCTGCCCTGACATTCAGCTCTCATGGATCCTATAAGACTCCTGGCCTGGGATATGAAACCACAGTGGTTTGTCATTTTTTGTCTCTTTGTAGGAGTCTTCATTTCCTATAGTACTCAACCAGAAAAGGACCCTAAGCTAAGGGTCTGAAAAACTTATTATTGTTTCTGTTAAACCTCTCCAATTTTAATAAGATAACATTGGTGGGGGTGAGGGTAGGGGAGACAAGGATGGCTGGTTCACCCTTCTCTCCTACCACTTGCTTTAAAAAGAACTAAAAACATGATCTGCGTACACTCTTCTGTTGAAAGTCATATCCTATACTAAAATGCACTCTTAGAATTCATCCACAATCAGCCTTACAAAGATGGAACAAAAGTATGACTATCCTTAAGGAACAGAGTATTCATTCCCTTTTTTTTTTTTTTTT
>NW_011494706.1:418627-430746 GCF_000754665.1 Bison bison bison
TTTTCAGACTTTAGTCATGTTGAGAATCCTTTCAGAAATCATTCTCTAAATTTTCTGTGATGCAACCTAATATACATATAAACAGATTGAATTATAGCCACAGTAAAACACAGTCCCCTGCCCTTGGCTTTTTCCCAAGTCTATCTGATCCAATCTGAAATGAATATTATAAAGCAATAATATATATGTATGTGCAAGAAATATATTTTTAGAAGAATTTTTAGAAGCCCAAAAATGGCTGACCTCAAAAAGGAAACAGTGATATTAAACAATTTTCCTGATAATTAAAACCAGAACAAATTAAAATTAGAATTCATCTGAAATAAACTGATAATCCTGTTAACTGTAATTAGCTGTTTTGGTTGATTTGTTTTGGTTCATTTGTATGATTCTCTTTTTCTGAGGGAGAGAAGGAAGACAGGAGTTGAAAGTTTGAATTATCTTGGGGCTGGGGAGAGGAGAGAGAGAGATTAACTTTTAGTTCAATAAAACTCTGCTCTAAAATGAACCTGTCTTAAAAATGCATGAATACCATCATCTTTTACCCAAATCCAAGTAAATATGTTGTCATGAATCACCCAGCTATAGGTGATAAAATCACCCAAATTTTATCACTTTGTACATAGTAAGTCCAGTGTACCTATTTTTTCCCCTAATAGTGCTAAAAACTTGAAAAGCATACATTATCCATCTGCCTTGACCTGGTATTCACCTGTGGCATGACCTCGGGGAAGTACTTGAAGATTCCCCTGGCCTCAAAGTAGTGAAAGTGTTAGTCGCTTGTCATGCTCCACTCTTTGCGACCCCATAGGCTGTAGCCCACCAGGCTGCTCTATCCATGTAATTCTACAGGCAAGAATACTCGAGTAGGTTGCCATCCCCTTCTTTGGGGATCTTTCCCACCCAGCGATTGAACCCAGGTCTCCTGCATTGTGGGCAGATTCTTTACCCCTGCACCAGCTGGGAAGCCTGGCCTCAAAATCCTCCCCTATATAATGAGGAAGTAGGGTTAGAGGAGTCTGAAGTGCCCTCCGGTTCTAAAATAACTTTATTCAGTTTCTGTATGATAAAATGTGAAGCCATCGCAGGTTTACAAAATTTATTTCACAAATAACAATTTTATAATGTATTATGGTTTTCAAAGATATTAATAATTTAAAAGAATATACTCTGTTCAGTGCATTTCAAAGATTTTAAGTCTAGTGTGTTTGTGAGCTTAAGGCCTTTTGGGGCATTTCTTCTCTGCCTCATCCTCATACCCTTTCTCCTAGGTCAAAGGTCAGCTCTATTGCATTAATTACACAATTTTTTCATATAAATTGTTCTGCACATGTTTTTGATGT
Source organism: Bison bison bison (assembly GCF_000754665.1). Classification (NCBI taxonomy): domain Eukaryota; kingdom Metazoa; phylum Chordata; class Mammalia; order Artiodactyla; family Bovidae; genus Bison; species Bison bison. The sequence continues at coordinate 419,971 of NW_011494706.1, forward strand.
CATTGATTTATAAGACTCTATACTGAGAGTGGCACCTTTATAATACATATGAATATTTGTTTAAAAGACACAAAGTCATTTCCACTACTTTTGCAGAATTCCTGAATGTCACTCAGAACAATTAAACACCCCTAGACCCCTCCACACCCCAAGCTATTTTGCTAAAGGAAGGAAGTATCATTTGCAAAGTGATTTAATATTTGAATGTAGTAGAATTTGGCTAATAACTATGAGGCATGTGTGCTAAATTACCTTTACAAGGATGCTTTAGTAACAAGATCACTGGACTAAAGAGAAAATAGCCATCAAGCTCTAGAATTTAAAAAAAAAAAATAAAGGGAATCAAAAAGCTTTAAGTAGAAGGCATTTTTTTTTTAGAGGTAATTTATATGCTCAGTCTTTGTATCCATATTTCATTTATTCTGCTAGGTGAGGACACAAGGTTCTCAAAGGTAGGGTAGTTTTAATTATACTCACGGACTTTAAAAAGAGAATAAACGCAATAAGAGAAACTGCAGAAAATCAGCATTAAAAAGGCAGTTGGTTGTAAAAGATGGGAAGATTGGGGTCATCGCCCAAAAATCATAATTAAAATTTTAAAAAATACTGTGACTAAGCAAACCTTTGCATTATAATCTAATTACTGAAACTCTTCATGGTGGGCCCTCCAGAGATTATTAATTGCCAGTTCCCTAAAGCTGAATCAGTAAAGATAAAGAACTTGATAACCAATGTTCTGTTAATAAAGTGAAATACAGCATATGCTTTCAGCCAGGAAGAACAGCAGGACTCTGAACCACGTAGGGATGGAAGAAATTATGAGGAAAAAACCTGCAAGCCCTGTGGTTACCTGAAAATCAGAAGCAATTCTGAAAAGTGCATATTTCATCTCCATAATCTAAAGTACATGTATATTTTGAAACATATGTTTTTTTCAGCTTTCTTTCTGATTTGGCAATATAAAGACAGAACTTAAAAATAAGGTGATTCATACAGGCAGGGAACAAATGGTTCCTTCAGCCCTAAGATCAAAATGATAAGAATGCCTTGGATTGGACAGCTTTTAAATAAGAGATATCTCAGGGATGCAAAAACTCTCAGTTTCCCTTTTTAACATCAAATTAATGAAAACAACTACACCAGAATTTCACCATAATTAACTTCAAGGTGATGCCATAAAAATCACATCATGTTACATTTTTCTGCTTCTCCTGGGTCTAATAATAAAATGCTTTTTGATAAAATTCAAAGCAAAATGGTCTAACATCAAATTCTGTATGAAACTGGCAGCAACAAGCTCCATAGTTTCAATAGGATTATAATGCCTACCATTTACTGAGTGCTAGGGACCATACCCTGGCTTTTATTTACATTATCTGTTGCTTCCCTAGTGATTCTGTGAGCATCAATCTGCAATTTAGTTTTAAAGGGAAACCTCTCAGATTAGGTAAGATGTCAGTCTTCACACCAGTTCTCTGTGGAGGCCAACTTAAAACAAATCTCAGCATCCTTGGACCATTCATTCCCATTCCCTCCATCTTGTAAGTCTCTTCTCTCCTCAGTACCACCACTCTCTCTCCAAATTTTTCAACTAATCCTCTAACCATTCCTTCTCAGATTAAAAGTGAAAGTGTTAGTCACTCAGTTGTGTCTGACTCTTTGTGACCCCATGGACTGCAGCCCGCCAGGCTCCTCTGTACACAGAATTCTCCAGGCAAGAATTCTGGCATGGGTGGCCATTTCCTTCTCCAGGGGATCTTCTCCACCCAGGGACTGAACCTAGGTCTCCCACATTGCAGGCAGACTCTACCAACTAAGCCATCAGGGAAGCTTCTTCTCAGATTATCTACATGCAGTGCATCTCAGGGCTCCATCCGTAACTCTCTTTTTATCTTTTCACTCTGATTAGACAATTCTTCTTATTTCCACAGTTTCATTTATTACTTGACACTCAATGACCAACAGGTTCATAAATCCAGCTCTGATATTTTTCTTGACCCAACTATTCAATTGTGTATATCTCCATTTAGATGTACTAGGAAGGCAATGGCACCCCACTCCAGTACTCTTGCCTGGAAAGTCCCATGGACAGAGAAGCCTGGTGGGCTGCAGTCCATGGGGTCGCTGAGGGTCGGACACGACTGAGCGACTTCACTTTCACTTTTCACTTTCATGCATTGGAGAAGGAAATGGCAACCAACTCCAGTGTTCTTTCCTGGAGAATCCCAGGGACCGGGGAGCCTGGTGGGCTGCCATCTCTGGGGTCGCACAGAGTTGGACACAACTGAAGCGACTTAGCAGCAGCAGCAGCAGAGATGCTTAGAATTACATGCCTAAGCTGAACACATTATATCACTATGTTACATGAGTATCCTGTTAGATGTGGAATAGATTCTGGAGTTCTCTACTAATAATATGATTAAATACAATTAAGATACACGCCCTTTGCCAAGTGACCTCACAGTGAAATGGAGAATATACCTCTCCATATGTGCAAGTTTTTTGGGTTTTTTTTCTCTTTCCTTTCTTTCTTTTTTCCCTTACTTCCTGGGAAATCCTTCCTTAGGATTCCTTTTAATCCTAATCAGACTCTTCAGGAGGTACAGCATGTTCCTACCTGATCCTCTAGCCACCAGAACAGCAGATAGCAGGTAAAAGCTGCACCCTTCAGTCCTGAAGGATGGGTCCTAAAATGAATAAACACATTAAGCAGACCAGACTCTGATTTGTGATCTGGATCACAGCCACCAAAGCTGATGTATAGACTCTTGAAGATTCAAAAGTAAGAAATAAATGTTTGCTGCTTAACCATCAGTATTTGGGGATTATTTGTTGTACAGGATTATCATGGCCAAAGCTGACTATTTGGTGACGCCGCTGCTTTACTGGAAAACCTAAGAACCAGATGTCTTTTGCCATCTTTTTGTTTCCTACACATCAAAAATAAAATTACCAGCACCTCTCAATTTTTCACCTAATTATCTCTTGTGTCTCTCCTCCTCTGTTTCTGCTTCTACTACGGACTCCGTTTCCTATCATCAGTCACCTGGTCTATGGCAGTGGCCTTCTAATTGATCTCATTCTTTCGAGCTTCCGCCTCCATACAGATGCCCTCCTCCATGCCACCTGAACTACAAAGCTACAGCAAAAATGTGTTCACATTACAGATCCATTTAAACCTCACAGCTTCCCACTGCTTACAGAACCAAGTCAGACTCCTCAGCTCAGCACAAAAGTCTGCTTTTGAGCTGGCCCCTGTCCACTCATCTGTCTTCAGCTCCTGCCTGGCCCCTGCTTGACTATATACTTTATATTCATCAGTTACAGGATCCTTAGAGCTTCCAGATACCCAACTGTAAGTCTCAACCTGGGCCTCTGCACCTTCTTCCCTTTGCTTTGAATTCTCTCAATTCAACCCAGGCGATGCTAGTGGTAAAGAACCTGCCTGCCAATGCAGCAGACATAAAGAGATGCAGGTTCAGTCTTTGGGCTGGGAATATCCCCTAGAGGAGGAAACAGCAACCCCCTCCAGTATTCTTGCCTGGAGAATCCCATGGACAGAGGAGCCTGGCGGGCTATGGTCCATAGGGTCACAAAGAGTCGGACACAACTGAAGCAACTAAGCCAGCCATTCAACCTCTAGGTGAACTCTTAATCTCCCTACATACCTCTGCTCAGAGATTACCTTTCATCCGCTCCACTTTTCTCAGAGATCCAAGCACAAAACTGGTTATTAATCATTTACACCATGCTGTTTAAGTCTTCTCTACTGGACTCTGTCATTCACTTTTGTACCCCTTGCCTTACCTTGAACTGGATTGAGTTGAACTTTGAGCCACATTTGGAAAGCACAGTGTCTGGAAAACAGCCTAGTGTCCCTCTTGCAAGAAAGCACATCAGAGGCTCTGCAGTAGCAACTGTTTATCTATGAAGTACTCAAATAGTGCATAATTAGAAAAGGTTTCAGGCAAATCCCAGCCTGGTGAAATGAGTAAACAGAACAGAACCAGGGTGGGAGGCTTAGGTCAGAAGAAGCTCCCTCACCCTCAAACACCTGCAAATACTCTTCTCAGAATTAGGGGCTAAATGAGAAATTTAGCCTGAATGGATTACTCTACGACTGACCCTTCACATTCAGTAACTCTTCTCATTTCCAGGGCCAAGAAGGACATGATACCAAAAAGCCCCCAGATGTCCCTAAATTCTAGTTTCATCCTGCATAAGTGCAGTGCAAATCCGTATTACATTCTAGTACCATCAGACCCTGCATTACCCCTCCACCTTCAGCACCAGGTAAAAGAGGGGAGGTGACAGAGAGAGGGGAGCTCAAGAAAGGAACGTGAACACCATGATCACAACTACCACCAACTCTGGATCTGGTGAATGGGATTTGGACCCATTAACAATAAGAGGACTCTAGGCTTTATGATTCTGTGCTTCTGAATGAATCTTTTTGGTGGAAAGGAGAACTGTGTGGCCCATGGTCAAGAAAAAAAAAAAAACACTAACACTTTCTTATCACAGTTACATTCCCAATACCATAGACACCTGTGGTTCCTGGTTTATGATCTCTGAGGTCTCATTAAGTACTCGAATCATATTTTCATCCCTCCATTGATAGGACTCTAAAGTAACCTGTAAAAAAAAAATAAATACATAAAGTAACCTGTAGAGTTACTTCAATAGCCTTCCTCAATTTTTATATCATCAGTTCTTTACAAAATCATATGAGGTTTAAAGGCTGTGTGCAAAGAAAACTTGGGTTCTACTAATGAAATTAGAGTAACTGTGAATAGGATTTTGTGAGTATGCTGGGAGGGCATTGGGAGTATTGATAAGATTACTCTTACACAGAGAGTGCCAGACAACAGTAGGGCATTTGAATGGCAATATCTAAATGACAAAACCATCCTTTCCAGGTTTCTTTCCAGCCTCTCTGACTGTTCCTTTTGTCTCCTACACTGGTTCCTCTAGCTCTCTAAAAACTATCAATTTTCTGTTTCAAGCCCTCCTCCCCTTTGAACCTAAACTACAGCCTAAGATCTTCCACTACCAGAGAGTATTGTCACTCAAATGTCCTACTGTTATCTGGCACTCAATGTATTAATTCAAGAGTAAACTGACCAGGGAAGTGGGCTTGGTGGCTCAGAGGCTAAAGCGTCTGCCTGGAATGCAGGAGACCCGGGTTCGATCCCTGGATTGGGAAGATCCCTTGGAGAAGGAAATGGCAACCCACTCCAGTACTCTTGCCTGGAGAATCCCATGGAGGGAGGAGCCTTGTAGGCTATAGTCCATGGGGTCTCAAAGAGTCTGAAACGACTAAGCGACTTCACTTTCACTTTCACTTTTCAAACTGACCAACACCCTCCCAGCACACACACACAAAGTCCTATTTACAGTTACTCTAATTTCATTAGTAGCACCACAACTTGCCTTTCACACAGCCTTTAAACCTCAGAATTAGCTCTCATTGTTTCTGTGTATATCTCATAGATTAGTCACATTATCCCACCATATCTCCCTTTGGAATATCTCTTTCATCCACCTCCTTATGACTACTCTAGATCAGGTCTTCATCATGTCATATCCAGACAGCTACCTTATAAAATACTTTCCCTGGCTATATAGTCTTTCCCAACTCCCATTAATCTCACTGCTGTGAGAACCAGGATGGTAGGAACTATGTCTTATTCACCTCTGTACTTCTAGCACCTAATATGGTGCCAAACACCTAATAGATGCTTAATAAATATTTGCCTGATGCATAGATTAAATTTATTATACCACCTCCAGATTATTTCTTAAATAACACATTTGCTCTGTTACTCCATTGCACACCAAAAATAAATAAAGCTTCTTTTACTTTCCTATATCTATAGAGGGCTATTTTATGTATCCATTTACTTTTTTTTCCAAAAAAACCTTTTATTTTTTTTTCAAGAGAATCCTCACTTAGACACATAGTAAGTAAAACAAAAACTCAAAGCTTCTCTGGTTGAGACTGGCAGAGAATGCTTAGAACCATACCTAAAGACTCTTCAGCAATCCTAGAGCTAGAGACTGTCCAGGATACTCTAAGACAGTAGTTTCCAAACCTTAGTTTGTTTAATGTTCACCTGGGAAAGGTTATTAAAATCTGCTTTACAGGCCTCACTTTCAATTACAATTTATTGGTCTGGGCTTTGACCCTGAAAACGATGCATTTTAACAGCATCCAGGAAATACTGATGAACACTGTCAAAAGAATGCACTTTAAGAAACCTTACTCTACACGGTAATAAATTGGAATTTAAAAATCCTATCACACAGGATGACATCTGAACCTCTTGTGGGAGCAATTAAGGACTGTCAAAGCCTCATGAAACAATGACAATTGAGTAAAGATTGAAGGCAGTGAAGGAGTAAGCCATGAAGACATTTGGAGTAAGAGCTTCCTGGGCATAAGGAAAGGCAAGTGAAAAAGCTGAGAAAGAAGTACAACCTCATATATTAGAGGAACAGCAAGAATGCCAGTGTGTCTGGGGAAGAATAAGCCAAGAAGAGATGGCAAAGAGATGAGGTCAGAGGTGACAGACTTGCACAGCATGTGAAGGGCACTCGAGGAATCTGACTTCATAAGTCCTTACAGGAGGCTCTTACACTGAGCAAAGGAGTGACATGTCTGACTCACCTTTTAACTAGATTATTCTAGATACCAAGTCAAAAACACCTTTAATAGGAGAAAGAACAGAATGGGGAAGAACAGTTCTGGAAGGTTTTTACCCTCAGTATCCTGATTAATATGAAGAAGACAGTGAGAGAACAAAGCAAGGGAGAAGGAGAAGAAAAATTGACCGCTGATTTTGAGACATGTTAACATGTTGTTGGAGAAGGAAATGGCAACCCACTGCAGTATCCTTGCCTGGAAAATCTCATGGACAGAGGAGCCTGATGGGCTGCAGTCCATGGGGTCTCAAAAAGTCAGGCACAACTGAGTGACTAACACTAACACTGCTGCTGCTGCTCCTGCTGCTAAGTCGCTTCAGTCGTGTCCGACTCTGTGCGACCCCATAGACGGCAGCCCACCAGGCTCCCCCGTCCCTGGGATTCTCCAGGCAAGAACACTGGAGTGGGTTGCCATTTCCTTCTCCAATGCTTGAAAGTGAAAAGGGAAAGTGAAGTGGTTCAGTTGTGTCTGACTCCTAGCTACCCCAAGGACTGCAGCCTACCAGGCTCCTCCATCTATGGGATTTTCCAGGCAAGAGTATTGGAATGGGGTGCCATTGTCTTCTCCAAACACTAACACTAACATGATGTTTAAGATATATATTAGACATCCATGTGGATATATTGAGTATTATGAATCCAGAATTCAGGAGAAATGGCTTGGGCTGAAAATATAAATTCAGATATTATTTAGATGTTACCAGCATATAAAAGGTACTTAAATACATGAGCTCATCAAGGCAATCTGTGTAGGTGAGGAGGAAAAGAGCCCTTGAGCATTCGTTGTTGAGAGGTCAGGCCTGGGGGCAGGGAGGGCTCCAGGGAAGGAGGCTGAGAGGGAGCACTCAGTGATGTAGGAGGGAGCCCAGAAAGAGAAATAGGCAACTCGATCAAGTGCTTTGTTACATCAGGAAGATTAGAAATGGCCATTGAATTTAGAAATATGGAAATCTCTGGTGACCTTGATGAGAGCAGTTTCAGTGGGTGGGTGAGGGGAAGGCTGAGTGGAGTAGTTTCAACAAAGAAATGTAAAGCAAGGGAGTGTACCTAGTGAGTACGGCCCACTCTCGCAAGACACTCTCATCCCTCTGAATGTCCTTCTTCCTGAGTCTGTACCAGCACTACCAGCCTGCTCATTTTGGCATATTTGTCATGTCTCACCCTCAGTGATACTTAACTCCTCACTATGTTTATGTCTTCTTCCTCTCTAATTTGGAAGCTCTTAGTGGAGAGAATCAATATCTCCTTTTACAACCACAACACCACCCTCCTCAGAACTCTGCACACTTCTGTGCCTACAGTGAGTATTAGAAAATACATGATGAACTAAATAAGTATCTCCCCAATGGCATTCTCTGCCTTCTTTTCCAGCTCTTCTGCCTGATAATAATTTTAAGAAGACTGTAGGTCCAATTTCTACTCATTTTGTCCTTTCCAGACCTTCATGAAATGTTTCTACCCAAAATGTATCTTTTAGCATTTTCTTACAATATCCTCTGTTTCAGTCTATTTCAGTTTATTGACCATATCCTAAAAAGAAGAATTATTTTTACAGACCAGTTTAGCTATAATATTACCCTTGTCTGGAAATTCCTGCTCCACCCCAAGGGCTTTTCTCCTCTGAAAAAAAAAAAAAAAAACAAGAAAGAACCCTAATCTGAGCTTTCAGCATGCTTTGCTTTAATATATAGTTACACCAGATTTTAGGCTTATCATCTGTACCTCAACATCATGAAGTGTCTTGAACTACTGGATTCAAAAATTCTATTTTTATATACCTTCCACTTAAAAATATATCTTAAGACCAAGCTTAGCATTGTTTATTCTATTGATTAAATGGCACTTTCGAGATCAATGAGAAACAAAATAGAGCCACACAAGAAGACACTTTGTGAAGGATTAATATATGGTAGAATGAGTAGGTAAACAATGGCTGGAAGGATGGATGAAAAGGATGTACACTGCACAGTTATTTTATATATCATATCTTCTTTAAGCTTTCAAGACCCATAGGATATGGGTAATAAATATTTTATAAGACTATGATGCAGTAATCTTAAAGAGACTGACCTGCCCAAGGATATTCCAAGACATGGAACCTGAATCTCTGACTTTAGAATCCAGTCCTTCCCTCTTTCCACCATGTAGATTCCTAAATAAAAATATAAAGCCACCTGAAACTTAATTCAAAGTTGTTTTCCAAGGTTTTTCATTTAGAATCGAAGATGTTTTGCTGAATGTTTTTCAGTGAAATTACAATTCTTTAATTCTATTTTTTCTTCTTTAATAACATATGAACCACTAGTCTTACAGTGGGTTTGACCATTTAACTTAACAAAATATCAACAAAACAGTTCTTTAACAACTTCCTGCTTTTCATCTTTTCCATCTTGAAAGCTTATTAAACTACCATTGACTCAAACAGTAATGATTTACAAGTCTGAGTTTCTGAAACTCAGGATTAAAATGTTCTCTGGGAATACATTTCCTCTTTGGAATGGACTTCTTTTTGCCACAAGACCTTCCTCTCAGATTTCTAATCTTAAGAGAACAATCAAAGACTAGTTTATTAGGCAAGTGCTTTCTGAACCTAATATGAACTGTGTACTTCAAATTTATTTTTTAAATGTTCTGTTTACTTCCCAAGTATGGGAACTCTTAGGAATTTTGAGAGCTTTCTTAACCCTCTAAGGTCACTGGGGCTCCATTAGAGATCTGAGTGAATAATTACTAACAACTATTCCAATATTATTGAACCTTCAAGGTTAGCAACAAAAGTCTGGCAATCTTACTCACTTTACCTTTGGTCATGGGCTCTAAGGAAAAAAAAGAGAAGGGAAAGTTAACAGCAACATATGATGCTATGATGGAAATATATTCTCTGATGAGATGGAGCAACTTGCTAAGGCAGTTAAGGAGTTCACTCAGCATCCCAAGTGTCTACCCAAGTGGCCCTCGCTCTGTAGTTTATATCCTAAAGTCATCATCTGTCCCAAAATTTGAAGTTACATTGAGATCTTCTAAGGAGTGCTAATTTTTTAAAAACTTTTTATTTTGAATTGGGATATAGCCAATTAACAGACAACATTGTGAGTTTCAGGTGAACAGCAAAGGGACTCTGCCATAAATATACACGTATCCATTCTCCCCCAGACTCCCCTCTCATCCAGGTTGCCATGTAACAATGAGCAGAGTTCCATGTGCTATACAACAGGTCCATGTTGGTTATCTATTTTAAATATAGTGCTCTGTACATGTCCATCCCAAACTCCCTAACTGTCCCTTTCTCCCATTTCTTCCCCCCCAGAAACCATAAGCTCATTCTCAAAGTCTGTGAGTCTGCTTCTGTTTTGTACATAAGCTCATTTCTTTTTAGATTCCACGTATAAAGGATATACAATATTTCTTAACAAGTGCTAACTTTTAATAAAATCCAAGACTGAATTTTTAATTTTAAAATTATTTTTGATAAAGAAATATAAAATTGGAACAATTTAACTTAAATTTAACTGTATATTAGTAATTATTTTTCTCATATTATATTGTGGTAAACTGTGAATCTGAAATATAGAGATATTAGATTTTAGCTTCTACAATTCAAAATAAGATGAAGTATATTAGATATATGTTGATTTTGTGAAACTGATATTTATTTGACTAGGATACTAAGATATTATTTCATCTTTAGACTATGTACTTTTATATTTTAAATCTCATGTTTACTATTTCTACCTGTATCTTAGGTTTCAGAATTCATTAATAAGATACAACTTTCCAAAATGTTGCAGAAGAATTTGACAAATAAACTGACTGGAAAACTAGGTATATGTTTTCTTTTATCATTTTCAAAAGAAGAAGAGAAATGTAATGATGATTAACTCTGTGTACTATTTTTTTCTTTTGCCAAATCTTAATTGACTTCCAGAAAGTGGATACCTTTCAATGAAAATAGACATAATAACTCTCAATGAAATGATTATGAAATAGATTTTCCTGTTGAAGAGTCAAGATGAAACATGAGATCAGCTTATGCGGCAGACATTTTTCATTCTTTTTTTTTTTTTTTTAACA
>NW_011494706.1:430846-456789 GCF_000754665.1 Bison bison bison
GGGCAAATAGAGGATGAAGGAACAGCCTTCACCTTTCATCATATGCTCTGCTGTGCTCCAAGATTTACAGTGACCCTTTAAATTAAAAAAAAAAAAAACCTGCACAAAATAAGGAAAGGAAGCTATCAGTCATCAGAAAGGTGACAATCAAGTGGAATTTTCCTGTGAATGGTTTGCAGTGAGTTGGTGACTGGTAGCCAAACTAAGACCATGACTTTGAGGATCAACAAAATTTGAAAATGGAAGCATGCAAACAAAGGACCATTGTTTCTACAATGCAGGTTTTGAAAAGTTAATGCCCAGGAAGCACTTCATACACTCTATTTCACTCATGACAGAACTGCACTTGGATTTTTAGTGAGCTAAGCCATAGTCAGGAGAGAAAGAAATCTGACCATTTGCATCATCTTTCTTGTAAAATTTCGCACTCCTCTTGATGCTGACAGTGGTGTGATCTGTAAAGGGCACTAATTGTGGTCAATTATCATGGTCCTCTAGCGCCACCTCGTGTTTTCCACATATTGCTGTATCCTCACCAAACCAATTTCTTACAAAGGCATTCACACACCCCAAATAAAAGGAAACAGGAAGACTTCAGAGCTTGATTTTGCAATCTTATAATCAAGGTATTGTCATTCTTGTCTGTTAGGACTTTTAAATTGCTGAAGGGCTCTTGTCATTTTTGTTGAATTTGAAGTCTTTCGCTCTTTTGGGGTTCATTTTAATAGATTAAACCCCTATCCTACTCACCATCGCTTCCTAGCAAACCAAGGCCATTATAAGATTGACCCTGTTTTTGACAAATGGTGAGTGACTTAATAATTGATTCATTTTAGCATTTCAAAGTGGAAGATCTACTCATATAAATGCTGTGTTTACAGATACAGCCAAGGAAATATGAGAGAAAAAACGATAACCACTGAATACACAAGTTTCATGAAATAACAAACAAAATTTGTTGAGAACACTCTCAGGTTCTTGTTATTAGAAATCGTGGTCACAGAAGAAGATTATGGTGGGTGACGACTACTCTCCCACAATCTTGCTACCAAATTATACTATAGCATTTCTCAGATCAAATTATGCCACACAAATAGACATTTGTTAAATAAATAGTCAGTAGCAAGCAAATACAAAACTATTCATATGACCTATTCTATAAGTGTAACAAAGTCCCAGACCTATTCTTTTTATTGCTCAAAAAACTACCTTGTGTGAAAGATTCACAGGTGTGGCAACGTCCTTGAGGCAGAATTGTATTAAGATCAGCATCAAGCAACCAGGAATCATCTTAAACCAATAGCTGGACACAAGATCACTTGGATGTAATGTTTTAGGCACTACCCTTATGGATTAAAGCTATGGATCTCTAATTTTATGTCATGACTATTACTTAAAATATTTTTGTCTTATGTTTAAAAAAGGTGATATTTAAAAATTGATCCATTCCAAATGTCAAATATGTTAAGTATATCACAGAATAATTCCAACTAAGGGGGAAAAAAAACCGTATTCTACTTGAAATTACATGAAAATGAGATGGTGTTTACATGTGCCTTGAGAAAATATCCCATTATTCTTGTTCTGGTTTTCTCTTTCTCAAATCTCTTTATCGAAGTAATCCAACAACCAGAAAAAATGTCTTTGCTTCTAGATAAGAAGAGCTAGGACTGAGTCAGATAAAAAGCCTATTTCCTATTGTCTTAGGAAATAGAATTGCAGTCTGGATCTTTCAAATCCAGATGCATGCCAGGCTAATAAACTAGCTTAGTCAGCACATGGAAAAGCCAACATTTCTATGAAACTCTGGTCAGGTAACAAAGGAGAAAGCCCATCATTTCAGCCTGAATGACCATTTTCCCCCCATTTTCAGTCAAGTCAATGAATGGAGAAGAATCTAGGTTCCCTGTAAAACTACTTCAGCTTCTTCACTTACAAAATATAAGTGGGAACAGAAATATACAAAGGCATTTGATGCTCAAGGAAAGATGTGACATCACCTTGAATGCAACTTAAAAAAAAAATATTTCAAAAGGCACATTTGCTTTGTATCCAGGAAAATTTATAATATTTTATAAAATTAATACATTTATGTTTTGAAAAATGATGAGTAAATATATCATTTTATGTCAGGACAATAGGAGATACATCCAGGCTAACACAGTCCTTTTCTACAGGTGACTTGCTCCATGTGACTTAAAAGATGCCATAAGGGTCATATGGCATCTTTTACATATCTTTCATATCTCCCTACTCACTCAGTAAAGTGACATCACCCCTTCTCGCTCAACCTCAAATTCTCACTTTATAGCCAGTGCTCTGATTTAGATAGGAAAGCAATCAGTCCTCAATATTAAATGCTAGAGGCAAAGGTAGTAAACACCCTAAAAATGTGTGCACAATATTATGGATGTGTATATATGTCGCTTTTTTTCCCCTAGAAAGTGTGCTTCAAAGCTTTAACTAGATGCTCACCAGTGTCCTTGCTCTGACTCAAAAGATCTCACAAGCCAACAGTTTTTATCTAACCCTTCAATTATCTTAGTACTGTGGATTCATGTATTAGTCACCCAGTTCTCCCGACCAGACACAGAGAATCCACGATGAAGTCAGATCTCTGGCAGGTAAATGCTGTCTGGCCGACCCAGGACTACAGCCCCAGGTTACGTGGTTAGAATCTCTGTTTGACGGAGCCTGGACTCTGCGGTCAGGCAGACCCGGGGCCTCAGTCCCGCGCGGCCCCTGCCTCTGTGCGGCTGTGGCCAAGCCACCGTGACCCACTGACTGCCTCTGCTCTTGCGCTTCCTCAGACTGTCCTCCGCTCAGCGGCCAGAACAATCCTTTACACTATGGTCCCCACACCTAGCTCCTGTGCTCCAGCCTTCTCATGACTTCCACATCGGCAGCAGAGGAGAAGTGAACCGTCCCCACCGCGCACGGGCCCTGAGCCACCTCCGTGTGCGCCTGTCTCCCGCTCTCCTCCTGCCTCAGCCTCTTGGCTCTCCTCCCTCAGCCTCTTGTCTCCGGCAGGGACGCTCTCTCGAGCCTCAGCTCCCTCTGGCCGGAATGTCTTCCTCCTCCATGGCCTCTCTGTTTCCTCCTGCAGTGCCTCCAGGTCTTTACTCTCAGGTTACCATTTCCAAGAGCTCCTCTCTCATCCTCAATTTCATCACACTGCACACCGCGCTGGTGCTGCGCTCACCATCTGTCTCCCTTTCCCTGTTTCATTCTTCTCCACTGTATCCATCAGCATCTGACATATGATTCTTTATTTTTTCTATCTCCCTCGATGCCTGATCACCACCCCCCACACTCTCAATCTCCCTAGAACATGGGTGAGCAAACTTTTACTATAAAAGGTCAGATAGTGAATATTTTTGGCTTTGTGGGCCATGTGGATTTCTGTCACAACTTCTCAACTCTGCTATTATAGATGAAAGGAGCCATTGGCAATATCGTGTTCCAATAAAACTTTATTTACAAAAACAGGTAGCAAGTACTAGATTTGGCCCAAGGCTGATAGTTTGCCACCCCTGCTCTAGAATAATAACCTCCGTTAGTCAGGGACTTAATCTGATTTATTCACTGTTTTATCCCCACAACTTTGAAGCAGTCTGGTACAAAGTAGTTCCGCAATAAACTCACCTGTAATTGAATTAATGTTGTTAGCCAAGGTATCAGTTTCTCATCAAGGTAACAACATCAGCTTTTGGGGTTATCAAAAATAAACAGTTTGTGAAAGAGTGTCGCACAGCTAGGTTAAAATTATTCTGAACTGCATACCCCAAGAAGAAAATGAAAAAAAAGCAAGACAATCAGGATTTAGAGGAAAACCAAAACTTTATATTTTAGAAAATACTGAAGGGAGAGAGGACACTTTGTCTGGTACAAACCCAGAGGAAGCATGATAACTGTCTTCCAAAATTTGAAGATTATTTTGAGCAAGAGAGATTCTCTATAATTTTTGTGGTACTGAAAGAGGTAGAACTAGGATCACGATAAATATTGCACGGAAATGAATGTCTGCTTATTGAAGGCATGCACTTTCTGGTCACCCCTGGAAGGCAGAAGCCACATTCATTTTCATCACCAATATACCTTAATGCCCTAGCACGAGGCCTTACGGTGCACAACCTGTGCTAACTGAATGGATGATTTAGAACGAAGAATGAATAATCTAATCTTCAGAGCTGACCAAAGATGCAACAGACTCCCTCAATTTGTGGCTTGGAAGATTCAAGAAGGGCTTCCCTAGTGGGTCAGTAAAGAGCCTGCCTGCCAATGCAGGAAACACAGGTTTGATTCCTGGGTAGGGAAGATCCCCTGGAGGAGAAAATGGCAACGCACTCCAGTATTTTTGCCTGGGAAATCACATGGACAGAGGAGCCTGGTGGGCTACAGTCCACAGGGTCACAAAAGAGTCAGACACAACTTAGTGACTAAACAACAACAACAGGTCAAGAAGGAACTTTTCAGCCACTTGCTAGGCTGTACCAAAGGTGACATCTTACATACAACTCTGATACCTTTGTCACAGCTAAAGAACTACTGAGTTGGCCAAAACATGTGTTCAGGTTTTTCCATAAGATGTTACAGAAAAATCCAAATGAATTTTTTTGGCCAACCAGTAACATCAGTGCATTACTGTGAACTACACACACATTGTTCTGGTTTCACTAGCTTTTCCACTAATGTCCTTTCTGTTCCACAGTCCCATGAAAGTTGCTAAATAATGTTTAGTTGTCGAGTCTCCATAGGCACCTTTTGACTGTAACAGTCTCTCAGACTTCCTTTGTTTTTAACGACCATGACAATTTTGAGGGATATTGAATATTGTCTTTGTGTTTAAATTTGTTTATTTTCTTCACGATTAGACTGGGGTTATGGGTTTGAGAGATAAAGAACACAAAGGTAGTGTCATTTTAAATCACATTATGTTAAGAGTACATGTTGTCATGACTTATGACTGTTGCTAACACTGATCGCTTGGCTGAAGTAGTACTGGTAAAATTTCTTCACCGTAAAGTTACTCTTTTACCTCCTTTCCATAACCTACTTTTTGAAAGTAAGTTACTACACAGCTCACCTCTTGGAAGAAGGAGTGGCTACATAAATTATTTGGAGTTCTGTAAGGAAGATTTATCATTTCTCCCCATTTGTTTACTTGTTTGTCTCTAGATCATTTATATCAGCATGAACTCATAAGTATTTATTCTATTCCTTAGGTTACAATACAGTCTTGCTAGTATCCATTTTACTGCTCAAAGCCTTCCAGTTTTGGCCATGGGCAATTCTTTTAGATTGCCTCCAGTGTCTCTTAGATGTATTCCTATCTTTTCGTTTTTTGAACACTTCTTAACTTCTGTCACTACAAGATGCCCTGGGCTAGTCTTGTGTTTTCTCTGCCCCAACCCTAGAATCAGCTATTTTTCCAAAGAGCCCTAGTTCTTTTATTAGAAAGTAATATTAGAAATGAAGATCTATGCTCTGAGTATGCTTATTGCTTCTAGAATGTCACTGCTTTGTGGTCTTCTCAGCAGACAGAGCTAGAAAAATACGTGTATGTGTACTAAACTATGTAATATGAATTATAAAAATCTGTAATTCTGTGTCTATTCATCTTTAGCTACATTAAATTAAACACAGTTTCATAGTGATGATTCAGTTCCTAATCTAGTATCTCATGGTCCATCTATCCCTTCTGGCCCCCTCCTTGCTTAACTGTAACCTCTGTCTCCAACTTGCATAAATCTGGTTTCCATAATCCATTTATTTGTTTGTTTAAAACTCTAGTATACACATATACTAGATTCCCTGAGAAATCTGTATGCAGGTCAAGAAGCAACAGTTAGTTCTGGACACGGAACAACAGACGTTCTAAATAGGGAAAGGAATACATCTGTATATTGTCACCCTGCTTATTTAACTTATATGCAGAGTACATCATGAGAAATGCTGGGCTGGAAGAAGCACAAGCTGTAATCAAGATTGCCGGAAGAAATATCAATAACCTCATATATGCAGATGACACCACCCTTATGGCAGAAAGAGAAGAAGAACTAAAGAGCCTCTTGTGAAAGTGAAAGAGGAGAGTGAAAAAGTTGGCTTAAAGCTCAACATTCAGAAAACTAAGAGTATGGCATCTGGTCCCATCACTTCATGGCAAATAGATAGGGAAACAGTGGAAACAGTGACAGACTTTATTTTGGGGGGTTCTGAAATCACTGCAGATGGTGACTGCAGCCATGGAATTAAAAGACGCTTGCTCCTTGGAAGAAAAGTTAGACCAACCTAGATAGTATATTAAAAAGCAGAGACATTACTTTGCCAACAAAAGTCCATCTAGTCAAAGCTGTGGTTTTTCCAGTGGTCATGTATGGATGTGAGAGTTGGACCATAAAGAAAGTTGAACGCCAAAGAATTGATGCTTTTGAACTGTGGTGTTGGAGAAGACTCTTGAGAGTCCCTTGGACAGCAAGGAGATCCAACCAGTCCATCCTAAAGGAAATCAGTCCTGAATATTCATTGGAAGGACTGATGCTGAACCTGAAGCTACAATATTTTGGCCAAATGATGCAAAAAACTGACTCATTTGAAAAGACCCTGATGCTGGGAATGATTGAAGGCTGAAGGAGAAGGGGATGACAGAGGATGAGATGGTTGGATGGCATCACCAGCTCAATGGACATGAGTTTGAGTAAACTCCGGGAATTGGTGACGGACAGGGAAGCCTGGCATGCTGCAGTCCATAGGGTCGCAAAGAGCTGGACACGACTAAGTGACTGAACTGAACTGATACACATATAGCAGTTTCTGAATTGTTAACCCAGCTACCTTTCTTTACATTAGGCATTTAACATATATATCACTACATGCTGGGGCTTCCCAGGTGGCACTAACGGTGAACCATCTGCCAATGCAGGAGACATACAGACCCGGGTTTGGTGCCTGGGTTGGGAAGATCCCCTGGAGAAGGAAATGGCAACCCACTCCAGTATTCTTGCCTGGAGAATCCCATGGACAGAGGAGCCTGGCAGGCTACAGTCCATGGGGCCGCACAGTCGGACACGACTGAAGCGACTTAGCATATATGCATGCATTACATCTTGTCTTCATGACAACCCATTATATAGATAAGGAGACTCAAATTAGGGTTTTTAAATTACTTGCTCAAGGTCACACGGCAACCCAATCTGGAGCTGGAACTTGAACTCAAGTATACCTGTTTAGAAAGTCAATGATCTTGCTATTTTACATACTGCTTTCCAATATAACTTTTTAAAAAGGGAAGCTAATTTGTAACATACAGTTTGGAAACAAACAAATATATTGAGTTTTTATTATGAAAGATATTCAGGTTTATTATAAAAATCTGAAAAAAGTTATTTTTACAGTTATACTATATGTACAATTTGGTACACTGTTTTTTCTTGAGCAACATATACTTTTCCACACTGAATGAAGACTTTGTAAAGATAATTTTTAATGACTACTTAAATGTTCCATCCAATCTGTAGACCATAATGAACTTAGACGTGTCTCTGCTGTTGGCAATGAAGATAGTTCCACATTCTTTACCAACATAAAAAATGTTGAAAGTCATTCTATGCCTCCAAGAGATGGAATTACTGGGCCAAGGTGTTTAAGGTTTTCCACATATTTTGCCAAATTGCTGTCACAAGAAATTGGACTGATTTAATTCTCCCCAGTTTATCAGAGTGGTTTTCTCACTGCCACATTTTAATATGATTATTTAAGAGCAATCTCTACTCTATGAATGGCCATTAGAATTGAGTTTTGCTTATATCATGACCAACTACAACCTATTTTACTCAATATCCCCCTTCCAGGTATTAAGTGATTCAAAAAAGATTTGATCTCTCTGTGTAGGATTCTGATTAAACAGTGAAAAGTGTGTGTGTGTGTCACCTGAAATGTAAAATATTGTTATTAATAAATCTCAGAAGATCTTCGGAGATTCATTAATATCTCTGCCCCTAAGGCTTAATCTTGACTTGCTTCTGACCCTAAGGATTAGTCTTGATTTGCTTACTATCCCTTAATTAAGAGCTCTTGATATCAATTAAATAAATCAACTACTGTTTCTATCTATAGTTACTGGGCTACCATGCTCTGATCATGGCCCTGAGCTTATTATGAGGAGATCCAGAATCTATGTGTAAACCAAGAGTTATTTATAGATTGAATAAATAATACATGTCCTATAAAGATAGACCACTATTTTTCTAATTCATATATATATTGTTGTGAAAAACAAATTTATTTCAAAGCATTGTTGAATTCATAATAGCTTTTGTCATCAAGTGTTTTCTCAGCAGATCCTAAAATCACAGCTGTTCCTGTGGGGATTTTAGAGATTGGAAGACATTAAAAATGTTTCTTCATTTTCAAAAATGTTGGAAACCACTTAAGTGAGCATCAGAGCACATATGTAACTTTGGTGATGATAGGAAAGGCAGGTTCTTACTGAATGTCATTCAAATGATCCTTCTTTAGCTCATGTTCTACGTTGAGTATACATCTTATTCCTTTCTGAGAAGCTCAAGTACTGTCTTCTTTCAATGAGAAATGTTGCAATAATCTAAAAAAAGAATGACAACAGCACCACATTCAGAGCCAATATTTTCCTCAAGCCCCAAGTTTTGGGGTGAACATCAGCACAGCCCAAATCTTCCCTCAGGTACTCTGTGTGTGTATGCAATCTTGACCGCTGGTCTCAACATTTGCCACAGTCTAGATTAGGAGCTGTACAGTCAGTGCAGTGTCAAGAGAATTACAGGGAAGCTGAGCTAATATCAGTTGATAGGGTGGGTCCCTTGGATTCTTTTGTTACCATGTAAGTATCTCCAAAGTCTGACTGACCACACTGAAGCAGACACCAGGCAAGAAAAGGAAGGCTGATTTTTATAAAGAGAGATGGAAGTGCTGTTACTCAATTGTGCTGCAAGACTATGAAACCTTACGGCTTGTTTTATAGGGAGGAGCAGTGAAGCAGGAAATTGTTAATGCAACACATTTGGGAAAAGCCAGGAAACGTGAGGATACCAAGCAAAAATGCCAAGATTTTAATACCTATTTAAGGCCCCTGCAACAGAGACTAAAGGGTTCAGAAGTAAACATTCAAGAAGTGAAATACCACTTAGTTGATTATAGACATGAGCTCGATTAGCTCTAAGGAATCTTAAGAATAAAAGAGTGGGATTAATCCATACTTTTTAGTTAATAGGCATCATTTTTCCTCACCAGCTTTGATTTGCCATTACTCTTATTTCTAATAAAGCATGTTAACCATCACATATAACATAGGTTGTAAGCACAATATTCACAGTTTTAGCATTATGTAGAACTTACTTCTCAGGTATTTAGACTGCATGACACACACTATATCTTTAAGTCTTATAAAAACCTTATGTTCAAGACACAAGAATTTCCAGAGGATTTGTGAATATAGACAGCCTTAAGGGAACTCATTTCCAGATCCTCAACTTTCTTTCACATATACTCTTTCTTAAAATGTATGTGTTCAGCTACCACTCCATCCTTGGTTTCTAGATAGCATTTAGCAATAAAAGGAACCAGGGCTCCTGGGAGAAACAACTGATTCTAAGAATAGGGCACGGAAAATACAGAATAAGCCTGGAATATCTTGCAGTCCCAGAAAATAAGAAAGTGGAAAGAAAGAGGGATGGAGGGAAGAAGGAAGGAAGGCGATGATGGGAGAGTTGGAGCAAGGGAAGATAGAAGCATGTCAAAAGGACACGACTCTAAAGAGTTCCCAATGTCCAAAGCTGGATGAAACTGAGCAACCAAATAAATAACATTGGTTTATAACCCAAAGAATAAAATAAGCATCAGTGATTGACTAAGTCAATAAATGGAGAGGAGACAATTTTCCTCATATACTTGCTTGGCTATGAGTGAAACAAAAAAATCACCATATGAATGCCACGTAATAATCCCTGCAGATAAGATCCACTGACAAAGTCTAAAAGTAGTAGGCAAAACTTTAATGTTACACAGAATAGTTAAATGGTCTCTTCCCAAATTTGATTACTGCGATGGTTTGATCAGTATCCTCGGGTACTTCTCCCTCTAGGAGGTAGAGTTTCATTTCTCTCCCCTTGAGTGTGGGCTAGACTTAGTGACTCTCCTCTATCAAGTAGAAGATGGAAAGGGAGAAACCATAACTTTATGGTGGAGAAGCCCAGCATATACCGCTTGCCCAAGTGATCAACGTTAAGAGCACTAGTGGTAAGTCACATTGATGTTATGAATTCGTGACTTGACACAATGAAAGCACTAGCTCTGAGGTGTTCTTCTTAAGAATGCATAACCCCAGCCTACTCACAAGATAACATCAGACAGACTCTAATGAATATACCTTATACAAAAGACCTGAAAAATACTCTTCATAAGTGTCAAGGTCATGAAAGACAAGGAAAAACTAAGACATGATCACAGACTGAAGAGTTTAAGAAGACGTAAGAGAGACTCCCTGGAGATCCACTGGTTAAGACTCCATGCTCCCAATG
This sequence comes from Bison bison bison, assembly GCF_000754665.1. NCBI lineage: Eukaryota > Metazoa > Chordata > Mammalia > Artiodactyla > Bovidae > Bison > Bison bison. The sequence goes on from NW_011494706.1 coordinate 441,400, forward strand.
CAGGGAGCAGGGGTTCAGTCCCTGGTTGGAGAGGTAAGATCCTGTATGCTACATAGCACAGCCTTTAAAAAAAAAAAAAAGACACAAGAATTACAGCTGACCCTTCAACAATGCAGTTCTGAACTGCAAAGGTCCATCCATACACAGGTATTTCTCAATAGTAAGTACTATACAGTCCATGGTTGGTTGAACCCAAGGTTTTGGAGGAACTAGGGATATGGAGGTTTGACTATAATTTATAGGCAGATTAACCCCACACACACTCACATGTTGTTCAAGAATCAACTGTAAATGCAACATATTATTCTGAATCAAGAAAAGAGTCATTAGTGGGAAAACTGGTGAAATGTATGTGAATCTGTGAACTCTGAAGCAATGTTAACTTCTTAGTTTTGGTAAATAAACTATGCTTTTATGCAAGGTTAATATTATCATAAATGGGCAAAGGGTATGTTGAACCTCTCTGGACTATTTTTGCTACTCTTTGCAATCTAAAATTATTTCAAAATAAAAATTTTTGAAAACTCATCTGCTTGAGCATGCTTCCCCTTCTGATGCTTTTCATTTTCTTTCTTCCCCTTGCACATTGACACATCTCCTACTTAACACTTCTTGCCCATACTTAACTCCTGCTGTAGTAAATTGTCCCAGGATGTAAAACCACCTGCAAAGCAAACCAGGGGACAAATCTGAAATGCCTCTGAGGGTAAGTCCATTGGGAGGAAAGCAAAGAGATCAGAGAATAACAGGAAGGACTAATAATGGGAGCAAAAATCTTTTAGAAATGGCTCACTGGGTAAAGAAGCTGCCTGCAATGCAGGAGACACAGGAGATAAGGGTTCAATTCCTGAATCAGGAAGATCCCAGGAGAAGGAAATGGCAACCCACTCCAGTATTCTTGCCTGGAGAATGCCATGGAAGAGGAGCCTGGCAGGCTACAGTCCAAAGGGTCACAAAGAGTCAGACACGACTGAGCGACTAAGCACAGTGATCCCTTCACAGATCCCTTCATGGATCATAGCCTTGTCATGGCAAAGGGACTTGCATAACTCAATGGACCTACAAGCCATGCTGTGCAGGGGCACCCAAGACGGACGGGTCATAGTGAAGAGTTCTGACAAAACGTGTTCTGCTGGAGGAGGGAATGGTAAGCCACTCCACTACTCTTGCCTTGAGAACCCCATGAGCAGTATTAAAGGCAAAAAAAAAATATGACCCTGGAGGGTGAGCCCTCCAGGTCAGAAAGTGTCCAGTATGCTAATGGGGAAGAGCAGAGGGCATTTGCTAATAGCTCCAGAAAGAAGAAAGTGGCCGAGGCAAAGTGGAAATGACGCTCAGCTGTGGATGTAAAATTTCACTGGTAGTGAAAGTAAAATCCATTGCTGTAAAGAACAATATTGCATAGGAACCTGGAATGTTAGGCCCATGAATCAAGGTAAACTAGATGTGGTGAAGCAGGAGATGGCAAGAGTGAACATCAACATCTTAGGAATCAGTGAACTAAAATGGACGGGAATGTGAGAATTTAATTCAGAGGACCATTATATCTACTACTGTGGGCAAGAATCCCTTAGAAGAAATGGAGTAGCCCACATAGTCAACAAAAGAGCCTGAAATGCAGTACTTGGATGCAATTTCCTTTCCCTGTTTGGAAGCAGTCTGTTGTTCCATGTCCAGTTCTAATTTGTTGCTTCCTGACCTGCATACAGATTTCTCAAGAGGCAGGTCAGGTGGTCTGGCATTCTCACCTCTTGAAGAATTTTCCACAGTTTGTGGTGATCAACACAGTCAAAGGCTTTGGCATAGTCAATAAAGCAGGAATAGATGTTTTTCTGGAACTCTCTTGCTTTTTAGATGATCCAACAGATGTTGGCAATTTGATCTCTGGTTCTGCTGCCTTTTCTAAATCCAGCTTGAATACCTGGAAGTTTATGGTTCACGTATTGTTGAAGCCTGGCTTGGAGAATTTTGAGCATTACTTTAGTAGTGTGTGAGATGAGTGCAATTGTGCGGTAGTTTGAGCATTCTATGGCATTGCCTTTTTTGGGGATTGGAATGAAAACTGACCTTTTCCAGTCCTGTGGAAACTGCTGAGTTTTCCAAATTTGCTGGCAAATTGAGTGCAGCACTTTCACAGCATCGTCTTTTAGGATTTGAAATAGCTCAACTGGAACTCCATCACCTCCACTAGCTTTGTTCATACTGATGCTTCCTAAGGCCCACTTGACTTTGCATTCCAGGATGTCTGGCTCTAGGTTAGTGATCATACCATCATGATTATCTGGGTCGTGAAGATCTGTTCTGTACAGTTCTTCTGTGTATTCTTGCCACCTTTTCTTAATATCTTCTGCTTCTGTTAGGTCCAAAGCATTTCTGTCCTTTATTGAGCCCATCTCTACAAGAAATGTTCCCTTGGTATCTCTAATTTTCTTGAAGTGATCTCTAGTCTTTCCCATTCTATTGTTTTCCTCTATTTCTTTGCACTGATCACTGAGGAAGGCTTTCTTATCTCTCCTTGCTATTCTTTTGAACTCTGCATTCAAATGGGTATATCTTTTCTTTTCTCCTTTGTTTTTTGCTTCTCTTATTTTCACAGCTATTTTTAAGGCCTCCTCAGACAGCCATTTTGCTTTTTTGCATTTCCTTTTCTTGTCTTCTATACAATCTCACAAACTTCCGTCCATTTTTCATCAGGCACTCTGTCTATCAGATCTTATCCCTTGAATCTATCTCTCACTTCCACTGTATAATTGTAAGGGATCTAATTTAGGTCATGTCTGAATGGTCTAGTGGTTTTCCCTACTTTCTTCACTTTGAGTCTGAATAATGAAACAATCGACTGGTTCAAACTGGAAAAGGAGTATGACAAGGCTATATTATTGTAATCCTGCTTATTCTACATATATGCAGAGTACAGCATGTGAAATGTACTCACATGATGTACTGGAAGACTCACAAGCTGGAATCAAGATTTCTGGGAGAAGTATCAACAACCTCAGATATGCAGACATGTGACCGTAATGGTAGAAAGTAAAGAGGACTAAAAAGCCTCTTGATGAGGGTGAAAGAGGAGTGTGAAAAAGTTGGTTTAAAACTCAACATTCAAAAAGCTAAGATCATCACATCTGGTCTCATCACTTCATGGCAAATAGAAGGGGAAAAGTTGGAAATAGTGACAAATTTTATTTTCTTGGGCTCCAAAAATCACTGCAGATGGTGACTGCAGCCATGAAATTAAAAGACGCTTGCTTCTTAGAAAGAAAGCTATGACAAACTTAGTGTATTAAAAAGCAGCAGAGAGATCACTTTGCCAACAAAGGTCCATCTAGTCAAAGCTATGGTATTTCTGATAGTCATTTATGGATGTGAGAGTTGGACCATAACAAAGGCTGAGCACCAAAGAATTGATGGTTTCAAATTGTGGTGCTGGAGAAGACTCTTGGGAGTCCCTTGGACTGCAAAGAGATCTAACCAGTCAATCTTAAAGGAAATCAATCCTGAATATTCATTGAAAGGACTGATGCTGAAGCTCCAATACTTTGGCACCTGATGCAAAGAGCCAACTCCTTAGGAAAGACCCTGAGGCTGAAAAAGATTGAAGGCAAAAAGAGAAGAGGGCAGCAGAGAATGAGACGGTTACATAGCATCACCATTCAATGGGCATGAATTTGAGCAAACTCCGGAAGATAGTAGAGGACAGAGAAGCCTGGCCTTCTACAGTCCATGGGGTCACAAAGAGTAGGACATGACTTAGCAACTGAATAACAACAACAAAACCCTTTTAACCCCTAGCCAATCTCTCTCTCCTGTCTCTGTCTGGCTCGTCTCTCCCTCTTCCCGATTCTTACCTCATTACTCCTATAAGCTTGCAACCTAAAATTTTTAATTCAGAACTAAGAAGTCTATTACAAGGATGTGTTCGCACAGTGATTTTAATTTTAAAAAAAGAATGTCTAATTTTTTTGGCAGAAAATAACTTTGATTTAGTTGAAAGTTTCAATTACAAAGACTGACTTTGTTAATTAAATTACACGTTGGCCATTTGAATTGACTAGTGTTAGTTGCTCAGTCGTGTCAGCCTCTTTGCAACCATGTGGACTATAGCCTGCCAGGGTCATCTGTCCATGGAATGCTCCAGGCAAGAATACTGTAGTGTGTTGCCATTCTCTTCTCCAGGGGATCTTCCCAATCCAGGGATCTCCCACATTGCAGGCAGATTCTTTACCGTCTGAACCACCAGGGAAGCCCTTTGAATTAACAAATGGGCAAACATTTGAGGCCCCCTTCCTGACCACATTTTGAATCTCTCCATAGTTCAACCCCTTCGCAATATTTAATGGTTCACTATCTGACATTTGCCCTACCTCAAAACCTACCTCAAGGGAGAGAATAAAAAGGAAATTGAGAAGTGTATGGTTCCAAAAGGAGAAAGAAGGCATGGAGAGGCCCAAGCAGAAGATAATTTGCCAATGGGCTGGGAATACCCTAAAGAAGGTGGCAACTGACCCCAAAATGACCGTCACCTTAAATTCCTTAAGAGATTCAATCCAGAGATCTCTGACTATGAAAGATACTTTATGAACAAGTCTTTAAATATTTCTGGAGGGTTGGCAATATGGCAACCTTCACTCATCTCAACAAGGCAGCAGGTAGACTGTGAGAACTTGACTTTGGGCAGAGCTGCGGCAGAAGAGGGTTGTGGCAAACCATCTGCTCCTGACTCCCAATAGGAAGTGGACAGAAGTCATTGTGCATGTTTTGGGCCAGTAATACCTCCTCACTGATTGCCATTCAGTGTTAGAGACAAGCCCTTTTAGTCACTGATGGGGCCCATCATCCAGGGTGTGGGAATGCAAAGATCTGAAGGAAAATACCCAGACTCATTCAAAGTCCAACAGAACAAGGGAGCAGAGGAAGAAATTGAGACAGAAGGAGTAAGTGGTAGAGAAATCTGGTAGATCATAGCCAATGGAGATGAAAGGTTTGGTTCCTCAGAGAGGTTTAGTTAAAGAAATAAAGAAGGAGGGTGAAATGAGGTGGGATGTAAGAAACAAATGGGATTTTATGGGATTTTAACCAGTAGAACCAAAAATAGCAAAGAAGAAATGGATGAGGTAAATCTAACAGAGAGTAAGAGGCATGCATGTGCCCCCTGACACAGAGCAGAAACCACAGACACACTTGCCGCCCTCAAGCCCTGCCTGCCCAGGTGTCCCTGGGCTGAAGCCCTGCCCAGTGTCCCTGGGCTGAGCCGGCACCTCCCCGTGTGTCTCCTCCACCGCAGCCCTCCTCAAGTAGTGTGCAAGTGACTATTTACTTGTCTGTGACAATTGCTTGAAAGAAGGGACCTTGGCTTTTCTTTGTATCAGTGCCTATTCAAAGGAGATTCTCAGAGAATAAATTAACTATTCTTCCCATGAGGCAGAGGTGTGACAATAAAGCCCAGAAAAGTCAAATACAGAGTGAAGTAGTTGTGGCTAAAGACAAAACAAAACATAACAAAGGTATGAAATTCTTATTTAAAAAATACAGATTCTTTGCTTTCATACCAAGAGATTTTTTTTAATTTTTTTTTTGTATGAATCCACCATGAGTGTACACATGTTCCCCATCCTGAACCCCGCTCCCACCTCCCCTCCCTCCCAGTACCATCCCTCTGGGTCATCCCAGTGTACCAGCCCCAAGCATTCTGTATCCTGCATTGAACCTGGACTGGTGATTCATTTCATATATGATATTATACATGTTTCAATGCCATTCTCTCAAATCATTACCCCCTTTCCTCTCCCACAGAGTCCAAAAGAGTGTTCTATACATCTGTGTCTCTTTTGCTGTTTCGCATACAGGGTTATTGTTACCATCTTTCTAAATTCCATATATATGCGTTAGTATACTGTATTGGTGTTTTTCTTTCTGGCTTACTTCACTCTGTATAATAGGCTCCAGTTTCATCCACCTCATTAGAACTGATTCAAATGTTTTTAATGGCTGAGTAATACTCCATTGTGTATATGTACCACAGCTTTCTTATCCATTCATCTGCTGATGGACATCTAGGTTGCTTCCATGTCCTGGCTATTATAAACAGTGCTGCGATGAACATTGGGGTACACGTGTCTCTTTCAATTCTGGTTTCCTCAGTGTGTATGCCCAGCAGTGGGATTGCTGGGTCATAAGGCGGTTCTATTTCCAGTTTTTTAAGGAATGTCCCCACTGTTCTCCATAGTGGCTGTACTAGTTTGCATTCCCACCAACAGTCTAAGAGGGTTCCCTTTTCTCCACACCCTCTCCAGCATTTATTGCTTGTAGACTTTTGGATCGTAGCCATTCTGACTGGTGTGAAATGGTACCTCATTGTGGTTTTGCTTTGCATTTCTCTGATAATGAGTGATGTTGAGCATCTTTTCATGTGTTTGTTAGCCATCTGTATGTCTTCTTTGGAGAAATGTCTGTTTAGTTCTTTGGCCCATTTTTTGATTGGGTCATTTATTTTTCTGGAATTGAGCTGCAGGAGTTGCTTGTATATTTTTGAGATTAGTTGTTTGTCAGTTGCTTCATTTGCTATTATTTTCTCCCATTCTGAAGGCTGTCTTTTCACCTTGCTTAGAGTTTCCTTTGTTGTGAAGAAGCTTTTAATTTTAACTAGGTCCCAGTTGTTTATTTTTGCTTTTATTTCCCATATTCTGGGAGGTGGGTCATAGAGGATCCTGCTGTGATTTATGTCAGAGAGTGTTTTGCCTATGTTCTCCTCTAGGAGTTTTATAGTTTCTGGTCTTATGTTTAGATCTTTAATCCATTTTGAGTTTATTTTTTTGTAGGGTGTTATAAAGTGTTCTAGTTTCATTCTTTTACAAGTGTTTGACCAGTTTTCCCAGCACCACTTGTTAAAGAGATTGTCTTTTCTCCATTGTATATTCTTGCCTCCTTTGTCAAAGGTGTCCATAGGTGTGTGGATTTATCTTTTGGCTTTCTATTTTGTTCCATTGATCTATATTTCTGTCTTTGTGCCAGTACCATACTGTCTTGATGACTGTGGCTTTGTAGTAGAGCCTGAAGTCAGGCAGGTTGATTCGTCCCAGTCCATTCTTCTTTCTCAAGATTGCTTTGGCTATTCGAGGTTTTTTGTATTTCCATACAAATTGTGAAATTATTTCATACCAAGAGATTCTGACTCAAACTTTCTGGCTATCTCTCCAATTACAGTTCCAGATTTAGAAAGAAACAAGTCTTCCAGGAAAATTCTTGTCATCAAATATTTTCTTCAAATTCTGAGTAAACATTAGCCTTATTTTCAGTTTTCAATTACATTTTCAGAAAAAAAACTGTCAATCAAGAATAAGAGAAGAGGACTTCCCTGTTGGCTCAATGGTGAAGAACCCACCTGCCAAGGCAGGAGACAAGCCACTGTCAATGTACTCAATCCACCTGCCAACGTGTTCAATTCCTGATCAGGGAAGACCCCACATGCCGCAGAGCAGCTAAGCCCATGAGCCACAACTACTGAGCCTGCGCCCTAGAGCCTGGAAACCACAGCTGCTGAAGCCCATGTGCCCTAGAGCCCGCGCTCTGCAACAAGAGAAGCCACCACAATGAGAAGCCTAGCGCTGCAACCAGGGAGTAGCCCCTGCTTGACATAACTAGAGAAAAGCCTGGGCAGCAGCCAAGACCCAGCAGAGCCAAAAATAAATAATGTTTTTAAACATAAAAAAGGAGTAAGAGAAGAATGAAGATGGTTCTGACACAACAAAGATTTCTTGGTGATGTCAGTGATTCTGACGCAACAATGGGTCTGACAGGAGTGAAATGAATGTGCACTTTTTCTATAAGCCCTCCTAGAACTTTTGATTGAGGTGATCCACAGGCCACACTGTGGAAAAGCTACTGTGTGGACCGCAGACCTCAACCCCTATCCTGACTGTGTTACAGAGATAATGATGTCCAAGGGCATACAAGAATCATTAAGAACGTTCTTCAGTGAGCGTTTTCTCCTGAGGCAGGAGGGGCCCCTAAGCACCGTGATCTCCGGCGGCTGTCTGTATTCACGCCAGAAGGCAGGGACGAGAAAGCCGCACAGTCCCCAAGGCACTGCTGAAACAAATGGACAGGTTGGAAACTGCTTGAAAGTCCCTTGCAATGGGAGTGTTCTTCAAAGAAAAGGTTAATAGTCAACAGCAACAACAACCGCAAATCAAATATGCTTCATAAGGAACTTGGATTCATTTTCTTGGAAACACTAAGGAGCCGTCCTAAGGAGGGAGGGACAGGTGGGTAGAGATGTGCTAGAGAAGAGTATAATGAATAAGCAGAAGCAGACTAGAGCAAGGCTGCAGAGAGGAGCAAGTATTCCAGCCTGTGGAATCTTACTTATGGATTTTTATGAAAGCCTCCGAGAGTTAAATAAGCCTCCCACGTAGGTTTAAGAGAAATGGTCAAGTCTACCACACAGTGATGAACAAAGATTTTGAGTGAAATAGAGTTACAAGAAAATCTAGAAATGAAAAGCCTTCCTCCTACTGAATCCAGACAGCATCTCCATCCATTGCTGTGTCTTCCATGACATTATACATAGAACATATTCTATACACAAAAAATTTATATATTGAAATATTTAACTTTTATTTTCAATGTTTAGACTTATATAAAAGTCACAATAATAGTACAGAAAGGTACCATACACCCTTTACCCAGCTTCCCCTAATGTGGCCATCTTATATAAGCACAGTACAATTCTCACGAACATTGATATTATATTACTAGCTAATCTAGAGACTTTATTCAGATCTCACCAGTGTTCCTAATATAGCCTTTTTTTTCCAGTCCAGGACCCACTTTAGGACCACACTTTGCATTTAGTTGCCTTGTCTCCTTAGTCTCCTCTAGTCTGGAACAGTCCAATCCTTGTTTTTTGAACAACATTGGCATTTTTGAAGGCCAGTTCTCTTGCAGAATATCTAGATTGGGTTTGACATTCTCTCATAATCAGACTAAGGTTACGTATTTGGGGCAGGAATACAACAGAAGTGAGAGTGTGTGCGTTTTTCACTATATGTATTCTTAAGAAGAAAGCAGAGAAATAAAAACAGGAATGAGGGAACTGCTAAGTTTTCTTTAAAAGATAAAACGTTGATGTTTTTAAGAAAGAATAAAAGACTGTTGACAGAAGGAAACATCTTAGGTCACTGGGAGTAAGGACTCAGTGAAAGGGGATCATTCAAACATTGCTGAAGTGAGAATACATTGGTACAGAAATTCTAAAAAAGCAACTTGACAGATATATCACATATTCTGAAATTTTGTATAAAACCTTTGACATCAAAACTTTACTTCTGAGACTCTATCTTAGAAAATAAGCAGAAGCCTTACTATTTATCAGTGCCATTGAAAATGGCAAGGAAATCAAAGAAAAATAACTGAACATCATTAGAGGAAACAATTGGGGTTTTTTGCTACCCAGCATCTGAACATCTTCCTGATTTAGTAAGGTTAGATCCCAATAGGTAAAGAATTTAGTGCCCTGATTCCCATTATGGGAGACAACCAAGGCACGTGATGGCAACACAGGCTCAACCAATCAAATACTTATATCTGGACTTTCAAATATTGAGAGACGGATGCAAACAACCAGGGGCAGTCAGAAACTAACAACAATTGAGGATGTTTATCCTGTAAGTTACTGAATCACAACATCATTTGAATTCACATGTTCACTATGTGTCATGTGTGAAAATTAGGACAGTCACTGGGAAGTCAATGGGCTTTGAGAATTATACTGAGGATTTATGATGCTATGAACTGAACTGTATCCCTCTGAAAGGCCTGTGTTGAAGCTCCAATCCCCAGTGTGATGGTATTTGGAGACGGCGCCTTTTTGCAGTAATTAAGTTTAGATGAGGTCATGCAGATGGGACCCTCATGATGGTATTAGGGTCCTCAGAGAGAAATTGCTCTCTCTCTCTCCCCACCATGTAAGGACACAGTGAGAAGGCAGCTGTCTATAATCCAGAAAGAAAGCCCTCACCTGCAAATTGCATTAACTGTCATCACTTCTATTTGGACTCCCAAACCTCCAGGACTATGAGAAATAAATTCCTGTGTAAGCCACTCACTCAATAGTATTTTGTTTTGTCAGCCCAAGCTGAGTAAAATATACAGGAAGATTTGGAGAATTTTTATGTACCTTAAACCTTCAACTGCCACCCTTGTCTGATGAAGCTGCCCCTACTACCTGAAAATATTTCAGTAACCTCATATGAAGAACTTTCTTTGCAAGGAAAAACCAATTCTCTTTATCCTTCACTCCTCTACACCACTAGTCTTATAACTAGAGTCAGATCCCAGAATGTCTTGGGCATACAATGACAACATCAACCACTTTTGGAGAAGGCTTATACACCAATGGAATTGCTAGAATCTACAAAAATCTTAGAAATTTGTGTGGAAATGAATTCTAAAGATGCTCAAACAAGTATACACAGGATGAGTATATTCACCAGAGATCCTGGATAGGATAAACTAATTCAAGCTGCTACAAGTGGCTTTAATTGGTGTTTGGCAATGGCACCCCACTCCAGTACTCTTGCCTGGAAAATCCCATGGACGGAGGAGCCTGGTAGGCTGCAGTCCGTGGGGTCGCTAGGAGACGGACACGACTGAGCGACTTCACTTTCACTTTTCACTTTCATGCATTGGAGTAGAAAATGGCAACCCACTCCAGTGTTCTTGCCTGGAGAATCCCATGGACAGAGGAGCCTGGTGGGCTGCCGTCTATGGGGTCGCACAGAGTTGGACACGACTGAAGCGACTTAGCAGCAGCAGCAGCAGCAGACATCGCAAAGAGTTGGACACGAGGCAGCGACTGAACTGAACTGAACTCAACTGAGACATAGCAGTAGACAACACAAAACGAAGTGGAGATGCCATTAAAAAAAGCACTCTTAAATTGGAAGACACACAAGAGCTCATGAAATAATATTGGAATGGATTCATCACAGGTAACTCATCGGCCACCTGCCCTCTAACTACATCCCTAAGGGGATCTGACACTTCATTCGCCCAGGCCTTGAGAAATACAGTGCTGAGAAGAGGGCCAGCATGTCTGAAAAGCACTTAAGTGCTTTTGCCTAAGACCAGGACACTGGTGAGAGATGCCACAGTACAATGGGCTCCCTGACTTCCAAGAGGATGGGTGGATCCGGCAATGGCCTGCCACAAGCAGGATGAGACTGGCTGCCAGAAACAGGAAGGAGAGCCAGGGTGAACACTGGAGTGGTGTTTTGCAGGGCTCTTTGGCAGAGAAAATGACTTCGAAGTTCATAGCACCAAAATACACCAACAGATCACCAAAGCGCTTCTTGGTGTGTATAACCAGCAGGTCTCCAGGCTTGTAAATAAGAGCCTAACCAGAGCACAGGTATTAGAAATCAGAATACCTCACAGATGAAGAGCTCCTTAACTGAAGGGGAAGTGAGAGATATTTTTTGAGGAGGATGTTGCAACACCAGCATTTAGTGACAAACTTGCCCTAGTCTTCAAAAGAGAAGAGAAATGTGAGGAACTGTTATACCTGATTTCTCAAGTTCCTGGCTCCAGGCTGCCTCCAACATAGTACAGGGTTATTTGGCTGTACAACCCGTTTCCTGACTATTCCCAATCACATGAGTGGCATTTCAGAAGATGCACGATAAGAAAGTTATGCCATAATATGGGGATTCTGTGCATAACATAAGCTAACTAGATCTTTTCTGGCTAGGAAGAAAAAGATTGCTCTCAGTGGAAAAGATTTAACTTGTCTTTGGAAACACATCCTGAAACCAAGTGGAAAGGTCTGCTGTTCTTGTAAAGATGATGCCAAGTGCACAACCTGTAGCAAGAAACCTCTAGAATTTATCCATAAGAAGGCAAAGGGGAGACATGAATTTTGACTCTTGGAGACCCCTTCTGGCTACCCACACACGAAACCAGAGAAATGCTGGGCTTCCAGACTATAATAAAAATCCTACTACCAGGAAATTTAAAAAAGAAGTTCTCTGCGATCAATAGTGAGAATCCTCTCAGTGTATAAAGCAATGCCTATTGGCTTACATATCTGACTAAGGCGATATGGATGAAATCGTGTTTCTGCTCTGTGTTAACCATAAAACTGAAATAGCAAAAAAATGCATTGCTCGATTGGAAAATGGGAAGATACAAAAAAGCCCCCTTTAGAGCATCATCTGTCAGTCTTGTCCTCTGGAAGAGAGAAGGTTAAGTTCTCCTACAGCTTTTAGGGAATACTTAAGAAATGCAGTCAGAAAATAAAGGAGATGATGGCAGCAAGAATAAAAATATGAATAAACTGGAATTACTGCAGAATTTTATACTCTGTCCACCCATAAACTATTATTTTAATTATTTTATAGGTGAAGTCCAAACATAAATTCTCAGACTATGCATTTTCAGGCACCTTGCAAATCGCTATCTAAAGACAGCTTATAACAGGTTAAATCTTGAGAAAGTTTTATTTTACTGATGTTATCATGCCACCTAATTATAAAATTTCCCTGTTTAAGGGGAAAAAGATTTCAAAAGAAAACAAAGATTTTTAAGGTGCCACAGATTGGAAAGGGTTTAGCAGATTAAGGGATAAAATTTGTTAGAAAAATTTCAATATTATATAGTAACTATACACAGTGGTGCTAAAGAAAAAGAATTGCAAAAGGCTGCAAAGGTCATAAAAATTAATTAGAGACTTTATTTACATACGACATTATCTATATAGGCAGATACAACAAAAAGATTGTAATGGGGTTGTGTGTGTGTGTGTGTGTGTGTGTGTATTCAAACTCCACTCACAGAAAGACAAGGCCAGGGATGAAATACATGCACATCACACACATTTTGGGGTTGCATGGCTTTTTTACTATCAAGGAAGTGTAATTTTACTGCCATGAAGATAGGAAGTACTTTTTAACACATCTGCGTGTGTGTTAGTCGCTTCAGTTTTGTGTGACACTTTGTGACCACACAGACTGTAGCCTACCAGGTTCCTCTGTCCATGAGATTCTCCAGGCAAGAATACTAGAGTGGGTTTCCATGCCCTTCTCCAGGAGATCTTCCCAACCCAGGGATAGAACCTATGTCACCTGCTTCACAGGCAGATTCTTTACCATTTGAGCTACCAGGGAAACCCATTTTACTACGGCTAATATGGGAGAAGTGCACCAGCTGCGACGGACCGTGCAGAAGCGTGGCCAAGAGGAGCTACCTCTCGCCCAAGGTCAGGGCGGCAGCCGGGAGGAGCTACCCCACACCCGAGATCAGAGGCGGCAGCCAGGAGGAACTACCCCTCGCCCAAGGTCAGGGGCAGCAGCTGAGAGGAGCAACCTCAAGTCCAAGGAGCAGTGGCTGCGCGGGCACAGGATGGCCAAGAGGAGCTACTCCACGTTCAAGGTCAGAAGGGGTGGCTGTGAGGAGATAACCCTCGTCCAGGTAAGGAGCAGTGGCTGCACTTTGTTGAAGCAGCCATGAAGAGATACCCCATGTCCAAGGTAAGAGAAACCCAAGTAAGACGGTAGGTGTTGTGAGAGGGCATCAGAGGGCAGACACACTGAAACCATAATCACAGAAAACTAGTCAGTCTAATCACATGGACCACAGCCTTGTCTAACTCAATGAAACTAAGCCATGCTGTGTGGGGCCACCCAGGACGGGCGGGTCATGGTGGAGAGATCTGACAGAATGTGGTCCACTGGAGAAGGGAATGGCAAACCACTTCAGTATTCTTGCCTTGAGAACCCCGTGAACAGTATGAAAAGACAAAATGATAGGATACTGAAAGAGGAACTCCCCAGGTCAGTAGGTGCCCAATATGCTACTGGAGATCAGTGGAGAAATAACTCCAGAAAGAATGAAGGGATGGAGCCAAAGCAAAAACAATACCCAGTTGTGGATGTGACTGGTGATAGAAGCAAGGTTCGATGCTGTAAAGAGCAATATTGCATAGGAACCTGAAATGTTAGGTCTGTGAATCAAGGCAAATTGGAAGTGGTCAAATAGGAGATGGCAAGAGTGAACGTCGACATTCTAGGAATCAGCAAATTAAAATGGACTGGAATGGGTGAATTTAACTCAGATGACCATTATATCTACTACTGTGGGCAGGAATCCCTCAGAAGAAATGGAGTAGCCATCATGGTCAACAAAAGAGTCCGAAATGCAGTACTAGGGTGCAATCTCAAAAACGACAGAATGATCTCTGTTCATTTCCAAGACAAACCATTCAATATCACAATAATCCAAGTCTATGCCCCAATCAGTAATGCTGAAGAAGCTGAAGTTGAACGGTTCTATGAAGACTTCCAAGACCTTTTAGAACTAACACCCAAAAAAGATGTCCTTTTCATTATAGGGGACTGGAATGCAAAAGTAGGAAGTCAAGAAACACCTGGAGTAACAGGCAAATTTGGCCTTGGAATACGGAATGAAGCAGGGCAAAGGCTAATAGAGTTTTGCCAAGAGAACGCACTGGTCATAGCAAACACCCTCTTCCAACAACACAAGAGAAGACTCTACACTTGGATATCACCAGATGGTCAACACCGAAATCAGATTGATTATATTTTTTGCAGCCAAAGATGGAGAAAGTCAGCAAAAACAAGACCGGGAGCTAACTGTGGCTCAGATCATGAGCTCTTTATTGCCAAATTCAGACTTAAATTGAAGAAAGTAGGGGAAACCACTAGACCATTCATGTATGACCTAAATCAAATTCCTTATGATTATACAATGGAAGTGAGAAATAGATTTAAGGAACTAGATCTGATAGATAGAGTGCTTGATGAACTATGGACAGAGGTTTGTGACATTGTACAGGAGACAGGGATCAAGACCATCCCCATGGAAAAGATATGCAAGAAAGCAAAATGGCTGTCTGGGGAGGCCTTAAAAATAGCTGTGAAAAGAAGAGACACGAAAAGCAAAGGAGAAAAAAAAAGATACAAGCATCTGAATGCAGAGTTCCAAAGAATAGTAAGGAGAGATAAGGAGAAAAAAAAAGATACAAGCATCTGAATGCAGAGTTCCAAAGAATAGTAAGGAGAGATAAGAAAGCCTTCCTCAGCAATCAATGCAAAGAAATAGAGGAAAACAACAGAATGGGAAAGACTAGAGATCTCTTCAAGAAAATTAGAGATACCAAGGGAACATTTCATGCAAAGATGGGCTCGATAAAAGACAGAAATGGTATGGACCTAACAGAAGCAGGAGATTTTAAGAAGAGGTGGCAAGAATACACAGAAGAACTGTACAAAAAAGATCTTCACAACCCAGATAATCACGATGGTGTGATCACTCACCTAGAGCCAGACATCCTGGAATGTGAAGTCAAGTGGGCCTTAGGAAGCATCACTATGA
>NW_011494706.1:457332-519976 GCF_000754665.1 Bison bison bison
CCTTTGATTGTGTGGATGACCACAAACTGGAAAATTCTTCAAGAGATGGGAATACCAGACCACCTGACCTGCCTCTTGAGAAACCTGTATGCAGGTCAGGAAGCAACAGTTAGAACTGGACATGGAACAACAGACTGGTTCCAAATAGGAAAAGGAGTATGTCAAGGCTGTATATTGTCACCCTGCTTATTTAACTTCTATGCAGAGTACATTATGAGAAACGCTGGGCTGGAAGAAGCACAAGCTGAAATCGAGATTCCCGGAAGAAATATCAATAACCTCAGATATGCAGATGACACCACCCTTACGGCAGAAAGCGAAGAGGAACTAAAAAGCCTCTTGATGAAAGTGAAAGAGGAGAGTGAAAAAGTTGGCTTAAAGCTCAACATTCAGAAAACAAAGATCATGGCATCTGGCCCCATCACTTCATGGGAAATAGATGGGGAAACAGTGGAAACAGTGTCAGACTTTATTTTGGGGGGCTCCAAAATCACTGCAGATAGTGATTGCAGCCATGAAATTAAAGACACTTACTCCTTGGAAGGAAAGTTATGACCAACCTAGATAGCATATTAAAAAGCAGAGACATTAATTGGCCAACAAAGGTCTGTCTAGTCAAGGCTATGGTTTTTCTAGTGGTCATGTATGGATGTGAGAGTTGGACTGTGAAGAAAGCTGAGCGCCGATGAACTGATGCTTTTGAACTGTGGTGTTGGAGAAGACTCTTGAGAGTCCCTTGGACTGCAAGGAGATCCAACCAGTCCGTTCTAAAGGAGATCAGTCCTGGGTGTTCTTTGGAAGGACTGATGCTAAAGCTGAAACTCCAATACTTTGGCCACCTCACGCGAAGAATTGACTCATTGGAAAAGACCCTGATGCTGGGAGGGATTGGGGGCAGGAGGAGAATGGGACGACAGAGGATGACATGGCTGGATGGCATCACCAACTCGATGGACGTGGGTTTGGGTGACTCCAGGAGTTGGTGATGGACAGGGAGGCCTGGCGTGCTGCGATTCATGGGGTCGCAAAGAGTCGGACATGACTGAGCAACTGAACTTAACTTAACTGAGTATAGGAGAACGAGAGAGAGACAGAGACAGAAGGAGAGGGAGAGAAAGATGAAAGATTTGAAGAGAACAAAGTGTAGTTACATGGCAATACCATTCGGCCCTAGAAGCAATGTGTCTTGTGCAAAGTCTTACAGGAACCTTCTGAATGTTTCTTCCAAGTCCATTGTTTATCACTTCCCCTGCGGGAACAAGGCGCAGGAGCACTGGTTCTCAAACGCGCATGGCAGGTAGCTGATGGGCTGCAGCCTGACTGGAGGCTGGAAAAGACACAGGGGGAACTGAGGATGAGCGGCTGTTTGCACTGGAAACGGGCGCCCAGTAAACAGGAAGGAAAGAAAGGTCAGTGGAGGGGATGCAGGATTGACAAGCCCAAGGAGGTGAAAGCTGCTACCCAGAGCCTGTGCTGCCAGCCAGCAGCAGGGTGCTGGCAGCGTGGAGATGCGGGCACAGCCTGGCTCCCGCAACAAGCGGCAGCCACAGGCCAGACTCGGGGTTGCCGTGTGCACATACAGGCAGGCGGCTGCTGGGAGGACCAACCCGACGCCTACAGGCCACCAGGGTCCTGTTTAAGGACTCAGCGCCGCTTCTGGCTTCTGGGTGTTGCTCGCTGTTACTGACAGCGGCAGCGTGCGTGCTGGAAACAGCGTTCTGATAACGTGGGTGTCAAGGATTTAGGTGTGATTGACACCTTCCTAGGGCTTCACGTGTGGCTCAGGGGTAAAGAATTCCCCTGCAATGCAGGAGACACAGGTTGGATCCCTGGGTCATGAAGATTCCCTGGAGGTGGAAATGGCAACCCAGTCCAGTATTCTTACCTGGAGAATCCCATGCATTGAGGAGCTTTGCAGGCTAGAGTCCATAGGCTCGCAGAGAGTCCGACACAACTGAGTGACTGAGCAGGACGCTTCCTAAGGGGGCTGTAAGGAATCCAGGCACTTAGGTGCCCTTGAGACTCCCGGGAAAGCCCCAAAGGCCCCCCAGGTTCATGGCTCTGGATAAATGCCAGAGGAAACTCACTGATAAGAAAAACTGAAGTAACTCCAAGGTCTGTTTGAGGTTATTTAACAGATTAAAAAAGGAAGGGGCTTCCCTGGTGGCTCAGATGGTAACATATCTGCCTGTGAAGCAGGAGACATAAGTTCGATCCCTGGGTTGGGAAGATCCCCTGGAGAAGGGCATGGCAACACACCCCAGTATTCTTGTCTGGAGAATCTCATGAACAGAGGAGCCTGTCAGGCTACAGTCCATGGGGTCACAAAGAGTCATTCACGACTGAGTGAAGAGCATCTTAGGTCTGAGATACATATCTGAACAGAAGGGTTCACAGTACAAGTTTGAAACATCAGTGGGAATTCAGATTAGAAGACCCCGTGTCCTGTACTCCATGTCACACCATCCCTCCATTCTCTTCACTTGGTTACTCCACATCTCTGGGGTGGTGCCACGGGCCAAACAGGTCTCCAACCTTCCCTTTGTGTGTCTGTTCTTGACAGACATCAAAGCCAACATGATTAGAAACAGCCTGACATCTCTATCAAGAAAAAAGAAACAATTTTTGACTGGGTCAAAGTTCTGAGAGCAACTCAGTCTGTTAAATAATATATTTCAGACAGCATTCTAGAAAACAAAATGTTTTAAAACCACATTATGAGGCTATTAGGTATCAGTGTATATGGAATGAAGGCTGTATTTTTTTAGTCCTTTACAAATCCTTTCTCTTCTAATGCAGCCTGAGTCAATTCCATAAAGCTGGCCTGTTACACTTAAATTCTTTCAAATATCAGTACTCTAACAAAGGTTTCTATTGAAGACCTGCAGGGCTTGTTAAGAACTGTCACTATAAAAATATCATCTCATGGTCTTTGATATTTTCTAAAGTAAAAGAGCAATTAGAATGTAAGTCTGGTTTGAGTTTAGCTGCCTTCCAATCCAATTAGCTTTATAAATTAATAGCTCTTTGTATCTTAACAGTAGGTGATGTTGTTTAATTAGTCAGTTTATTGTTTCCAGTCTTAGTTCGGAATTTCACATTCTGATGAGTTACAGAGTTTTAATTGAGTGGATGAACATTCATCTAGAAAACTGTTTGTGTTCAAGCTTCTGTCAAGAACACTGTGGTATATTAAAATTCCCAGGTGCAACAAAATTACAATATTCTATCTCCAGAATTTATAGTATTTATGGTAGAAACCACAAACAAGGTGCTTGTAGTACTCCAAGCATGCAGGTACTTTGTCTTTTCTTTAATTATTTATGTTCCTTTACTTTCTTTTCACTTCAGTTTCTTTCTTTTTTTCTTCCCAGGATAACATATAATATAACATAATGAAAAGTGAAAATGTTAGTAGCTCAGTCATGTCCGATTCTTTGTGACCCTATGGACTGTAGTCCGCCAGACTCCTCTGTCCATAGGATTCTCTAGGCAAGACTACTGGAGTGGGTTGCCATTCTCTTCTCTAGGAGATCTTCCCAATCCAGGGATCAAACTTGGGTTTCTTGCATTGCAGGTAGATTCTTTACCACCTGAGCCACCAGGGAAGCCCCTTAATATTATGTTATGTTATGTTATGTTATGTTATGTTATGTTATGTTATATTATATTATATTATATTATATTATATAGGATTCCTTGGCATCAAACCAAGTAAGTTCATGCAGATCTCATATGCTGAATGGCAGCAGCACTGGAGCTGAGTAGCAGCTGCCCCTTTGAATAGACCAGCTGCTCTCCCCTTCTTTTCCATCCTTACTAGGCATGTGCCATTTTCTTGCTTTAACTGTCAGGCCCTTAAGTGTACTTTTCACATTTGCTGCTATTTATTCACATACAAGGCCTTGCAATGTATGTCTGATCTGAAGGCTATATCTTTCTTAGAATTGTCCACATATATGCAGTAGAGATTTTATATCTGGGTTGTACAACAACTCTCTTCCCTTTTCTCACCAGGCATGCTGGTGAGAAATATTAGGATATAAAAGGAATAAAGACCAATAGCAACAATGCTTGGGTGCCAATAGACATCAAAGTAACTACACATTGCCTATGACTGGGGCTCAAGATTCGATGGTAGAAGGTTTTATCGAAAGGAAGAGGAGGAAAAGATGACATGTAGGAAAGAAGAAAAGAAATGAGTGAGTGAGAAGGAAAAAGAGAGGAAAAGCAAACTCTAGGAGGGAAAGACTTTCCATCCTGTCCCTCCAGTAGAGAAACATCTATAGTGCCAGCTCCTTCAGGACAGCTCAAGGGTCCCAGGGACACCAGTCAGCCCCAAACTGAAGCAACACATTAGAATAAAAATGGATAGGGAGGAGGTAGAAGAGGAGTTAGGTTTTTATCTACTAGATAACAAGGTCATGCAATTATTTGGAAAATGAGTAGAGATATCCCATTTGTTCCATACAGACCCATTAAGGAAAAGTAGTTCTCCTGAAATATGTTCATTTCTCTCAAGGTTTTGCTCACTTGAGTGCTTAAGTCCACCTATATATGTCAGTAATAGACAACAGTCTCATCATCTTCTAAACCAACCATTCAGGTGGCAAAAAAAGCTAGTTTCATTATTTCAGCTTATTCCCAATATTTAATAATAGAAGACATTTTGAGGGCACTAAGAGGGTTACTTGTCAGGAACTCCTTTTACATAGGCTAAAAACACACCAGGAGTGACACTGAAATTGATCATCCTTTTAGCCATTCTGTCAGGCTTCCGAAAATTAATGAGTGGACTGCAGGAGGGAAGTGGCTTACCAGAACATCGCACAAATTTGCTGATTTTGACTTGCTGAAATTTTGCTTACCTAGTGCAAAGCCAAAAGCGTCAATTCTCTACAGGGTTTACACCCTACCTAAATCTTCTCTTGGGTTTCCTCTATTCAGTGTTGCTTCCTCCTCAGTGAAGCAGCAGTGAAATACAAAAGGAAGCAGCAAAGATCACAGTCCTCAGCTGATAGGATGACACAACAGATACTTTTCGGGCTTAAACTACAAAATCACTGCATTTTTATACAAGTTAAGGTTTCAAAGGCTGTATAACATTTATTCAACAGTACTAATCAGGTGAATATGATGTTCAGATCACAACTTGAGAGGCAGTAAGAAACTCAGCTGAGTAAGGAAGCATCTTGATCAGGAAGGTGATTCTCCCATGGCAAAGCTTAGCTTTTTCACTCTGTAGGATGGACCGCAGCTATTTTTTCAAATATGAGAAACTCAACTCCAGACTCTGTGGAAGATACAGTATTCTCTGTCCCTAAAATACTATAATTTACTGAAATTTTTTAAAAAGAAAAGAAACTAACAAAATTTAAGGGTAACAAGTGACAGTCATTAAGGCATTCTCCAAGTTATGACAATTGAATAATAAGCATCCCATATATTTTTCTCACTTCACTTCCCATACAAACCCTAGATCCTGACTAAGCAGCCTTAATCACAAAGCTGTTTCAGGCAAAAGTGATGCCTAGTGGGTCTTTGAGGAAACTATCAGATTGCTTAGGTGTTTTTTTACTTCTCTCTTCCCTGTTCCCAGGTAGTTCAGTTGGTAAGGCATCTGCCTGAATGCAGGAGACCCCAGTCCCATTCCTAGGTCCAGAAGATCCCCTGGAGAAGGGATAGGCTACCCACTCCAGTATTCTGGCCTGGAGAATTCCACGGACTGTATAGTCTATGGAGTTGCAAAGAGTCGGACACAACTGAGCGACTTTCTCTTTTACTTTCCCTGGTGGCTCAGTTGGTAAAGAATCTGCCTGCAGTGCAGGAGACCTGTGTTCAATCCCTGGGTCGGAAAGACCCCCTGGAGAAGGGAATAGCTACCCACTCCAGTATTCTTGCCTGGAGAATTCCAAGGACATAGGAGCCTGGCGGGCTACAATACATGGGGTACAAAGAGCTGGACACGACTGAGCAACTAACACACTTGGATCATTTTTAAGGGAACTTGGGCATAAGTTAAAATTCCTTGTTTTTCTCTTTCATGCTTATTGTTTACTTTTTTATAAGTTTTTCTATTTCTCTTAATTTCTCTTTAATTCCCTTTTATTTCTGTGTTTTGAGTTCTTACCAAATTCATATAAATATTTTTTAACTTGCTTTCTTTTGCTTTCTTTAAAGCTTGATAAGAAAACAGCAACTGTCTAGACTTCAATAGAATAATATTTGCCAACTTTTAAGAGAAGAATATCCCGAAGTTTTCTTCTGAATATATTTTACTAAGTTTGCTTTTCTCCATACCTCATTACCACAATTATTTTTTTAATTAAATACAATTAATACTACAGTTCAAATCATAGGAGTTTGTGTTAAACTCAACTCAGATTTCAGCTCTACCACATACTAGCTATGCAAACATGAGAAGCTGCTTAAATATTTTTGTGCCTCAATTTCCTCCTCTGTAAAATGACCAAAATCATAGTACTCATCATACAGGAATATTAAGAAAAGTGAATTAATAACTTGTAAATGACTGAAAATAGTGCTGCGATATGTAAAGCACTAATAATTTATTTTGTTGTCAATATTGCAATATTTTCTGAAGCAACTTTTTAATTTTAAATATTCGCACTTAACTCATACTTTGTATTAAGTAGATTTTGTAACTTGGCCTGAAGCCAAAACTAGTCAAAAGCTAACACTTGGAATCAACACCCTTTCCCCATTATGGTATTTTTAAGTGAATGGAAATTGAATATTTTAAAAGAGACTTGCCTTCTACTTTCCATAACTCTCTAAACTGAGCATGAACTGATGCAGATCTAAGCAGTGGGGGTGGGTAGCATTAGGCGTATGCACTCATGATAGCAATCAGAATCAGAGGCTTAATTTATGGACTCATAGCACATAAAAGAAAAAAAAAATTCAAGCACTTACTGTAGCGGCTGCTGATTACTGACTATTCATTTAAAAGGTATTTGGCTTGTGCCAATGTAACCCCAATGTTCTTTGTGAAGAAGAAGTCCATCATGCAGTTTTCCTATAAATTATGCAGCTCCCTGTTTATTCTTGAAAACCCATGCCCTGTTTCATAATCAAGAGCTGTTTAAAGGTTCTTACAGCCTAGGGATTGTAGCTAAAATACTGGAATCACACAATTAAAGGGAAGAAAAAACTAAATTAAGCCTTCAAAAAGGGATGCTGCCCAAGTTAAATGCTTCCCTTGTACCCAAGTGAAACTCAGTCTGACAAGCAGGGCTAAAATGTGTTCCGGTAATTGCTTCTTTCCCAGCACTGCTGAGAAATCGCTTTGTAACTCTGCCCTCCCAGTACATACGCATAGAGTTATCATGATGTGATCCCAAAATGATACCTAGACCCAAAGAGCAATGTTTTATAAATCTTGCAGTTGAGAAGAATGGGAAAGATTACCATGAGACCTAACTCAGTTTTCAGTCTAGCAGCATCTCAAGCATTCATCCAGAAAGGAGAGAAATGCCCTCAGAATACCATCAGGGCTTACACTTTACCTTCTGTTTATATACAGTAGTCCACACAGCCAAACACAGTGCAGCCAGAGGCTCGACTTCTCAGTGTCTACACCCACATCAAGAACTAGAGAATATAAGAAATGTCTAGCTGATCAGACAAATGTTTTATATCAGGTCGTCCATGAGAGGATATCTTCATCTTCCTGACATCGTTCTTAAAAGAGGGAAGGTTGACTCCAAAACGCTCCTGGATTTGCTTTCCTTAATGAAGCTGGTATGCATATAATATTGCTCCTTTTTCCCTCCTAAATCTTCCCTGACTCTATATCTATTTTCAGCTTGGATTCACCTCCTGAAGTTGCAAAAGTTATAAAAGCCTGCTATGATAAATAGTGTCTCCTTTGCTTGCCTTGAAAGAGCCTCTTTACTGATGGCTGGCACAATGGGAAGCACACAGAACCTAACTGGTGCCTGGGGGTGCAGGGTGGGGGACTGCATAGCAACTCAAATTGGCTGCATTTGAATGATGTAGGGTCTGGCCCTTAACTGTTTATGCAACATCTGATCTACTCCCCTTGACTAGGTGCCTCAGGATGCCAATCTGAATATTTTTGGCTTGGAAGGAAAGACAATCATATGATATTTGAGTCTCTCGCTTTTTAAATATTGATTCCAAAATATGGGATACAGTATTTTCACTGATTCCCTTGGCTTGGGGGTATGGTTATGGCAACTAACTCTCTCTACCCATGAAGCTGGCAGAATCCTTACCACATGGCATAAAGTCATCTGGAAAATAAATGGTCAGGTTTTGCTTTAGTCTGTTCTAACCTCAGTTTTCAATGAAAAGCAAGTTGATCATGATCTTTTCTCTGTATCCTTTATCCTCTGTACCCATTAAGCCTTTCACCATGTCCTGCTCCATATTGAGATATCTTATTGCAAATTTCTCCTTACTTTGTATGACTGATCAAATAAAATGTAAACTCAAGAAATAGACTTGGGGTAGGTCATACATATGTGTGAAGCTTTGGGAG
The DNA here is from genome assembly GCF_000754665.1 of Bison bison bison. Lineage (NCBI taxonomy): Eukaryota > Metazoa > Chordata > Mammalia > Artiodactyla > Bovidae > Bison > Bison bison. Next base: position 465,860 of record NW_011494706.1, read on the forward strand.
AATGCTTGAGAGACAAATTCTAAGACCATCATGGGAAAATCACCAGGAATCCCAGATCAAATTATTTCTATTCCCAAGCCAAGTCATTTGTCACCAACTGAATGTTGAACTGCAAGTACATGAGCCAATGTCTTATAAATGGAACTGAAACTTTGTACATGATTTGCTCGCTGGTTTGACTAAAATTTTCTCAGGCTTAAAGTAATCTATGTTATAACAGTTTTCACCCTGTGAGGCCAGCTAGTTTATAAACCCACTATTCTCTAAGTTATACCCTAGTTGAGAGAAGAAAACTCATATGGCCACAAGCATGCATTGATGATTGATTTTCCCTCTTCATGAAATATCCCATCCCATTCAATGGTTGAACAACAAGATTACTGCTCCTCAGAAATATGGACCATATGTGACATTCATGTTCATTTTCCCTCTGCTGCTGCCACAGCTTACTGCTCTTATTTGACGGTGGGTAGACCCACTGCTTTGACTTATTCTGACACTTATGTGACAAAGGCTAGCCCACCAAGGTCAGTGCTTGGGTGTCATCCATCATGCTGCCAATACATCTGCCATGACTGATAGGGATGATACACTGCAGGGTCCCTGAATTCTGCTACTGTCACATTTCTGCCTCTCAGCCACACCAGAACTGGAGCTCCCTGGTACTGTGCTATCTCATCTCCTAATGGCCTTCCAACTACTTCAGAACTGGCCTGCTCTCATGGAGCACTGGGAGGACAGGGTATTCAGGACTAGTGTTCCTGTTGATCCCAAAACATGTGCTCACATGTGTATGACCTCAGTAGAGGCCCTAAACTGAGCTGTCATCTTTGCTAGAGTGTAAACATGGATGATTTTTACCCAAGTTCATAGCCCTGGTAAATAAACGCATTCCAAACATTAAAACTTGAATGATGTGAACAAATCCATTAAAGTAACCTTGAATTTTTAGCCAAGTTAGCAATAGATCAGTGAATTTTATAGTAAAAAATGAAAAAAAGAGTAATCTTCTTGTTTTTGTAGATAACATGCAATCTCAGAGGCATGATCCTTGCTCAATAAACACAATACTCTTGATTCTCAAGCTTCTTCTCCCGGCAAATCTGACAACTCCAATACAGGCAGAAGCATAGACGTCAATTATGGAGAAAATGCAACTGGGCTGTGTGTACACTTCCTCTTCATCGTCTTCTCCTTTTAATCAATAGCACACTGAGTTTGCAGCTTCTATTGAATTAGGCTTACAAAGCTTTTTTGTTCTCACCTGTCGCTAAGAAAAATCATTTATGGCATCCTGGATCCGAACTAGCGGAGACTGCATGAATCAAAAAGGTAAAAATGTTCCCTCCCCAGGGAGGCTGCCAGCTGTCTCATTGATTCAGCACTGCTCTTGGCGGATTCTGAGGCTACCTTGGCACCAGTTCCAGAGAATGCTGGATAATAAGGTACCACAATGCAAACTGTAACCAGGGAGAAACAGAACATCTGGTCTGGAACAAAGGCACCGTCCTTTGCTTAGAAGCTGCCTGGCCATCCACGTCTGAGCGTGAATATGCCAGGGCCCATCACCTGAAAGAGGGGCTCCCTAGAGCCAAGTAAGTGATGATAAAATAGAAACCATAAGGAAAAGAAACCCCGAGGGAGACTCAACACTATTTTCTCATCATTTTTTTCTAAATAGAGAAGGATAGTTAGTATCAACTAAGATACTTTTTCTAGGAGCTCTATTTTTTAATGCAATCAACAACTGATAAAAATTGAAATTTCAAGGAACAAAAATCAGTTGATTTCTCTTTATTCTGTGTGCACCCGTGTGTGTTTAATGGCTGAAAGCTTCTCTTGTCATCCCACTATAGTAAGCAGGGCTAATGATTGGCCTCTGTTCTGTAAAAATACTTTAACTGCCAAGTACCCATTGATGTGGGCAGTGAGTCTGAGGACAGGGACAGCACCCAGGGAGCCTACCATGTGCCTCCCACCCAGCTGGGTACTTACACCTAGCATTTTAGAGTCTGACGCTGTCCAGACTCTTTTGTCATTGTGTTGCTTTAAGTACTAAACAACACCTTCAGAAGAGGAGAAGAATTTGACTTCCAATTGCTTTAAAATCCAGATTTTTTTTTTAAAGGCTTACCCTGTTGACAAAGCCCCTGTCAGAATGAGAGTCATTATACTCCACTGAAGGTTTGTGTACTTCATTCCTTTCCAAAGCCATCTGTCTGAATTTAATTCACTGATAATTTTATCAGGCTCCCCATGCTTTGCCTGAAACCTCTCCATTGCATTTTTTATTCTTCGCAGATGTTAACTCTTTGAATGACAGTTTCAACGCATTTAGAATTTTGATGAAGTCTGAAGGATCTCTCTCCAGTGCAGCCCTTTCCGATTGCCCCATTGCACCAGGAGTTGTGCTTTCCAACAAAAGTTGTGCTTCTTTGGGCAAAGTCAATCTAAACGCAAAACTGTACCCAGGACAATGCTAAAGAGGCCCCCTGCAGTGGTACCATCCTGGGCACACTCAATACCTATCAGTACTTTTTGGAAAGTACAGTACATTTTATAGAAATAATTCCAACTTTTCTTCCTACATAATATTATCTTTAAGAAAATGCAGACTATTAAAAGACTCTATAGATGTATTTAAACATCTATAAATTTCATAAACTGTTTGACAGATTGCTTTTTACTTAAAATTTTGAGTTTAAATGTACTATTATGTTGTGCATAAATAGTTTATCTCAAGCATATTATCAAATCATTTTGAGGTAGCCTGTTATTAGTTATCAGGTTAATTCAAGGAAAAGGTCTTTGTATAGCTGATGTCATATCCTGCTTTTAATTCTGCCCAATAAGCATTTCTAATCTTCACTGAAGCACAGCTCAGCAGTGTAGGAGATGGATAAAAAAAGTTCACAAGATACCTATTTCCCAGAAGATTACAATGTGCCAGGGAAGATGGGATACACAGCACCACACAAATACAAGCAGGAGAAGGATTTATTTCATCAGAAACGTGGGTGCAGAATTCACAGAAGAGAAAACATTTTACTTGTGTCCTGACAACTGGGTAGGATTTTGAGGAGTGGAGATGAGAATGGGAGGGTACACAGGTATGTGGGTTACACAGTGGTGGGGCATGGATATGAGATTGCATGGAACAAGTTCTGGGAACACAAAGGGAACCAGGCTGGCTGGATCAGAGTGTAGGTGAGGGAAGAAACTGGACACAGCATGCCACTGAAATTTTCTAAGCAAGAATAACATAATGTGTACTGCGCTTTCAGAGATAATTACCATCTTTTTAGGATGAATTAAGAAGGAAGATACTAAAGACAGAGGAAATCTGGATGTGTTGCCAGAAGGAGGGAAAAGGAGGTCCTGGAACAGGGCAGGTGTGGTTGGAATGAAATCCAGAGAATTTGTACAGACACTCCAACCAAACAGATGGGAGAGATGTACTCAGATCAAAAGAAAGACCCAGGTGGGCTGAGCAAAGCAAGTTGACTAAGTGCTCTTCAGATTTGCCTCTTTTTCAGTTAACTGTTGGTCTCCCAGGTCATTACCATTTCGCAAAGGACTCTACACCAGCCCTTTTTGGAAGTGCCTTCCCCGTATTTGTGATTACTTTTTGAGTATTAACTTAGCACTGATATTGTTCAGGGCAGTTAGAAAGTTCTTGACACTCATTTGTGTTTATAGACTCAGAGATTTCACTGGAAGACACTATTCTGAAAGCCTGATACCCAGGCAAGATAAAGGCCAAGTAAACAAAGCACTGATACCATGGCAACCCAGGTCCAAGGGCCAGATAGGTGAGAGTGACGGGAGAGGAAGTGCAGTGTCGTAATTAAAATAATGTAGATAGTACCTGTACATTAAAAGGACAAAATTATCAAAAACGTATTGCTAAAAATTGGGGATGCTGATGGTAAAAATTATTGGCCCTATGATGGACAATGTGATACACAAACTTTAGTTCATATCCTCTCAGGATATGATTTCTGTTAACTTCCACTTGCATAGAGATTTATCTATGACAGTAAACCAGGTCCCCAGCCTAGAAAAGCTGAATTCAGAGCAAAGTGTATAAATGCTTCCCAAAAAGGAACTTAGGGGACAATTTGACTTAATGTGGTGCGGTAGGGACTAGCTAGTTGGTAGTCCCACATTCGGAGAAGGCAATGGCCCCCACTCCAGTACTCTTGCCTGGGAAATCCCATGGGCGGACGAGCCTGGTGGGCTGCAGTCCATGGGGTCGTTAAGAGTCAGACACAACTGAGAAACTTCATTTTCACTTTTCACTTTCATGCATTGGAGAAGGAAACGGCAACCCACTCCCGTGTTCTTGCCTGGAGAATCCCGGGGACGGGGGAGCCTGGTGGGCTGCCGCCTATGGAGTCGCACAGAGTCGGACACGACTAATGCGACTTAGCAGCCGCAGCAGCAGCAGTCCCACATTAAGACAGACCAAGGTCTATGTTTCAGCTCTGTCATTTCACTACCTCTGAAAACTTACAAGTTACTTGACTCCTTGGAGCCTCAGTGTCCTTAAAAGTAAACAAGGGAAAATACGGCTGCTGTGAGGATTAAATGAAATACAATAAATGTAAATCTATTGGCACATTACCTAGCAGTAGAAAGCATACGACAGAAGACAGCGATTATTATCTTTTTTAGAGAGAAAGCAATGGCAACCCACTCCAGCACTCTTGCCTGGAAAATCCCATGGATGGAGGAGCCTGGCAGGCTGCAGTCCGTGGGGTCGAGAAGAGTCGGACATGACTGAGCGACTTCACTTTCACTTTCCACTTTCATGCACTGGAGAAGGAAATGGCAACCCACTCCAGGGTTCTTGCCTGGAGAATCCCAGGGATGGCGGAGCCTGGTGGGCTGCCATCCATGGGGTTGCACAGAGTCGGACACGACTGAAGTGACTTAGCATTAGCCAGCATAGAAATGGAGCATAGAAATGGTCTTTTTTTTTTTTTTTGAAATGGTCTTGGAGAATGGAATAAAAAGGCAGACATAGCAGAACTGTTCTCAATATTTTCTAGAGAAGGAAATTGCAACTTTATCTTCACTATTAGCAAATATTTCCTTATGATTAAGGATATTTTGTTACTCTCAAAGAATAGTAGAGAAACACAAGATTTCAAGTTCCATCTCTGGGATATCTTTCTGGCCATGATGGAATATCAGGTATGGGAATTACACTCCTATTGCAAACTATGAAACTACAAAATACATGAAACTATTGTTGTTGTCAGGCATGAGGAAACAAAATGCATAGGGTTATGGACTTCGACAGAAGGAAAATGTGGAAGGTGAGTTTCATGTTGACCCACATTACTATCAAGAGTACTCTTTGAAGCAAAGTACAGAAAGTAACTGGACTGGAAAAGGTCAGTTTTCATTCCAGTCCCAAAGAAAGGCAATGCCAAAGAATGTTCAAACTACCAAACAGTTGCATTCATCTCACATGCTAGCAAAGTAATGCTCAAGCTAGGCTTCAACAGTATGTGAATCGAGAATTTCCAGATGTCCAAGGTAGATTTAGAAGAGGCAGAGGAATCAAAGATCAAATTGCCAACATCCACTGGATCACAGAAAAAGCAAGAGAATTCCAGAAAAACATCTGCTTCTGCTTCATTGACTACCCTAAATTGACCGTGTGGATCACAACAAACTGTGGAAAATTCTTAAAGAGATAGGAATACCAGACCACCTTACTGGCCTACCAAGAAATCTGTATGCAGGTCAAGAAGCAACAGTTAGAACTGGACATGGAACAACAAACTTGTTCAAAATTGGGAAAGGAGAACATCAAGGATGTATATTGTGTAAAGCTGTATAAATAGTGCTTATTTAACTTATATGCAGAGTACCTAATGTGAAATGCCAGACTGGATGAAGCACAAGCTGGAATCAAGATTGCCGGGAGAAATATCAATAACCTCAGATATGCAGATGACAGCACTCTTATGGCAAAGAGTAAAGAGGAACTAAAGAACCTCTTGATGAAAGTGAAAGAAGAGAGTGGAAAAGCTGGCCTAAAACTCAATGTTCAAAAAACTAAGATCATGGCATCCGGTCCCATCACTTCATGGCAAATAGATGGGGAAACAATGGAAACAGTGAGAGACTTTATTTTCTTGGGCTCCAAAATTGCTACAGATGGTGACTGCAGCCATAAAATTAAAAGATGCTTGCTTCTTGGAAGAAAAGCTATGACAAAGCTAGGTAAAGTATTAAAAAGCAGAGACATTACTTTGCTGACAAAGTTCTGTCTAGTCAAAGCTATGGTTTTTCTAGTAGTCATGTATGGATGTAAGAGTTGGGCCATAAAAAAAGCTGGGCACCAAAAAATTGATGCTTTTGAACTGTGGTGTTGGAGAAGACTCTTGAGAGTCCCTTAGATTACAGGAAGATCAAACCAGTCAGTCCTAAAGGAAATCAGTCCTGAATATTCATTGGGAGGACTGATGCTGAAGCTGAAGCTCCAATACTTTGGCCATGTGATGTGAAAAACTGACTCATTGGAAAAGACCCTGATGCTGGGAAAGACTGAAGGCAGGAGGAGAAGGGGACAGCAGAGGATGAGATGGCTGGAAGCCATCACCAACTCGATGGTCATGAGCACTGAGCAAGCTCCGGAAGTTGGTGATGGACTGGGAAGCCTGGCATGATGCAGTCCATGGGGTCACAAAGAGTTGGACATGACTGAGCAACTGAACTGACTGACTGACAGAAAGTGACAGTCTTATTAGGAACAGGACACAGAGTCTGAAATTTAGGGTTGCTTAGGAGGCTAGAGTTTATAGGTAAAGTTCCTTGAGATGGTGGAGATGCCCAGAGTTCTACACGGAGGTGCCCTTCAGGACTCTGGCCAAGCACTGGACTATACCTAGAGAGGGTGAGACTCAGTAAGACTAACCAATTGCTGAGAGGTGAGTCCTGAAGAAAGATACCACAGGTTGTAAAGTGCTGGGTGATTGGAGGTCTGGCCCAGCCACAGTGGAATAAAGAAGCTCCATTTAGTACTTCAGGCACTTGGTTAAGACCCCAGAAAGGCAAAATGCTAGAAATAAGGTATACTCTAGAATAAGGTACAAGCTCTAGGACTGGAGGTGATGGGGTACTGAAATAAACCCTCTCCAATAATACAGTAGGGTTTCTCAACCTCAGCATGGAAACACTGAATCAGATACTTAGTTGTTGTGGGGTGCTTTTCCAGTGAATTGTGGGATGTTCACCAATTGCGGGATGTTCCTGACCTGTACACACTGTATGTCATAGTCACCCCAAGTTGTGACAACCAAAAATATCCATACATTGTCAAATACCTCTTTGGGTGGGGAGAGTAAAATTACCCCTACTTGAAAACCACGAGTCTATAAGATCCAACTGATCACCACAAATCAACTGCCAGCCAGGAAAAAACCTCAACATTCTTTAAAGAAAATATCATAATCCACAAATCATATCTTGTGCACAATGTCCAGCATATGTTTTTTTAAAACTATACATGTAAATAAGCAAAAATATGACCTATAATCAAAAGAGAAAAATAGCCAGTGGAAGCAAGCCCCCAGGATGATCACATTTTGAAATTAACAGAGAAGTACTCTTAAAAAGCTGTTATAAATATGCTCAAAAACTTAAAGGAAATGATAGATAGAATGATTGGATAGATAGAGAATATCAGTAGAGTGATGAGAACCATAAAAAGAATCAAATAGAAATTCAAGAGCTAAAAAAATATATATGAAATTAAAATCACTAAGTGAGCTTAATAGAAAATTAGACAATGGGTGAAAAAAAAGATTAGTAAGATTGAAGATACGTCAGTAGAAACCACCCAAACTAAAAAATAGAAATTAAACATTTTTTTCAAATGAACAGCAACTGGGACAGTAAAAAGTGTTTGAAAGTGAAAGTTGCTCAGTCATTTCTGACTGTTTGCAACCCCATGGATTATACAGTCCATGGAATTCTCCAGGCCAGAACACTGGAGTGGGTAGCCTTTCCCATGTTTAACAGACATAATTAGAATTTAATAAGGATGGGAAACAGAGATTTTTGAGGCATAAAAATTATCAAAGAAATAATAGTTGAAATTCCCCAAAATTTGATGAAAAACATCAACCCACAAATACATAAAGCTGAGCAAAACAAAAAAAATATAAATATAGAAAAAGATCATACTTGGGCACATGATAGTAAAAAATAAAACACCAAAAGTAAAGAAATATTTTAACAGCAGCCAAAGCAGAAAAATTATTATATACAGAGGAACAATATAGGGCAACTCTGACTTCTCATTAGAAACAATGAGACAGCATCTTTAAAGGGCTTATTTTAAAAAGGGGGGAATTTCTGCTTCCAACAAAGATAGAATAAACTCTGTTACTCTAAATTAATAAATTTTGACTTATAAATTAAATTAATTAATAGATGTTAGTGATAAATTGGAGAAGGCAATGGCACCCCACTCCAGTACTCTTGCCTGGAAAATCCCATGGACGGAGGAGCCTGGAAGGCTGCAGTCCATGGGGTCACTGAGGGTCAGACCTGACTGAGCGAATTCACTTTCACTTTTCACTTTCATGCATTGGAGAAGGAAATGGCAACTCACTCCAGTGTTCTCGCCTGGAGAATCCCAGGGATGGGGGAGCCTGGTGGGCTGCCGTCTATGGGGTCGCACAGAGTTGGACACGACTGAAGTGACTTAGCAGTAGCAGCAGTGATAAATAGGGCTTCCCTAATGGCTCAGCACATTAAAAAAAAAAATCTGCCTGCAATGCAGGAGACATAGGAGATGCAGGTTCGATCCCTGGGTTGGGAACATCTCCTGAAGGAGGAAATAGCAACCCACTCCAGTGCTCTTGCCTGAAAAATCTTATGGACAAAGGAAACTGGTGGGCTACAGTCCAAAGGGTTGCAAAGAGTCAGACACAATTGAGTAACAGATTTACCTTTCATTAGATTTAATGATAAATAATAAATTGATAAATTTTGTTATTTAGGCTACTTTAACCTAAAATAAGACAACAGAAAAAAATAAAACACTGAACATCAGTCAACAAAGGACAGTTATCCCTGAGAGACAGGATTATCTGTGATTATCCCAGCTTCCTGACTTAAGAGTTTCCAGGCTACCACTCATTGAGGGAGAAATCAAGCAGAACTCATCAGAATTTCTGAGTTGAGGAGATGAAGTTAGAGTCCAAGGAGAATAAAGTAGATGGAGTTTGCAGGAGAGAACCAAAAAGGAGAGACTTGCCTGGAAGGCAAGACAGAAGAGAAAAGCCTGGAAGAAAGAAGACTGAAAATCTCCAGAGTCCTCTTTAAGTCTTCAATGGAAACTACCTGAAGCCTAGGGAACCAGAGGGAAGATCACTGAATGATCACATAGGACAAAGACTGGTGTCTATTACCACCAGTCAGACTGGAAAGCCACATTATTCAGGGAGCATTAGGTAGAGTATGCAGAAGAGTACTGCATTAGATGTGGAGAACAATTATCCCTAGACTACAAGATGCTCTGGTCAGACTCACTGAATTATACTAGCAAGACTCAGAAGTTTCAAACTGCTTCCAAGTAACTTAACTGCACCCTAGATAAAGCACAAGAATATTTATAGAAATACAAAAATATTCAGCACTCAACAGGATAAAATTCAGAATTCTGGTGTCTAATTAAAATTAACCAGGAATACAAAAAAGCCAGAATATACAACCCATAAAGAGGAGGAAAAATCAATCAATTGAAACTGATCCAAACTGAGACCAATGTTAGAATTAACAAATAAGAACATCAAAATAATTATGTTCCAAATATTAAGTTGAAACAAAAAATATTTTTTTAAAGGGTGATTCTCCAAAGATTACCCCAGAAATTTGGGGTAATCAAATTTTAAGATTTGAAACTTATGATGACTGGGATGAAAACTACACTGGATAATAATAATAAGAAGGGCATCGATGGCTGAAAGTGCAGAGTATCACGAGATTACCACCAGCAGTAGCCGGCCACTGAGACACAGATTCCCTCCAAGGCAGCTCTGGTGGGTGACACCAAAATTTAGAAAAATAAATAAAAAAGAAAGAATAACAAGGGATTCGATATTTCAAAGGGAAGAACAGTAACCCAGAAAAAGTAACAACAGAAATTATCCAAAATGAAACACAGAGAAAGTATTTACAAAAATGAACAGAGCATCATCAGTAAGGTGTGGGCCAACTTAAGTGGCCTAATATTCATGCAATTTAAGTTGCTGAAAGAGAAGAAAGGGAGGGACTCAGAAAATGCTTGGAGAAATGATGGCTAAAATTTTCCTAAATTGATGAAAACCATAAACTTAGAGATCCAAGAAGCTCAACAAACCCCAAGGGCAAGAAATATAAATTAAACTATGAAGATACATCATAATCAAATTGGTAACATTAGTAATAAGGAAAATCTTAAAAGTATACTGGAGAGAGGGGGCAAGGGTAGGGAAAGGGAGAACATGTTGTACAAATATATATCATATATATATATATAATGCATTATATATAGAGAGAGAAAAAAAGCAGAGTTATCATCCAAAACAAAGCAAGCAAGAATACTGGAGCAACATCTTTAAAGTACTCAAAGACAAAAATATCTGTCAACCTAGAATTCTATACCTAGCAAAACTCTTTTGCAAAAATAAAGGCAAAATAAAGTCTTTTTGAGTCATGCAAAAACTGAAAGAATTTATCACCAGAAGACATGTGCTACAAGAAATGTTAAACGAAGTATTTCAGGCAGAATGAAAAAGATATGAAATAGAAATATAGTTCTATACAAATGAATATAGAATACCAGAAAATGTTGGCAACACGGATAAATATATAAGATTTCATTCCTATATTTAGATCAATTTAAAAGAAAATTTACTATTTAAACAAAACTAATAGCAATCTATCATGGGGTTTATAACATATGTATGAATAAAATGTGTGACACAAATAGTCCAAAGACTAGAAGAGGGAAAAGGGAAGTATGATGATTATATTATATAGGAAGCTGTATAATGTTGATTCTAAGTAGACTATAAGTTATAAAGGTGTATTTTTATCCCAGATCAATGTCTTTGAAAGATGAGATAAAGTTCCAAAAAAATGATATATGTAGGAAATAAAATAATATTGTAAAAATATTTGATTAACCCAAATTGTAACTTAAAACTCACTTTCTGTGTGACCTTATGCAAGTTATTTCAACTTCTTTTTAACTTTAGCTTCCACATCTCCCATTAAATGTATTTAATAATATTAAAGAAAGCTGAGTGCCAAAGAATAGATGCTGTTGAACTATGGTGTTGGAGAAGACTCTTGAGGGTCCCTTGGACTGCAAGCAGATCAAACAGTCAATCCTAAAGGAAATCAGTCCTGAATATTCATTGGAAGGACTGATGCTGAAGCTGAAACTCCAATACTTTGGCCACCTGATGCAGAGAACTGACTCACTGGAAAAGACCCTGATGCTGGGAAAAATTGAAGGAAGGAAGAGAAGAGGATGACAGAGGATGAGGTGGTTGAATGGCATCACTGATTCGATGGACATGAGTTTGAGTAAAGTCCGGGAGTTGGTGATGGACAGAGAAGCCTGGCATGCTGCAGTCCATAGGACTGCAAAGAGTTGAACATGACTGAGTGACTGAACTGAATAATATTAAATAGTGATGATAAAACAGGCTATAAGTTCACTGAGGAAAAAACATATCTTAACAATTTTACATTAATTTTTATAGTACCTGTATCAGACATAGTGCTTGACACATATTTTCTAATTTTTTTCTTGTATTCTACTTTTTAAAGTGACATACTGCCTGCTGCTGCTGCTGCTGCTAAGTCGCTTCAGTCGTGTCCGACTCTGTGCGACCCCATAGACGGCAGTCCAGCAGGCTTCCCCGTCCCTGGGACTCTCCAGGCAAGAACACTGGAGTGGGTTGCCATTTCCTTCTCCAATGCATCAAAGTGAAAAGTGAAAGTGAAGTCGCTCAGTCGTGTCTGACTATTAGCGACCCCATGGACTGCAGCCTACCAGGCTCCTCCACCCATGGGATTTTCCAGGCAAGAGTACTGGAGTGGGGTGCCATTGCCTTCTCCCGACATACTGCCTAGCATGTAATAAATACTCAATGAATATTTTTAAGTGAATCCACGTCAAAGTATTTTACAAAATGATGAAATGTAGCTAATGTATATTTCAAAATATTTTGAAAATATTTTTCAATATATTTTAAAAGAAAATAAATTATCAATTAAATGTCATATATTTCTACTCATAAGCAGTAAGTAAAGGGAGACATGCATATGGTCATAACAAAAAAATGTCACACTAAGAATATTTAGAAATAATAAAAGTTAATGCTCCATTTTGTCTCAGCACCATTGGCATAAATATCAAAATCTGCCTTACAAATGTCATTTAAGTTATATTTATCCTCCAATGATCTAAAACTGTCACCAGTTAAGCCCTGATGACCTCAAACAATTGTTCTTTCCAAGTCAGGTGGTCTCTGAGGACTCTGGTCAGTAACAAGTAGAAAAAGGAAGAAGTTTAGAGTCTCCACATATCACTCACATATGACTGTATAATTAACAGGTACTCAGGCTTTGGACGGAGAAGGCAATGGCACCCCACTCCAGTACTCTTGCCTGGAAAATCCCATGGGTGGAGGAACCTGGTAGGCTGCAGTCCATGGGGTTGCTAAGAGTCGGGCATGACTGAGCAACTTCACTTTCACTTTTCACTTTCATGCATTGGAAAAGGAAATGGCAACCCACTCCAGTGTTCTTGCCTGGAGAATCCCAGGGACAGGGAAGCCTGGTGGGCTGCTGTCTATGGGGTTGCACAGAGTCGGACACGACTGAAGCGACTTGGCAGCAGCAGCAGCAGGCTCTGGAACTGTCTGGCTAAGAAACACTATTTAAATGTTAAGTTGGAGAAAAAGCAAGAGTAATTCATTGCTTTAGCTCTAAGAAGATGCATCAAGACAGTCTCCAGATCTCAGGGATATTTACAGACCTAAAAAGACTGCCATTCACTCCTTCATAATCAAAAACATCAATTTTCATCGGTTATGGAGCACAATTCTGTTAGGCCTTGAATCAAGTACTTGACGTATATTATCTAACTCAATGATTACAATTCCATAAACCAAATATTACATACATATTACCACTATATGTATGAGATACTAAAGCTTAGGGACATCTACTGACTTGTCCATATTTACACATTTAAGTAGCATTGACAAATTTGAACAAAATCAGATCTGATTACTAAATCCAGGGTCTGTTAAATTCTCAACCCTACTGCCTTCCTTATATTTATTGTGAAAGTAAGGAAATCTGATAACAGTGAAGAGCACTCATTTTAGAAATGTATATAATATTATGTTTTAACATATCTTGACAGTTCATAACCCAATTAATTTCAGTCTGAGACTTGGGGAGGCCTCCAGTGATTTACCGGAGAAGGCAATGGCACCCCACTCCAGTACTCTTGCCTGGAAAATCCATGGATGGAGGAGCCTGGTAGGCTGCAGTCCATGGGGTTGCTAAGAGTTGGACACGACTGAGTGACTTCACTTTCACTTTTCTCTTTCATGCATTGGAGAAGGAAATGGCAACCCACTCCAGTATTTTTGCCTGGAGAATCCCAGGGGCAGCGGAGCCTGGTGGGCTGCCGTCTATGGGGCTGCACAGAGTCGGACACGACTGAAGCGACTTAGCTTAGCTTAGCTTAGCCAATGATTTACAATGTAAACGGCACATGCTTTTATATACACACACACACATACAGATGAACACATTTTAAAGTCAGTGTATGGAGTGGAAAGAACACAGGTTTCAAAATTAGCTAACTCTGCTTCAGATTTTTGCCCAACCATTCATAGGCTGTAAGATTTTGACAGAATATTTAACTCTCCTTTCCTGATTTATAAAATTAGGATAACAGAGTCTACCTTGCACAGCTTCTCAAGGTTTAACTTACCGCTTGTGACAAGTTGGAGAACAGAAATTGGTACATATTTCATATCCTCTTACAAGTATTTAAAATGAAAGACTCTTCTCTACAAATAAATAACCTGCTACTTAGGCATTTTTATTTGAAGTATGGACAGTATTGTACAACACAGGTCCTGCTTTGGTCTCCGTATACCTGAGGGTTTTCTCTGCTTGATCTCTTTTTATAGACTCTGTAACCTACCACCAGATGGCAGAAGATGTGTGATGAATCAGATGTATGAGGGCATCTTGAGTGGGGAGAAGAAGGCAAATAGGATGGCCACTTCTCACAGATGGACATAAGACATTATACAGAAAACTCCTACTGTTCACGAGCAGGGAATGCTTAATGTCTCTCCCAACTTGTATGGGCCATAGTCTTACACTTCCCAGGAGAGCTTTGGTCCAGGTTAGAGTTACAGTGACATAGATCTCAGATTCCAAGCAGCAATACTAAGGTAATGTGGATCTAAATTAAATTGATTCTAATTTGAGTATTATAATGAAGACTGGCAGAAGCCAATGATAACACAGATGATTTTTTTAATTCATCAGTTCCTATACATATAAAATGTATCATATGAATGTGCTTATGTATATGTATATGCTTTACAATCATAAATAAATAGTGTTTTAAAGTGGAATAGAGAAGGAAAAACTCTTCTTCACAGAACAGTTCTTGCTAATAAATGTAGAAAGGTAACAGAATTAGAAAATCACCAATGGCAAGCCACCATAGTAGTAACTGATTTAGGTAAGGATCAATAATAGATGACAAGACATAGGTGAAAGACTGTTGAAGAAGATATTCACATAGTCTGAAAATAAGACTCTACTGATTAGTTATTAATTTCAAAGACAAAAAGTATGTTTGATTGTGGGAAAATCTGGTGGACTCCACCTTAATTAAATGATCAAATTTAATGTCACCAATTATAGGACAAAATGACCTAATTGCCTCCCAATTAGATGCACTGAGAAGAGCACATAATCTTTGTAATATTTCTGGAAAAATGTTTAACCTTCATCATAATAAGACAACCATAAAAATACCAAATAAAAGATGGTCTGCAAAATAACTAAACTTGAACTCTTCAAAAATGCCCCCCAAATGGCTAGAAACTATCCTAGAAAGACCCTAAAGAAGTATGACAAGTAAATGAAATGCAAGATCCTCGACTAGATTGTGGATTTATAAATTTTGAAAAAAAAGTTAAGCCTATGAAAGACATTAATGGGACAACTGGAAATTTTGAATATGGACAGTATATCAGCAGATGTTTGGTTATGAACATTTTTTAGAAGATACAGACTGAAAGAAGTGACATGAATCCTGGAAGACTGCAACTAACTTTCAAATTTCTCAGGGAGAGAAAAGAAAAGTGTGTGTGTATGTATATGTGTGTGTATATATTACATATGTGTGTGTGTTTTATGTACACATATAATTTCATATAACATCATTGAGACCAGAGGGAGGACCCTAACAATGGCAAAGTCTAAAGTCTAGACCTTTATTCTTTTGAATTGCCTCTCCAGTTAGAGCCAGAGAAATGACGGGGAGGGAGGAGGGAGGAGGGTTCAGGATGGGGAACACGTGTATACCTGTGGCGGATTCATGTCGATATATGGCAAAACCAATACAATATTATAAAGTTAAAAAAATTTTTTTAATTAAAAATTTTTTAAAAATAGAAATGACTCTGAGTACAGGTAGAAACCTGGTTGCTCTGAGCTCTGGAAGCACGCTCATTTGTGAGGCCACATGTGGGCTCCACGGGATAGCAGCACGTATCTTTACCTGAATTCGTTCTCCAACTGGAATGAAAGTGGGTCATCACATCCACATCTGAGAAAGGTCAGACTTCAGAGCACCTCTCAGCACCCAAGCTGCTCTATCTTATATCATTGCACTTTACAGGGCTCCACCAAGTCTATTTTGAGATTTCTTTTTAATGTGGAACTGGTATGGTGTCTGTGATCCATTGAAATATATTTGCTAAAAGACAAACTCCAGTCTGATGCTCTCCCACTCCCAATGTTCCCTGTGCTTGACCCTCAACCATGTTAAACTTGGAACATATACAGGAATCTGTTAGATGCTGAAAGAAATAACATGGGCAGGGAATTCATTCCAGCATGGACTTCCCTGATAACAGATTTCCCCTGCCGAGCATGGATTGTCTCTAGGATCTCCTTTTGCCCTATGTACCTGCTCAGCTTTGTGTTATTTAAAAAGCGTATGTGTATTTTATATATATATATATAGATAGATAGATATAGATATATATAGATATAGATATAGATATCTTTCATTACTATGTTAACTTGGATCCAGAAAAAAAAAATCATGGGGATTTCCTGTGTTTCATGGTGAATAATACAAATTGCCTGATCTCTGCCTGTGGTTCTGCAACCTCACCTCTAAAATAGCAACAATAAGAATCTCATTAAATTGCTTGCTTGGAGAATGAAATGTGAACTTCCTGCTAAGTCAGGAACTCCTAGAGAGTAGGGACTTCCTCATTCATCTCTGTGTCACAGCACCAAGGTCTTTAAATACAAGTTTGATGAAATGATGCGCTGCTCGCTCAGTTGTGTCTGACCCTTTGTGACCCCATTGACTGTAGCCAACTAGGCTCCTCTGGAATATTCCAGGCAAGAATATTGGAGTGGGTTGCCATTTCCTGCTCCAGGGGATCTTCCCAACCCAGGGGTCGAACCCACGTTTCTTGGGTCTCCTGTTGGCAGGCAGATTCTTTACCACTACACCACCTGGGAAGCCCAGGTATACCTGAAAGTAAATAGATGCTTCAACAAAGTCAGACTCCTGCTCCTATATAGTGTACAGAAGAATGTTTTGACTAATAGGTTTTAGAGATATATTCTATTATTGTTGATATGGGTAGGTCCATATTCTTATAGCTGTTTATGTTGCTGCCCCTATACTGCATAGAAACAGTTCTTAGATACAAGAAAAACACTGATTTGAGTTTAAAATATATTGCATTGTTGTCTAACTAGATGGTTAGGATGAACGTAGAGGTGAAACTATTTTTCACATATTTCTATATGTTAGATCAGGGATCAGCAAGCTATTTCTGTAAAAGGCTAGGTAATAAATAGCTAGGCTTTGCAAGCCATATGGTCTCTGTCAACTCCTCAGTGTAGTCACTATAATGGGAAAACAGCCAGAGACCATACCTAAATGAATGAGCCTGGCTATGTTTATGGACACTGAATTTCGCATAATTTTCATGTCTCAAAATATGTAAATGTTTGATTTTTGTTTCAAACATATAAAACTTTCTCTGGGCCAAGACCATATAAAATTGGGCATTTTTGTGTCAGTATATTACTTACTAAGGGATTACCTGTGCTAAGATATTACATGAATTTGTCAAGCATTTTTACATTAACCTGAAGTTCAACTTCTGAAAACAGAGTTAAACAGATATGGAATTAAAATTCACATTTTAAAAACAGTAAAGATTATCATAAGTGCATTTTAAAAGGCAAGCCTTTTTCAGAAATTTAAAGATTTGTTTTTCATGGTTTTCTAATAATAATAAAAATTTCTAAAACTGTCAATGAACTGTAAAAATTGTTTTCATGACATGTGATTTAAAGTGATTAAATTAGGCATGCCCCAATAGGTCTTAATGGTTTATAGGTAACTCTTAACAGCACATTTATTCATTTACTTTATACAACGATTCCCCTTATACTAACAACTTTAGAGCTTCTGCACTATATTTTGAAAAATAAAAATGTACTTTTTCCCTTGACATGTAACCACCCCCAATATATGTCAAATTTAGGAAGAACTATACAAACCCACTAATGGAACTACAGAGTATAAAGAACTCTTGCAAAGGAAAAAGGAACCGTGAAATGATTGTTCACCCCTGTCTTATAGATTTGCCCAGATCTTCAAGGTGCTATACTTTGAACTTGTGTCAGTATTTTTTATAGTAAAGGGTTGGGAGAATGGTAGTTACTCATTTAGCAAATATTTACTGAGTTTTTTCTACCTGCCAAAGACTGCTCTGGCCTTCACAAAGCAGCGATCAGCCAGTCAAGCTCTAGTCTCATAGAGCTTATAGTCTAGTGAAGGAAAATAGATAAAGAAGAAAAATGTTAGATAATGATAGGTGCATTGCAAAGAATTTTAAAATAAACTAATGTGACAAAGAATAAATACCAGGAAGGCTATTTAAACCAAGTCAGTAAAAACCCTTTAAAGTAGGTGATACTGAAGTTGGGATTCAATTTATAGGAAGAAACTTCTTGCATCAAGAACAGGGGGAAAGTGAAAAGAAGTGAAAGTTACTCGGTCATGTCCAACTCTTTGCTACCCCATGGACTGTAGCCTGCCAGGCTCCTCTGTCCATGGAATTCTCCAGGCCACAGGGGACCTTCCCAACCCAGGGATCAAATCCAGGTCTCCCACTCTGCAGGCAGATTCTTTACTGTCTGAACCACCAGGGAAGCCCAGAACAAGGGGAAGTACATTCCAAGCAGAGAAAACAATTAATGCAAAAACCTAAGATAAGTTGAGTTGGTCTCTTTGAGAAACAAAGGACATCTATATGGCTAAGCATAGTGAGTAGAAGTCAAGTGAGATGATTCAGACGGGTAGGCATGGGCCACATCAGGCAGGGTTTGGTAAAATACAGTAGGAACTTTGGATTTCAGGTATGACACAGCAAGAATGTAAGGAGGGAACCAGCTGAAGATGGTGGCACAGTAACCCAGGCCAGAGACGATGGTAGTTCCGACCAGCATAGTAACAACAGAGCTGGAGAGAGATGGAGATGGAAAATGGCAGGAAAAAAACAACAGGTAGGTATTTAACTCTTGCTAAAGGATTAAAGGTGGGAGGAAAGGAAAAGAAGAATTGAGGATGACTCCTCAAGTTTTGGTTTTGACAACTGAATGGGTAAGGATGCCATTTGCTCCAAAATCAAGACTGAGGGGAAGTAGGTTTTGGGTGGGGGCAGATCAAGAGTTCTATTTTGGTCATATGAAGTTTGAGATACTGTATTAGTTTCTTAGTGCTGTTACAACAAATAACCACAAACTGAGGGGCTTAACACAACAGAAATATGTTCTCTCACAGTTGTGAATACCAGAAGTTTGAAATCAAACTGTGGACACAGTAACAAATCCTAATGGATTCATTCCAATCCTACTTCGATTGAAAGCTGAAAAGAGCTCTTTGATTAACAGAAACAATAACATAATGATTAACAGCAGACATGTTCTGCAGATAGATGGTCTAGGTTTAATTCCTGATGATGCCACTTCCTAGCTATGAGACTAGACAAATCTGCATGCCCTCCTTTATCCATCTGTAAAGCAGGACGTGCTGCAGTCCATGGGGTCACAAAGAGGTGGGCACAACTGAGTGACTGAACAAAAACAATTTGGAGTTAGGTGAAATTCCACAGGCTAACGGCTCAGGCCTCTACAGTACAGCTCTCACTTCAAACAATAACCATTAAGTGCAAGGCTTCCCAAGCCAGCTACACTTTTGATCAATTGGCTACAAATTTGGGAGTTCCCATTACTAGGTTTAATAATTTGCTAACACAACTTACAGAACTCAGGGAAGTGATATACTCTTCCAGTTGTATTGTAGCAAAAGAATACAACTCATAACCAGTGAAAAGAAGAAATGCGGCAGGAAAGGGGACCCCATCCAGGGCCCAAGAGTGGGCTCTTGTATAACACTTGGAAATGAACTGTCTGAGGAGACACATGAGTTGACAAAGCAAGAGCTTTTACTGGGAAAGGGTGCCCAGGCAGAGAGCAGGAGGGTGAGGGAACCAGGAGAACTGTTC
Source organism: Bison bison bison (assembly GCF_000754665.1). Taxonomy (NCBI): domain Eukaryota; kingdom Metazoa; phylum Chordata; class Mammalia; order Artiodactyla; family Bovidae; genus Bison; species Bison bison. The sequence goes on from NW_011494706.1 coordinate 485,752, forward strand.
TGTCACATGCCTCACAATCTTGGATTTTACAGAGATGAGATCAGTTTTTGGGTTGCCTTTGGCCAGTCGTTCTGACTCAGAGTCCTTCCTGATGGAGCATACATTGCTCAGCCAAGATGGATACCAGTGAGAAGGATTCTGGGAGAAGGTAGGACACGTGGCATCTCCTTCTAACCTTTTGTGAACTCTTCCAGTTGGCGGTGGCTTGTTAGTTCCGTGTTCCTGACCAAGACCTCCTGTCATAAAGTAACTCAGGCAAATGGTTACTATAGTGCCTGACCAGAGTGGGCAGTTTTAGTCAGTATGTTTCTCCTAACAGAAATACAGAGGGCATGGTCTGGGAGGGTTCCAAATGCAAAGTTTCCCTCTTGAATCAAGACACATCCCTGGACTCACTCAATCTTCAGTGTTCAGAGTTTTCACTAGAGTTTCATTACATAGGCTTGATTGATTGAATCACTGACCACATAATGGAACTCAACTCCAGGCCCCCTGCCCTGCCCAGGAGTTTGAGCTTATATTGCTTGGCTCAAAGACCTAACCCTCTAATCACATGGTTGGTCTTTCCAGCATAGTCAGCCCCCATCCTGAAACTATCTAAGGATCCGTTGAGCTTATCTATGGAAAAGCTCTATACAGTCAGCAAAAACAAGACTGGGAACTGACTGAGGCTCAGATCATGAACTCCTTATTGCAAAATACAGACTTAAATTGAAGAAAGTAAGGAAAACCACTAGACCATTCAGGCATGACCTAAATCAAATCCCTTACGATTATACAGGGGAAGTGACAAATAGATTCAAGGGATTAAATCTGATAGACAGAGTGCCTGAAGAAGTATGGACAGAGATTCATAACACTGTACAGGAGGCAGTGATCAAAACCATCCCCAAGAAAAAGAAATGCAAAAAGGCAAAATGGGTCTGAGGAGGGCTTACAAATAGCTGAGAAAAGAAGAGAAGTGAAAGACAAAGGAGAAACGGAAAGACATACCCATCTGAATGCAGAGTTCCAAAGAATAGCAAGGAGAGATAAGAAAGCCTTCCTCAGCGATCAATGCGAAGAAATACAGTAAAACAATACAAGGAAAGACTAGAGATCTCTTCAAGAAAATTAGAGATACCAAGGGAACATTTCATGCAAAGACGGGCACAATAAAGGATAGAAATGGTATGGACCTAACAGAAGCAGAAGATATTAAGAGGTGGCAAGAATACACAGAAGAACTATACAAAAAAGATCTTAATGACCCAGATAACCACAATGGTATGATCACTCACCTACAGCCAGACATCTTGGAGTGTAAAGTCAAGTGGGCCTTAGGAAGCATCACTATGAACAAAGCTAGTGGAGGTGATGGAACTCCTGTTGAGCTATTTCAAATCCTAAGAGATGATGCTGTGAAAGTGCTGCACTCAATATGGCAACAAATTTGGAAAACTCAGCAGTGGCCCCAGGACTGGAAAAGGTCAGTTTTCATTCCAATCCCGAAGAAGGAAAGTGCTAAAGAATGATCAAACTACCGCACAACTGTATTCATTTCATATGATAGCAAAGTAATGCTCAAAATTCTTCAAGTTAGGCTTCAGCAATACGTGAACTGAGAACTTCCAGATGTTCCATCTGGATTTAGAAAAGGCAGAGGAATCAGATATTAAATTGCCATCATCTATTGAATCATAGAAAAAGCAAGAGAATGCCAGGAAAAAAATCTACTTCAGCTTCATTGACTATGCTAAAGCCATTGACTGTGTGTATCACAACAAGCTGTGCAAAATTCTTTAAGAGATGGGAATACCAAACCACCTTACATGCCTCCTACAAAACCTGACAAGAAGCAATAGCTAGAACTGGACATGGAACAACAAACTGGTTCAAAATTGGGAATGGAATACATCAAGGCTGTATATTGTCACTCTGCTTATTTAATTATATGTAGAGAACATCATGCAAAACACCAGACTGGTGAAGCGCAAGCTGGATTCAAGATTTTTGGGAGAAATATCAATAACCTCACAAATGCAGATGACAGCACTCTTATGGCAGAAAGTGAAGAGGAACTAAAGAGCCTCTGATGAATGTGAAAGAGGAGAGTGAAAAAGCTGGCTTAAGATTCAACATTCAAAAAACGAAGATCATGGCATCTGGTCCTATCACTTCATGGCAAATAGACTGGGAAACAGTAAGAGACTTCATTTCCTAGGGCTCCAAAATCACTGCAGATTGTGACTGAAACCATGAAATTAGAAGACACCTGCTCCTTGAAAGAAAAGCTATGACAAACCTAGACAGTGTATTAAAAAGCAGAAACATTAATTTACCAAATTAATAGTCAAAGCTATGGTTTTTTAAGTAGTTGTGTATGGATGTGAGAGTTGGACCATAAGGAAGGCTGAGTGCCAAAGAATTGATGCTTTTGAACTGTATGTCTTGGAGAAGTTTGGACTACAAGGAGATCAAACCAGTCAATGCTAAAGGAAATCATCCCTGAATATTCATTGGAAGGACTGAAGCTTAAGCTTCAATATTTTTGTCACCTGATGCAAAGAAAAAATCATTAGAAAAGACCCTGATGCTGGGAAAGATTGAAGCCAGGAGGAGAAGGGGATGACAGAGGACGAGATGGTTTTAAGATGAGATGGCATCACTGACTCAACGGACACTGAGTTTGAGCAAGCTCAGGGAGATGGTAAAGACAGGAAACCCTGGCATGCTGCATTCCATGGAGTCACAAAAGAGTCGGACATGACTGAGTGACTGAACAACAATGACAAAATCTACCTCAAAGTGTTTTGTGTGTTTTTTTTAAGAATTAAAAGAGCTAATAAAGGTAAAGTACTCAAAACACTGCCTGGCACTATAGAAGTGTTAGCACTGTTTTTCATTCAATATGAAATATTTTTACGTATATTCAATAAGTACTATTAAATCTCATACTCCTGTTATATTTTCCCTCCCAAAGAGAGATAATAGAAGTTGACGTTTCCAAACGTAATTGTCTCCACAGGAAATTCTTGCAAAGGCTGAGCTACATGCATTTTTCATCTCTTTTCAAGATCTGGTGACAAGTTTTTAATATCACCATTGTGTCCCAAACAGAAGATGGTTCTCATACAAAGCTTAAAAAATGCTGAGTGACTGGGAATATTACTAGCAATCAACACTTCTAATTAGAACTTCCAGCTACATTTTAACATAACCAATTTATATTTTCCATTTTTAATTTTTTGTTTCAATAAATATATATTTAGTGCCAGATACTAATCTAGATGCTGAGTCTATAGTAGTGGGCTCTACTGGGAAATTCAAATAACCACATTTTAAAAGAATATATATATATATAATATATATCTTAAAAATATCATAATATATATTTAATATATACAATAACATTTCCATGATGAAAAATAAAGTTGAGTTAGGGGTGGAGTGTGACAAAATGTTCTATGTTTTATTAGACGGTCAGAGAAGTTTTATCTGAGGAGGTAATCCTTAAGGAGAATCTGGAATAAAGTGACTCATGTGTGTCTCCTGGCCTGTTTTCTGCTCTGTTTGTGTACCCACAGTTCTGTCCCCCTGGTTTCTATACATAAGTTTTTCTTCTTCACCTTGTATCTAGACCATGTCAACCTGTTTATAGCTGCCCATTTATTCCATGTGCCAAGGTCAGTTTGAAATTCAGTAGTGTTCTACACCTAGTCATTTTGAGTCAGCATCAAATTTAATAAAACTGTAATGCCTATATTGATGTTTAAGGGTTTAAGTAGAGAGAGTGCTTAAGAGGGTGATTTTGTGGAAAGGACACAGGGGCCAACTTCGGCGAGGCAGCTGAGTAATCTTTCCCTTGAGAAAGCAGCAGAGTTATTTTTTATTTCTTTTTTATATTCTGCAACTTCAGACTTCAGTTAATATTAAATTACTTATCAGAGAGAATTTGGAATATGGTTTCCTTTATATTCCATTTGACTTAACATCATTTCTCTGTGGTGAAGTCTCTTTGCTATAAAAGCTCTTTTTATAGATAATTGAGCCTGAGAGTGAAATCTAGGCATCTGAAGGAAATATAGCTGATTCTCTTTCCAAGGGAAAATAATCCTGGCCTCCTTCCTGGAACCAGCAAAGTATGAGGCAAATGACAGTCCTTGATTTCGATCAAAGATCCAAGACTATTCCCTGACAGTTGGGGGCAGATCACCCAGTGAAAGCCTGCTTCATTTACTCCACTGTCTCTTCAAGGCATACAGCACTCAGATAATAAATGATAGCCCACTGAAGCCATTAACAAGAAGAAAATGCATTGATAACTTATCTTCTCTTCACAAAAATCCAGCACAAATATTCATCAAACCCTAACTGTGAAAGGATACATGGATCAAAGGAAGAAAGAAAGAAGGGAGTGGGGGCAGGGGAGGGAGGGAAGAAGGAGAAGTGAGAGAAAGCAGAAAAAAAAAAAGAATGAAATGAGTCATCGGTAAAAAGATTTCCTTATTTACTCTCAGAAAATAGCACTAGAAGCAAATGAACTCCTTAGTTAAAATCACGGAAGGGGTTATGCTCTGCTTTATTACTGGCTAGCAGGGTTGTACATTACAGACCATTACAAACTGAATACTATGAACAAAGCCATATATATACACAATCAAACCGCCCACTGAGGCATGGAACCACAGAGCAGAAGCAATCATTGTGGAAAGCAGCACAGTGACAATACAACTTTAAATCCATTTGATAGGCAAACTGTATCAGTTGAAATTTCTCAGGATGAATGAGTCTGAAATTCGTTATCTGTGGAGCAGCCTATCCCATGATGCCATTTTATTTATTCAGATGGAGACTGGAGACTATGGGTAAACATTACAGCTCCAGTCTCAACATGTTTTGTAGATAAATCCTGTACTGTATTTGTTCTCTTATGCCTTTGCATAAGGTTCTTTTCCACTATAGAAGAAAAGAGTAGGGAGTGAGGGGAACAGTGAAAGGAATATCTGTAAAAGACACCATGCACAGAATTGTGAAATAGAAAAAAGCTGTGTTTGCCACGCAGGCCATAACAACAGTGCACGGCATTCTGTCATTTAACATTTCCACTTTAACATTTTAAATAGCTGGGAAGTGCTCTAACCTCTTCAAACAGTCTGTCAGACAGTAAGATTCATTATGTCTACAGGCACCATTTAGCCAGGACGTGCAGCAAGGTAACTTCACAAAGTGTAGGTCATAAAATACGTATTTGTTTTATGGTTGAATTTTCACATTTTCCCTTTTCTCCATTGGGAACCCTAGTTAGTTTCAGCTGAATGAAGTGGAGTGTCTAAAACGAAACTAAGGAACAAAATGTTTCTGTGAAAGTACAATAAAAATAATTCTTGAAGGAATTGCGGTTGGAGAAGGTTGGAAATGTCTTCTATGGAGAGGATGAGAACTGGAATACAAGATTTACAGTCAATGTAAAAATTTCCTAACAACTCTTCTGTGAGGTCTGCAGATACCTTTTTTCATTTACTGAAAGACCCAGATGGATTCTCACTAAACAAAGGACTCTGTCTTGATAAATGTCCGAACTCTTCTGCTAAAGTTTGAACCCTCCATCTTATTTGTCCATCTCTTTATTTATGCATGAAACATTTTGCTGTTTTAGGTAGGAAAGAGAATACAATGATTATAAATGTTTATTTTTTCCCCCAAGAAGAAGTTGTTCTTGGTAAGTTCACTGATTTGGGGGTAAAATATTCTATTGGGAATTTCTTGGAGTGAACAGCCTATTTATCTGTTGAATATCTCAACTGCACTTAGTGTCATGGGAGGACTGGAGTCAGGTATCGGATATTGGCATGGGATCTGGAATACATTGCAACCTCCACTTGGTTTTTGTTTGGGCTTTTCCCCTTCTATAAAAGGAGAGACTTAGATTATAATCTGAGTCCCATTTCAATGTTTCCTGATTTGAGTCTTTATTAAGAACCTTACAATGGCACATAATTCTTTTAAAGAGTTCTCAGCTAATACGAACTACTCTTTAACAAGCATGTACATTATTATCACTTTTAATCCCCACAGCAACCCTACAAGGTTGTTACTATTATTTTAACATTTAAATTATTTTTTAAGTAAGGAAATAAGCAGGCTTAAAGAGATTAAATGAAATTTTCTTAACTACAAAGCCATATTACTACCCTTAGAGAAAGTGATCATCAATCCCAGGGTCTCATTTCACATTTGCATGTGTGCTAGGTCGCTTCATTTGTGTCTGACTCATTGTGACCCTGTGGACTGTCGCCCACCAGGCTCCTCTTCTATGGGATTCTCCAGGCAAGAATACTGGAGGGGGTTGCCATTTCCTCCTCCAGGGATCTTCCCAACCCAGGAATAGAACTCACGTCTCATGTCTACCTGAGTTGGCAGGCAGGTTCTTTGCCACCAGTGCCACCTGGGAAACCCTTCACATTTGCAACTTGTAGCTAAACAAGGTCAAGTAACTTGCCCAAGGTCACAGAGACAAGACGTATCAGAATCAGAACCTGAATCCAGTTTCATCTTCCTCCAAGTCGGTGTATATTACCTTACACCACACTGCCTTTTCCTGAAGCTGCAAAACAGCAAGAGGTTAGTATGCCCTATGATTTAATAAAATTATCAGTTTAATCAACATAAATTCATATAACAAAAGAGATCCTAACTGAAGTCCAGTGTAGGCGAATTTTCCAAAAGCAAGAGAAAATCAGAGACTAGATGAGGACTAAAGATTAAATTGAATGGACTTTAATGCCATCTGCTTCTCTTTTCATCAATTTGCAACCAAATGATATCTAAATTCCCATTACTTCTTGCTTCTGGGAATAATCTAGATCCAAAAATATCCTGAGTCCAAGACCCGTGGAGAGACTCCCTAGTTTGCACTGACCTTACCAAAAAGCTTGACTATAGAGAGGTAATTTAAATGGACCACCTCAGTTTCCTGCAGAAGTCTCATCATTTGTTGCCAAGAGCATCTTTTGTAATGGTGAACAGCCTGATGCTTAAAACTTTAGTCAATTTGAGGCATCATAAAAAAAGCAGCAGCTTCTCTGCACGGAGGGAATATGTACATATATTTTTGTCCCATCAAAGATGACTTGAAAAGTCCTCCTCCAATTTTCTTTGAGAAAAAAAATAGCCTTTAAGCCAAGATTAAGCTGGAAAAAACTCCCGATAAAAGGGAATATTTTTCAAAAACTTGCAAGTAACTGCAAAGCCAGTTAACACAGAAAACCTTGTCACCTTAAGTATGCCATTTGTTATCACACATGCCGGAATACATCTATTCATCTTCTTTTAATTGCTTAGCTGCGCTCGAAATACAAAGCAGCTCACTGATGCAGAGACTGTGAAAGAATATTTTGTCATGGAAACTTTGAAAAACCCTTTCAAAGCAGGAGCCCTTCTCTGGTGAAATGAAAACTTCTAGCTGTTTGTTGGGCATTGTATTCAGCTGATAAGTGTCTGGAATAAGAGGCCTTCTCTCTGAGTGGCTTTTGCATATATCATCTTGTGCTCACAGATGGCTGAGAAAATTCCTACCATTTTCCAAGTCGAGTTTGGGAGAGCAGTAATTTGTTTCATTCTTATTTTCTTGAATAATGACAAATGAGATTACCCCTGAGCTGGCAAACACCTGGTTACTCCTGTGAGTATATCTGAGACCAGTCTTGGGACATTTTTTAGCCCATCCTACCTCCGAAGAATTTAATAAATTCTTCTGAATGTAAATACCAAATATGAATATACATATTTTAATATACATATTAAAATATACATATTTTAATTTTTTAGTTAAACACTTATTATATGATTTATGAACCACGTGTTTTAACCATGTTATTTCACTGAATCATTACAGTAGCTGTATCACATCTATTTATAGATATTCCAGTCAATAATGACGAAACTGGCAGCTTAGTTTTTAGTGAGTAACAAAACAGCAAATCAAACCCAGCCCTTCAAACCCAGGATCTTTCCAGCACCTGCCCTGATGGAGCTTTCTCTTTGTCTAACACAGCTCCTGCACCTAGTGTATGATGGCGAGCTTGAGAGTGGTTTGGTTTTTTTGTGTGTGCGTGTTTTTTTTTTTTTTTGTAAACTCTTTCCGTTCATCAACGTTCCACCAAAAATTATGCGAAAGTTATAACCTAAACTTTCCAAGAGGGACTGCTGACCCCTGGGGGTTCTAGGTTATTCCAAAGGGCTCAGAAATCTTAAGGAACTCAATTTCCCTATCAGATTCTCAGTTTCCACATGTAGTATGTTCATTTCTAAAATTGATCTGCAGGAGAATACATCTGCAGTTTCATCTCCTGAGTGTTCTTTTCAGAGTTGTTCTTTTCCCATTTTACAGAGGCTCGTCTCCTTATGGTGTATTGTCTCACAGAAAAATCTGAAGTGCTGGTCTCTAAGAAGTATTTGCTCATTGAGACACCCCAAGTTCCCCTTCCCATGAGACACACACAGGGACAAAATTCTCTTCATGAAGAAATAAGCTTTCAGTATTTTTTATGCTTTGTAATAGTAATTACCAAAAATGTAATGTTTATTTTGGTTTTATAAATTATTAGTTAATAAAAATGTTTTAACTCAATAGAGGAAAACAGTTTAACTCAAACTTTACATTGTGCCATTTGTAAGAGACATGGATGGACCCAGAGACTGTCACACAGAGTGAAGCAAGTCAGAAAAAGAAAAACGTATATTGGATATTAATATTTATATACATATATGGAATCTAGAAAAATGGTACAGATGAACCTATTTCCAGGGAAGGAATAGAGGCACAGGTGTGGAGAGCGGACATGTGGATACAAGAGGGTAAGGGGAGTGTGGGACAAAGCGGGAGATCAGGACTGACATACGTACCCTGCCATGTGTAACATAGATGGTTCGTGGGAACCTGTTGTGGAGCACAGGGAATTTGCTCTGTGGGAACTAGATGCTCTGTGGGAGCTAGATGAGTGGGATGAGGTAGTGGAAAGGAGGCTCAAGAGAGAGGGAAATATATTTATGCATAGAGCCAATTCACTTCGTTATACAGCAGAAATAACACAACACTATAAAGCAACTATACCCTAATTTAAAAAAGAAAAAATGCAAGACTCTTCCAGCAGTGAAAAAAAAACTTTACAAAATGATGAAAAAGGTTAATTCCAATTTATAAGCATATTTTTGTAGCAAAGAAATATGATAGAGTCATCAATAAAAATTGTCAAAATATGTGTATTTCATTAGGATAAAATTCTGTGGGGGAAGTAAGATAAAAGAACCACCTAAGATGACTGACTCAAATGGTTTGTTCTAGTCATTTTTAATGGGTGGTGGCAGAAATCACTATGGTATTCATTACCACTGGATATGCTTAAAAATGATAAATTTAACAGCTTAATTTTTAAAAGAACATAGTTTTAAGGCCAGTTCAGGTTCTCACCAAAACACGATATTGATCTGCTGTTCTTGACAGAGAATGAGGACAGGAACCAGGACACATGAGAAGTACCAAAGGCCAGGATTCAGACTGTAATGTCAGTTTGTTGACATAATTCCCTCTTCTCTAATCTTATTACATTCATTTCATGAAAAATGCTTTCATATAATACTATTTTCTGTTCTTGTTAATATCTTTGCCATATGGGAAGATATCAGCATTTTAATGATTTATTTAAACATTTTCAGAAATAATCTCTCTCCCTCTATTGACACTTCTACCTCACCTCTCTACCTCGAGTTACAAGAACTGAGGACAGGAACTGTCAGCAAATCAAGTTACAGATTGTTGGAAAGGTTACTGTTCTGGGAACCGCTATTATCTTTCTGACAAAAATTATAACAAGCATGGGAAAAGGTGAAACCAGAATTCGTTAGTAACCTACCGCTCAGAATCAGAGGATACCATAGTGCAAATTTTAGAAACAACAGAAGTGGTTGATATTCAAGGAAATGTCATAATTCATGTTCAGAATTGATTTTCCTGGCCTTTTTGCTGAGATTGTCAATAAATGAAATGGCTATTTAATCCAGCAATGGCAGGAGTAATGTAATGCATGACAAGTAAGAAATTAAAAGATGCTTTATCATCCACTACCATTACAACTGCTTTCCTGAGTGCTCAACATAAGGCAACTCATTATACTTTAGAATTCAGTTCAGTAAAACTGTCTCCCAGACCTGGAAGATTTTTCAGGTGGCATGTTCTTACCTGTGTATTTTTCCCAAGGTGTAGAAACACACACACACACACACACACACACTCACATTGTATTGCAATGAGATGACATGATACTCGTGTGTAACATTTCACTTTCTATCGTGTGTCCATAAATTTAGAATTTATGGGAAAATATTAGGTAAGAAAATGGTTTTAAATACAAAAATCAGCATTTATTATAAAATATGAATTCATATTCTATGACTACAAAAATAATTTTTGCCTACATCTATTGAATGCTATTCACCATGCATTGTTCATGCCTTACATAAAATATTATTTAGGCACATGACAACCCTGTGATCTACATACTTCTATAACTTCCATTTTAAGCACAGGGAACTCAGGGTTTAAAGGATTAATTAAATTACTCAAGGTCTTTTGGCAAATAAAGCACAGAGACCTAACCCAAACCCCAGGACTGAAAGCCCTAGATTTAAACCTGCTCTGTTCAAGGTGGTAGCCATGACACTTGAAATGTGGCCAGTTGAAACTGAAACAAGATGTGTGAATAAGTATACATCAGATCTGAAAGACAGAATGCAAAAAGAATGTAAATTATCTCAAGGGCAATTTTTAAACCCATCATAGGTTGGAAATAATATTCTAGATACATTGGATTAACTTCAAAATTTTGTGAGGCTTATTGCTAAACTCTCTTTTTGTGCTTAAATGTAGCCACTAAAATTGTTTAATTATATGTGTGATTCACAATATATTTCAATATATTTCTGTTGGACATCATTGATCTTAACCTTTGAGTATAATACTATATCTGAATGTATTTGTATGTATATGTAGTACAGAGTTTTTATTTTATTGAAATACAGTTGATTTATAATGTTGGGTTAATTTCTGCTGTATGGCAAAGTAATTTTTATATATATATATAGTCTTTTTCATATTTTCCCCATTATGCTTTATTATAGGATATTAAATATAGTTGTCTCTCCTATACAGTAGGACCTTGTTGTTTTTCCACTCAACATATAATAGCTTGCATCTGCTAATCCCAGACTCCCAGTTCATCCCTCCCCACCTCCCACACTCTTGGCAACCACAAGTCTGTTCTCTATATCTGTGAATAAATAAGCTCATTTGTGTCATATTTTAGATTCCACATATAAGTGATATCATATGGCACCTGTCTTTCTTTTTCTGACTTACTTCACTTCGTATGACAATCTCTAGGTCCATCCATGTTGAGTTTCGTTCTTTTTATGGCTGAGTAGTACTCCATTGTGTGTGTGTGAGTGAGTGTATATATATATATATATATTTCACACTGTCTTTATTCATTCATCTGTCAATGGATTTTTAGGTTGTTTCTGCGTCTTGGCTATGGTGGTAAATGGTGCTGCAATGAACATAGAGGTGCCTGTATCTCTTAGAATTACAGTTTTGTTTTTTCTTTTCTGAATATATGTCCAAAAATGGGATTGCTAGATCGTATGGCAACTCTGTATTTTAGTTTTATGAAGAACGTCCATACTGTTTTCCACAGTGGCTGCCCCAATTTGCATTCACACCAACAATGTAGGAGGGTTCCCTTTTCTCCACACCCCCTCCAGTATTTGTTATTTGTAGACATTTTAGTGATGGCCATTTTGACCAAGGTGAGGTGGTACCTCATTGTATTCACGGTTTGCATTTCTCTAAAAATTAGAGATGTGAAAGTGAAAGTCATTCAGTCGTGTCTAATTCTTGGTGACCCGATGGACCATACAGTCCATGGCGTTCTCGAGGCCAGAATACTGGAGTGAGTAGCCTAGCCCTCTCCAGGGAATCTTCCCCACCCATGGATCGAACCCAGGTCTTCCACATTGCACGCAGATTCTTTACCGAGCCACAAGGGAAGCCCAAGAATACTGGAGTGAGTAGCCTATCCCTTCTCCAGGGGATCTTCCCCACCCAGGAATTGAACCGGGGTCTCCTGCATCACAGGCAGATTCTTTACCAACTGAGATTTCTTTTTGTGTGCCTGTTAGCCACCTGCATGTCTTCTTTAAAGAAGCATCTATTTATGTTTTCTGCACTTTTCTATTGGGGTGTCAGGTTTTTTTGCTCTTGTTATTGAGTTATATGAGCTGTTCGTATATTTTGGAAATTAAGCCCTTTTCAGTCACATCATTTGCAAATATTTTCTCCCAGTCCATTTGTTGTCTTTTCTTTTGGTTTATGGTTTCCTTTGTGGTACAAATGCTTCTAACTTTGACTAGGTCCCATTTGTTTATTTTTGCTTTTACTTCTATTGCCTTGGGAGACTATGTATGTACATATTTCTTTGGTCCTAGAAGAATATTAAAGTATAAAAAGATTAAAAACATTAGTCTGTATTAGTAGGCTTGGGCTGCCATAACAAAATACTATAGACTGGTTAGTTGTTTAAACAACTGAAATTTATTTTCTCACAGTTCTAGTGGCTAGAAGTCCAAGGTCAAGGTGCCTGCAGGGTTGTTTTCTAACAAGAGCTCTCTTCCTGTCTTGCTAATGGCCTCTCACTGTGTCCCCCATAGGGCTTTATTACCTCTATTGTGCCCCTAAAGACCCCAAAACTAAATACTATCACACTGGAGTTAGGGTTTCAACATATGAAATTGAGGGGTGGGATTTACAAATACTCAACTCATAATAAGTGGTTATTGCTGGATATTAAATTCTAGTGAATTTTACTTTCCTGATAATTTTATGCAATGTATTCATTTTTCAACCAAAAAGCGGACACATATTTCCATTTTTCAAAACAAAATTTTATAATACTATTGTGACTGGAAGCAATAAGCTCATTCTTCTAGATTTTCTTCCTCACACTATAATTTTATGGTACAAATTTTAAAGCTGGTCAGTATTAGGCATTTGTTTGTATCTTCTGAGTGGCGAGTCGTTCCTGACATATAGGAGACTCGGGCAAGGACCAGAACACCCAAAATAGTAGCTAAGCACCCAAAGGTTTCTCACTGCCCCCTAGGAGACTCCGAGCCCCTTAAGCATGATTCTGGTGGCACTGGAAGCATGAAGAAACAAGAGAGATGGCTAAAGAGCTCAGCATACTGAGGATCCCAGGCAGAATGCTCAAAGCCAATGCATGGGCAGATATGAGAACTAACCTTGCTTATCTTTCATGGATTTGAAATATTATCTCTTTGTATACAAACAAGGGGGTATTAAAAACACACAAAAGGATACACCTGTGTGTACAACATAATAATATATTATTATTTATATGAAACCTGATGAAATTTTCAGGCTCATTTAACCAGTTGTCAAGTGACCGGAAAAGCAGCCAGGAGCTATAGACCGAGACATTTAAGGATAATGGACTGCTAAATGGGAGAGACAGATTAGTTATAAGCATTTGAGTCTCAACAGATTTAACACCACCTTCCCTACTCCCCTTCCAAAAGCCATATCTGCTAGCTATTGAATAATGAAGTTTAAATTTTCTTGGACTATTATCATAGCTGCAGAAGTAATCTTTTAACAGAGTGCTTGCTCATTCAGCTCCTATTATAATTTCCAGTGAAATAAAATATCACCAAGTCATTCAAATTCATAGACCAAAGATATATCTGTAGTGACAAAGTATAGGATAAAATTCATTATCCTGATAAATTGATGAACGTGGACAGTCGCTCTGAATAATTTGAGCTAAAGGAACTTTACTCTCAATGGTCGGATATTTTTGGCCTGATTTATCCACATAATTGCCTCGGCTCTCCATTTCATTTTGCCCACGTCAATACAACGAAGTCTCCGTGCTTGATTTTGAAAGCTTCACTATTTCATGTCACGTTAGCAAGAGAGACGCACACAGCAAATTCTGGATGGATTCTGTGACAAATGACTTCTGTGGTCTGCACGTGTCTCTTCAATGACAGCTGCTGAGAAGAAACATCACCTCCCAGCTGCACAACTTGATCCTTCTTTCCCGTGTGAATTAGGAGGAATTGAATGTTTGGCTTTAAAGTGGCCCTTCACACTCCTCTCATTGAATATCACAACTGTGCCCGGACGAAAGGAAACAAAAACCCCATCATCGGCAACTGATGGAAGAAAAAATAGCTCTCTCATTTCAGAGATAATAAGCAGGATGTTCCCCTGCAGCCTTTCTTCTTAATTCTCCTTATTGTGTTTTATTAAATGATGCAGTTTGAAATTAAGGCTCTGGAAACCTTCATGCACACTCTGCATAAACAAGCAAAACAGAAACACAGTTCAAAGAGCAAGTAGAAGCCCCTCCCAAAAGCCATCTGCTTTCTCTTTGTTACGAAACTTCAATTCATCAGCAAAACTCAAAAGAAAATATTTAGAGCAGAAGTGTAAGCCTGGACTCTGAAGCTGCTTTGAGGCAGCATTAATGGAACGCTGGGAAACTTCGTTAGATTGTGTTAAGTACTAACCAATCTAGAACTAGTCATTTAACCCGCCTCATTTACTCATTCAGCATTGTGTTCACTTATTCATTCATTCAAGAATATCTTTTTAAGACCCTTAATGTGCCAAGAAATGTGGCAGGTGACTCTGTTTCCACATCATTTGATGAACATAATAAATATACCAGCTATGCCATGCCTTGGTGACTTAGCGGTAAACAATCTGCCTGCAATGCAGGAAATGCAGGTTCCAACCCTGGGTTCAGGAAGATCCCCTGAAGAAGGAAATGGCAACCCACTCTAGTATCCTTGCCAGGAAAACGCCATGGACAGAGGAGCCTGGTGGGCTATGGTCCATGGGGTCGCAAAGAGTGGGACGTGACTGAAGCAATTAAACACACATGCCATGCCTACCTCTCAAGGCTGCTGAAAGCACTGCTATAAACTATAAAACAAATAAAAGCATCTGTGTTTGTTTTCACCAATAAGCCACCAAAAGAAAATGCAACAGTTATTTAGTTACCAATGCAAAAAATTTAAATATGATTATAACTTAGAGAAGATTTCATTTTATATGTCCACTAGCACAAATGTCCTGCTAATTTTCATTCTGGTAAGTGTAATAAAATACTTTCCTCTCCCTATTCTTATCCACTGCTCTCTCAAGGGAGAGAAACCTCAGGCACTATAAGCTTTCTTAATTACATTAAGTAAACATACAAAAAGTATACCTAGCAATAATCCTGACATATAATCGAACTTGGCTAAACAGAATGTCACTCTGAACTTCCTTTTTTATTATCCCCACAATTTATACCCTTCTGATCTGATGGCAGCTTATAACCACAGTAAAATAAGACAGGACCCTAGAGATTTTGCATGAAGAAGAAAGAAGACTTCATTCTGTTCAAAAACTAGGTTGGGATGAAAATATCTGTTTTCACAGCATATTCTAGCCTATCATAACTAAATCAGAAATTGTACCAGTGATAAGCAGCCCTAATAAAGAAACCTAAAATGTGCAGCAATGGCTTAGCAATTAGACAGAAAGCAGTGAGGTATCCAAAGTTAGATCCATTTTATGTAGTGGGGGAAAGCATTTGATAAAATTATTTCCTGTGATAATTTGGGAAGCAGACCATATGCTTCCGAGCACATGGTTTAGGGGAAGAACATTGAAAGCAAATTTTGGCTATATTTGACAAACATTACAAGGATAAAATAAGCTCAAAGAGAAATGAAAGGAATGGAAACAGTTCAGAAATTTAGGGACTTGCAAGTCAAAAAAGTGACTACTTCTAGAGCTCGAACGTTAAAAGGAGGGATCTCCAAAGACTCTGCAAGAAAATCACAGTGAATCTTTCCTGCTAGGTGAAATGACTCAGGACAAGGATCGGATTAGGTGTGTGATTTTCTCACCTATTACTCAGACATCTTCAAGGTAGCCACTATAAAGTTGACAGACAAATGCATGGGAGTGTGAAGCAATGAAACAAAAGCAAACTGTAGAACTCTGTCTAGAAAAGAGCTTCTGGTGCGATTACTGGCACATGGAGCTTGTTGGAAGCAAATACATCAGAAGCCTACTCTCTGTGAGGGAACTGTGTTGCCAAATAAACCATGAGTCTGCATTTCAAAAACTACTGACATTTTGAGATTTGCAACTCTTGGGTCCCCAGTGCTCCATGAGAAAGAAGGTTGCTGAAAAAAAAAACTGTGCAGCTCCCAAGGAGTCCATGTTTCCCTCTACCCACTTCAGAGGTGCTAAAGAGAATAATGGAAAAGAAGGAACATCTCAGAGGAAAGAGCTTGCAGCCGTGGAGTACAACTGGAGTACAATTGCTCTCAAGGCTCAGCACTAAGGCCTCATCCAGGAACACCGACCACACGGGAGAGAAGGGGGGCTTCATCATCACTGCATGTCCTCAGTCTTCTCCTTTCCAAGTAAAAATGTGTGCCATGACTATCCTGCCCCTTCCACCAATGTATATCCAACAGAGGTGGGAAGGCCATTATTTTCCTTTTAGTTCACAGGTCATCTGATCCCAAAGACCTTCACACAGACCTCACGAAGAGACCCATGTACTCCATAGAACTTGACGTAGTGACTGGATTGGACTTTGGGTTGTCTCTCCTAAGACTGGGTTGAGATGTCATATATGTGTGAAAAAGGAGTAGTTGGATATCTGATGACTAGAAAGGCAGACAGTGGAGAGACTAAAAGAGCCTACCTAACATTAATGTGTTTCTCTACATTTCCAAGCCCCACACACCTAAGTGGGATCATTCAATCAGATCATGCCAGTGGAAAGTAAACCAAATGGATTATGTAGCTTCCTTCCTAAACGTTCTCCTGTTCTTTCCTTTCTCCTGCTCTGGTGACTTTGGAGGCTATGTGATCCAGATGGTACAGCTACAAGATGGAGAAGGGGTATAGTGATTATAGTTAATAATATTATCTTACATACTTGAAAGTTAGCTAGAAGGGTAAATCTCAAATGCTCTCACTACAAAAAGGAAATGGTAGTGATATATGATGAAGGTGTTAGCTAATATTGTGGTAGTAATCATTTTCCAAGAAGTAAGTATTCAAATTAAAGCATACACTTTAAACTTACACAATGTCATATGTCAGTTATATCTCCATGAAGCTGGAAAAAATGGAGGAGGACACCAGATTCTGTCTGAGGGAGAAAAGTGTATTATTTGTGTAAAGCCACTAGGATTCAAGGGTTTATATATTATCACAGCAGAACTTAGACTAAATCAACTAATATATAATATAAACCTCATCTTCATTCTCCTCACAAAGTTTTTAGCAGGACCTATGCTGATGACTAAGCTTTTTGGTGTGAACAAATGGAGAAGAATGGGTTCTGTCAGTGTTTGGGTTAAAGTGAATTGAAAATATTAAGATATTATGTGCAAACAAAAATGCACGTTGCAATGAGAAACAACCAATACCTAAGTGACACTTAAGTAACCACCTCTTGGCTCCCAATGTTCCTCTCTCTGGATACAAGAAGAAGATTTCAAAACAATCACAATCAGGATAGCCTAGCTTCGTCCTGGGCCAGAATTTGAATGCATCTGTGTGACCCTCATATGATGGCATGGCAAACTTCCCGAAGTGTATTTACTGGGAGTACAAAGGAGGCTCCCAGGAAAACACTCATCCTTAGAAAGGAAAGAGTTGGGCATGACAAAGTTCACCCAACACCAAAGCTTTAATCATTGCAAGGGAAAGGTGTTCTGGGTGTTACATGGCATCTTCACTCATTCCTTTCTCTGATCCACTCTCTAAGCCCTAGGAAGACAAGGGACAATAAATAAAACCTACAATTTATTTAATTTAAACTTCTTTTAACACATTAGGTCTTTGGTAAGACAAAGCTTAAGACATTACAGACTTGATAACCATGTAACAGAGAACAGAACAAACAAAGCATTTCTGTAACTTGGTCACTCTTCCCTCAACAAAGCTTTGGCACCCTGAAGCACTTGTTAATTGTGGCCAGAGTACCAGTTAGTAGTAGCAGGAGGGAGCAGTGCCTGCCACCAGTGCGGTATCCATGCTCCAGCTAGAACAGCAGTGACCAGCAGAGCTGATGGTAGGACCCAGTGGGGGCTATTTGGCTGACTATTTGGCTGGACTATCACCAGACTTTTCATGAGCACTTATGAAACACTGCCTAAAGGCCCTAAGAAACAGTTGGGGTCAGGAAGAGAGGACTTTACCAGCAATTGAATTCTTGGGTGAATGAGTCGGGGGTAGAGCCAGAGAAATCTCATGCACGAGGTAGTGTTTTATTGTATAAAGATATCCCAAACTTATTGGCATAATACAAGAACCATTTATTATTTCTCACGAGTCTAGGAGTCACAGCTCTGGTGACCTGGGCTGAGCTTGGTTTATCTCATCTGGGCTCACTGATGTGTCTGTGGTCAACAAACAGGTCCGTGGGGACTTGCTGAACCAGGTGGCCGTGGCTGAAATGATTCAGCTTTCCTCCACATGTTTCTCACACAACTCCAGTGAATTCACCCAATTCACCCAGGCTTGTCCTCATAATGAAGGCAGGATCCGAGAGCGAGAGAGAGAGAGCATGCAAAAGAACACAGAACTTCTTGAGGCCTAGGCTTGGACCTGGAATGGGATCAGTTCCACCCAGTATTGTGTATGCATGCGTACTCAGTCACTTATTCATGTCCAACTCTTTGTGATCCCATGGAAGGTAGCCTGCGGGCTCCTCTGTCCTTGAGATTTTCCAGGCAAGAATACTGCAGTAAGTTGCTATTTCCTCCTCCAGGGATCTTCCCGATACAGGGATCGAACCAGCGCCTCCTGTGTTTCCTGCATAGGCAGGCAGATTCTTTACCACTGAGCCACCTGGGAAGTTACCCAATATCGTAAATCAAGGCAAATCACAAGGTCAGGTCATATTAAGGGGTGAGGGTACAGATGCCACCTCTTGATGGGAAAATTTGCCAAGTCAATTGAGAGGTGGCAGATGCTAACAGGGAAATGACTGACACCACTTTTACAATCAGTCCACTATGGCATTTACCATGATACTGTATGGAGGACTTGCCATCGGTTTCTCAGGACTCTACAGCTGGAAGGGCTGCAGTGATTACTGTTTACTTGAACCTCCTAATTTCAGAGAGGAGAAGTACAAGGCCCAAAGAGGTTATGCAATTTGGTTAATTTCTCATAAGCAAAGAAGGAATAGAAATTACTTCTGATTCAGCTCAGGGCTCTTTGCACCACACTGTACTATCCTCTCTTCCAAGAAGACCTTTAAGATACAATAAAATTTGGTTTTGTTCTTCATTTTTTTCCCCACCACATTTGCCATGAAACAGTTGTCTGGAAAAGAACCAACAGTAGCCAGCAAAGACTTCGGATCCATCAGCCAAGGTCCTCCCCCTGAGGCAGCGGCCTGCTCTGCTGGGACTTGCGCTCTGCCCATGAATCCACTGTCCAAGCCCCATCCCACTGGGAACGTCCATGATCTTAATTATCTGCCTTGTCACATGAGTCTCCCTTCCTACAGAACCAACCTGCCACAGAGGGTCCCAGAACTGGCCCAACAGTGTCTACATTTGCCTCAATATTTTATGCCCTTAATGCTCCTAGAACTAACCTCACGAACAGCTGCTAACCTTAACTTAGTGATTTTGTTCTTCCCATTTTGCATAAGTAGTTATAATTTTGCCTTCCTCACCTATGGGTTTTCTCCAGAATCTGTATTACAAGCCAGAATGTTGAAAGTGCAGTACATATTTCCTACCTCAAAAAAGTATAAATTCATTTTAATGGACAAGCTATTAGAAACACAACTATCCCGGATAAATGAAGGGGACAGAGGAAGAGAGAAGGTATAGCTTTCTGGCAATGGAGTCACGATCCCGTAAGACGTGCGAGACTGAGGGCAGGGTTATGGCTCAAGTACATCGGGTGCTGTCACACTCCAAGGCGAGCACACATGAGAACGATTTGTTACTGAAGAGGCTGCTGCCCACATACAGAGCAGGACAATAGACAGGGATGCATCCATTTTTAGCCATTTTTATGATTCATCTCTGTTTCATGGGCATCCCAGCAGAGTTCACCTCATTAGCCATTATAGAGATTTTAATTCTTGAGTTAATCCTGTGTTCAGTCATCAGAATGAATATTAATATCTTTCTAATGTAATTTTTAATTAAATATAGCATCACTATTATAACACCCCAAAGATATAAATAGAGGTTGAAAGAGAAGACAGACACTATCACAATAAAAATCAGAAAATTCTGCTCACATTCTTTTTGGGAGGCTGATCATCTATGAAGTAATGAGAATAAATTGTGAGATAATGTAGGGCAGATCTAATTAAGATAATGAGCTACGATTATGGACATGGTTTTCCAGGGTTAAAGATATTAACAAAAGGCAATATATGGATATATTTTAAATATCCTCTTTGGTCTACTTACTTATATTAGCTATGCTTCTTAAAAAGGAAAAGTAATGACCCTGAGTCAGCTGTAGGTGCAGTTTTAACTATTTCACTATTATTTATGCAGGTAATACTTTGACAGATTTTTTTTAATTTGACTGAAACAGGTTTTTTTTTTTTTTTAAACCATGGCATTCAACAGAAAAGAGACACTAGGATCAGTTTTCTCCCTGTACTTTAAAAGCTGTATTATGAAGATATTTTAATTTGGCACATGCAGATTTAAATGGATATTTTTGGAAGGAACTAACTAATTAGCCTGCCTTCAACAGCAGCAGTGGTAGCAAGACAACCAGGGGAAAGGTGTCACTGAGCTTTGTAGGTATGCCTGGATGCCACCTTTCTCCTCTCCAAAGATAGAATAACAACCACTTAATCCTTGGTCAACAATGATCAATCAACAGAAATCAGTATCTCCTAAGAAGCGTGGAAGTGCTGAAGGAAAGCCCTGGAAGGGTCTGATGGCTGAATTACTTAGTAAAGATTAAGCCACTGCACTTTGAAAACGCAGGCACTTGGACTGGTACCCACTAAAGCTAATGGGATTTAATCTAAGGGATATTAGGAGTTTTGCCCCCTAGAGTCAGCCTCACTGGTATGCCATTCACAGTTGCTGTCATTTACATTAAGTAGCATCATATATTGGGGCTTCCCTGGTGGCTCAGAGGATAAAGCATCTGCCTGCAATCCCCTGGAGAAGGAAATGGCAACCCATTCTTTCCCTTTAATATCTATGTTCATCCTATTAATTTTCTTTTCCTCTCTCATCTCAGAATCCAATATGAGAGAGTAGAAAGAGTACTGTGGATTTTGGGGCAAAGATATCTGGCTCTGCCACTTAGCCAGTTATTCAACTCTCCAAATCTCCGGTTTTTCATGTGTAATATGGGCTCACAGATATGATCGTATCTACCTTAAATTAAAGGCAAGTGGGATGGGGCTTCCCTGGTGGTCCAGTGGTTGAGAGTCTGCCTGCCAATGCGGGGAACACGGTTCAGTCCCTGGTCCTGGAGGATCCCACATGCTGCAGAGCAACTAAGCCAATGTGCCACAACGACTGAGCCTGTGCTCTACAGTCTGAGAGCCGCAGCCACGCAAGCCCGTGCACCTACAGTGCGTGCTCCACGACCAGAGAAACCACCACAATGAGAAGCCCGCACATCGCAACTAGAGTGGTGTGGTCCATGCTCACCACAAATTAAAAAAGCCCTCATGCAGCAACAAAGACCCAGCACAGTTAAGCAAATAAATTAATTTAATTAAATCTTTGTTTATAAAAGCACTTAGGACATAAATGTCAGGTTCTTTCGATTGTACTCCAATTGTTGAAGATTAGGAACATTGGAGCAAACAGGAACATCTTTTAAAAAATCCCAAGTGCTGTAACTGGGCTCTCCAACCTCCCTATCTAGACTTGTTCCTTCTCAAACTTGGCTTTTATTTACCCTAATCCCCTAATTTGGGTGACATTTGCCCCATCCAGTAATTCCAGTTCTCCTCATATTCCCAAACTAGTTCCTTCCGTCCCCTCCAAATCTAAGATCAGCTCAGCTAATTATTGTTGTTCAGTCTCAGTCATGTCCGACTCTGTGACCCCATGAATTGCAACATGCCAGGCTTCCCTGTCCTTAACTATCTCCCAGAGTTTGTTTAAACTCATGTCCACTGAGTGATGCCATCCAACCATTTTATCCTCTGTCACTCCCTTCTCTTCTTGCCCTCAATGTTTCCCAGCATCAGGGTCTTTTCCAATAAATCAGCTCTTCATATCAGGTGACCGAAGTACTGGAGCTTTAGCATCAGTCCTTCCAATGAATATTCAGAGTTGATTTCCTTTAGCATTGACTGGTTTGATCTCCTTGCAGTCCAAGGGACTCTCAAGAGTCTTCTTCAACAAGCACCACAATTCGAAAGCATCAATTCTTCAACACTCAGCTTTCTTTATGGTCCAACTCTCACATCTGTACGTGACTACTGGAAAAAGCAAACCTAGCTTTGACTATATGGATCTTTGTGGGTAAAGCGGTATCTCTGCTTTTTAACACACCATCTAGGTTTGTCATAGCTTTTCTTCCAAGGAGCACGCGTCTTTTAATTTCCTGGCTGCAGTCATCATCAGCAGTGATTTTGGAGCCCAAGAAAAGAATATCTGTCACTGTTCCCGCTTTGTGTATGTGTTAGTCACTCAGTTGTGTCCAACTCTTTGAGACCCCATGGACCATAGCCCACCAGGCTCTTCTGTCCATGGGAATTCTCCAGGAAAGAATACTGGAGTGGGTTGCCATGCTCTTCTCCAGGAGATCTTCCCAACCCAAGGATTAAACCCAGGTCTCCCACACTGCAGGTGAATTCTTTACCATCTCAGCCACCAGGAAAGCCCAAAGGAAGCCACCAGGAGAGCATATCTGAGGTTGTTGATATTTCTCCTGGAAATCTTGATTCCAGCTTGTGAGTCTTCCAGCCTGACATTTCCCATGATGTACTCTGCATATTAGTTAAACAAGCAGGGTGACAATATACGGCCTTGATGTACTCATTTCCCAATTTTGAACTAGTCCATGGTTCTGTGTCCGATTCTAACTGCTGCCTCTTGTCCTGCAAATAGATTTCTCAGGAGGCAAGTAAGATGGTCTGGTATTCCCATCTCTTTACTAATTTTCCAGTTTGTTGTGATCCACACAGCTTTAGTATAGTCAATGAAGCAGATTTTTTTTTTTAATTCCCTTGCTTTTTCTATGATCCTACTGATGTTGGTAATTAGATCTCTGGTTCCTTTGCCCTTTCTAAATCCAGCTTGTACATATAGAAGTTCTATTTTCCATGAAATTGAGAGTGATTGGCAGCCCATTAAACTTCCAAGGGATATTTTTCTTTTAAAAGCCACATTCACTGCAATGCTAGGAGATGGGATTGGCAACGGCACAGAGTGGAAGGAGGAAGCTGCTGCTTCTTCTAATCCTCAGATACAGGTGATGAATGGCTTCTAGAGAGGTACTCTGCCAGCCTTCCTGGCTGCACATTCGTCTGCCTTGGAGGTCAATGCCAAGCCATTCCACCCTCTACCTGTCTGCTATGCTATCATTAATCAACCAAGATATCACCTAGGATGACAAACACAGGAAGCTCAAAGCTCAACTAATTGCCTTCTTTCCTAAACCTGTATACCCTGTCCTAGTAAATTAAACCACCATAACTCTACTCTGAAATTTCGTTGTTATCGTCACATCTTTATGTACTACAACTCTGTCCTATTCAAATCCTGTTTTCTAGCAATGGCCTCCCAATTAACCTTTCTTTCTCTGGACTTGCTTCCTCCAATTGCTCTCAACAGGACAGACAGAATGGTCTTTCCAAAAAGTGAATGGAATGATTGTACACTTCTGTTCAGAATGTTTACATGCGCCCTGCTGGCCCACAGGACAACATCCGAATCTTCAACCTGTCATCCTCAATGAGCATTTCAGCACCCTCTCACCAGTAATTCCCAGTGTCCTCCTCTGCTCTTTGTGTATCTCTGATCGGTTAAACATCTCCAGGCCTGTGACCTCACCTGCCTCTCCGAATGCCTTTCCTTTCCTCCCTCTCGGGTGAGCTCTTGCTCCCCTTTGGTATTTAGCTCAAGGGCACCTCTTTCTGGGCTTGCTCCTATGCCTTCCCTACAGCCACCTCCACCTTACTCCCTCCCTACTTCCCTGAATCTCTGCTTTGTACAAACCTCTTTTGCACTGAGTGTCCAGTGTGTTTACAATTATTTGCCCACAAGCCGTGGTAACTTTGAAGGAAACAACTACACTTTGGTCACCTCAGTGTCCCCAGCAACTGCTGCGTAGCTGTCCCCTCTTCTGGTAACACATATTAAGGCAAGCTTCAAGCAAGTTTGTGAGGATTTCAGGGTGATGGAAGAAAGCCCATTTGGGTGTCCAAATTTTACTTTGCCCAGCACTAGTCAAGAAATAGTTGGAAAACAGTGTAAAGTAATGGAAATTGTAGTTAGTTTTCCAAGGGTCTGAAGTAGTTGCTTATAATTCAAAAAAGTGTTAGTCACTTACATGAGTCTTGGAACTGTTATTTTCCTATTTTCTTTACTGAATGCCTGAGTTTCCAATCTTTGCCATCCTCCCTTTCCTTGCTTCCAAATGGAGCCTATTTAATCATGTGTAGCTGAAGTATGTCTCCATATGTTACAGGGGCTATCAACCTCAGAAATCTTGTTTCAGTCAAAATGAATGTAATCCCAATATTTTGCCTCAAGGTATTTCAATATAGCACAACAGTAATACCTGTCATATGCTGACAGCACACAAGGTGTTATTCTAAAAAAACTATAATTTGGAATTGTTTTAACCACTTCTTTGTGCCTTACTCACATTTCTCCAAAGTTTGACTTCCAAGGTGCTATGCCAATGCTTTTTATTGTTTTCACTGCAATTAAGGCACTTTCATCTGAGAATCATTTCTTCATGACATCAGTTTAGTCTTTCCCATTGAGAAACTTTATTGGGGAATATTCTACAAGAATTAATTGGAAACAAAACTACACCCAGGGTTTATTCAATTTATATCAAAATATCAAGTCAACAGCATAAAATGTGGCTGTAGAATATTCACTATTTTTCAAAGCCACAAAATTTGCAAACCTTTTAAACCAACTAGAAAAGTAAATGCACTCTGTATTCCTTTGACCTTCTTTATTATTTGTATTCACCACCACCACATAAAACAAAGGGGGCTTTCTTCCAGAGAGAAATCCACACACCTATGGACACCCTACCCATGACAAAGGAGGCAAGAGTATGCAATGGAGAAAAGACAATCCCTTTAACAAGTGGTGCTGGGAAAACTGGTCAAACACTTGTAAAAGAATGAAAGTAGAACACTTTCTAACACCATACACAAAAATAAACTCAAAATGGATTAAAGATCTAAACGTAAGACCAGAAACTATACAACTCCTAAAGGAAAACATAGCCAAAACACTCTCTGACCTAAATCACACCAGAATCCTCTATGACACACCTCCCAAAGTAATGGAAATAAAAGCAAAAATAAACAAATGGGACCTAATGAAACTTAAAAGCTTTTGAACAACAAAGGAAACTATAAGCAAGGTGAAAAGACAGCCTTCAGAATGGGAGAAAATAATAGCAAATGAAACAACTGACAAAGAATTACTCTAAAAAATATACAAGCAACCCCTGCAGCTCAATTCCAGAAAAATAAACGATCCAATCAAAAAATGGGCCAAAGAACTAAACAGACATTTCTCCAAAGAAGACATACAGATGGCTAACAAACATATGAAAAGATGCTCAACATTACTCATTATCAGAGAAATGCAAATCAAAACCACAATGAGGTACCATTTCACACCAGTCAGAATGGCTGCTAGCAAAAAGTCTACAAACAATAAATGCTGGAGAGGGTGTGGAGAAAAGGGAACCCTCTTAGACTGTTGGTGGGAATGCAAACTAGTACAGCCACTATGGAGAACAGTGGGGACATTCCTTAAAAAACTGGAAATAGAACTGCCTTATGACCCAGCAATCCCACTGCTGGGCATACACACTGAGGAAACCAGAATTGAAAGAGACACGTGTACCCCAATGTTCATCGCAGCACTGTTTACAATAGCCAGGACATGGAAGCAACCTAGATGTCCATCAGCAGATGAATGGATAAGAAAGTTGTAGTACATATACAGAATGGAATATTACTCAGCTATTAAAAAGAAAGCATTTAAATAAGTTCTAATGAGGTGGATGAAACTGGAGCCTATTATACAGAGTGAAGTAAGTCAGAAAGAAAAACACCAATACAATATACTAATGCATATATATGAAATTTAGAAAGATGGTAATGATGACCCTATATGCGAGACAGCAAAAGAGACACAGATGTAAAGAACAGAGTTTTGGACTCTGTGGGAGAGGGCAAGGGTGGATGACTTGAGACGGTAGCATTGAAACGTGTATATTATCGTATGTGAAGCAGATCGCTGGTCCAGGTTCAATGCATGAGACAGGGTGCTCAGGGCTGGTGCACTGGGATGACCCTGGGAATGGAATGGGGAGGGAGGTGGGAGGAGGGTTCTGGATGGAGGACACATGTGCACCCATGGCTGATCCATGTCAATGTTTGGCAAAAACCACTACAATATTGTAAAGTAATTAGCCTTCAATTAAAATAAATTAATTAATTAAAAAAAACAAAGGGGGCTTTCTTAGGCAGTAGAGTGCAGTATATAAGATCAATTATATTTGAGATTTTGCCCATTTAATTAAATTAATTTCTGGGGTGGGAGAGGGAAGGGAATACTTTCACAGGTATGCGCATAAGTGATGTGTTTGTGTGAGGCATTTGTGGTTGTTAGGTATTCCCTCTTATATTTGTTGTTGTTGTTGTTTAGTTGCTAAGTTGGGTCTGACTCTTTGTGATCCCATGGACTACAGCCCACCAGGCTCCTCCATCCATACAATTTTTCAGCTAAGAATACTGGAATGGGTGGCCATTTCGTTCTCCAGGGGAGCTTCCCAATCCAGGGATGCAACCCGAGTCTCCTGTATTGACAGGCAGGTTCTTTACCACTGAGCCACCAGGGAAACCCTATTATATTTTTACCCCTCTTATTATAATTTTATTAAACTTGCTCTTTACCCTGATTTTTCTGCATTCTGATATGCTACTTTATGTTGTATTGATAACTAAGGATTAAAGATTCATTTACAATGTTTGATTACAAAGGGTAGGTTCTAATCAAAAGAGTACTAATAGGATGGACAGTCTTTAGCTTGGATCTCACTTGAAAAATAGTAGCTATGGCAGGTCATCCAGATGTTTTAGTCATGTAGGATTAGTAATAACCTAAGCCAGACTGTTTCTAACTTTATAGCGTGTTAACCTTTGTTGAAAATATTCCTTAGCCTGAAAATGCTGCCTCTAATAAGGCTTTAAAACACTACTTTGTGGAAAACGCTTATATAGTTAAAAACGAAGTTTTCATAACAGATAATGAAGAATGGACAAAGTCCCAGACTCTTAAAGAGCAAAGAAAGGGAAAAGCTGACTCCAATGTTCAGGCGTCCCTGAATCAACTCAAACTGGATGAATGTTGGAACCAGAGATTCCCAGAGGCCTTCAGCCATTTTCATGGGAAAATTTAAATTGATTGCTGATCCTTCAGCTCTATCAGCAGTGAAGGATTTTATCTTTCTTTTTTCCCTTCTTTTGTAGGAAAAAATTTAAAGAGATAATACTTCCTAATGAAATAAAGTATTTTTCAAATACTCTATTTTCAGAGACAAAGTGAAAGGAAAGGAGAAGAATGTTTCCAGGAGGCTCAGACATGGTATACATCCTGGTTCAGCCCTCTGCTAGGGCAGGCTGCTATTTTTCTTCTTTCTCAGGGACAGAGGAGCCTGGTGGGCTGCCGTCTATGGGGTGGCACAGAGTCGGACACGATTGACATGACTTAGCAGCAGCAGCAGCAGCAGCATAGGTGATTTAGAGTGTTAGTTTCAGGTGTTCAACACAGCAATTCAGATATATATCTATATCTATATAGAGATATATATAGATATAGATATTCTTATTCAGACTGGTGTCTCAAGACACAGCACAGTGCGTATATGTTAATCCCAATCTCCTATTTTACCCCTCCTCCCAGCCCCTCTTCCCCTTTGGCAAGCATAAGTTTGTTTTCTATGTCTGTGAATCTCTGTTTTGGAAATAAGTTCATTCATATCTTTTTTATTTTAGATTCCACATATAAGTCATATCATATGCTATTTATCTTTCTTTGTCTGGCTTACTTCACTTAATATGATAATCTCTAAGTCCATTCATGTAGCTGCAGCTGGCATTATTTTATCCTTCTTTGTGGCTGAGTAATATTTCATTATATACCACGTCTTCTTTATTCATTCATCTGTCATCGGACGTTTTACGTTGCTTACGTGTCCTGGATATTGTAAATAGTGCTTTCCCTTTTCTCTATACTCTCTTCAGTATTTACTGTTTGTAGACTTTTGATGATGGCTAGGACAAGCTACTTAGTACAAAGTTTTATATCAGTTTTCAGGTGGAATCTCATGCGAATGCCTATTACACAAGGAGATCCCAGCCCAGAACTACTACAGTTAAGATCTTCTATAATGAATATCACTTCAATAAGGTTTCTATAGAACAGAATTATTTCTGTGTACCAACAATTTGTGGATCTGACTTGGCAAATATCTAAAATACACCTACTCAATAAATGGTATCCCTGGTCCCTGAACACATAAAATGCCTTCTCTATCATGCCTACATACCTACTTGTCTGAACTATACAATTTAGAACTCAATTTTACTCCTGTGAATTGATTCCCGTGTGCCATTATAGTCTTTGAAATTAAAAACGAAAATGGATGCTTGAGAGGGAGATAGCTTTGGGTAAACTTTAATCACTATGTTTAGCATAGATAAGAAAGAAGTTTCCATGTGCACCCAGATGTACTCTTCACTCCCATCCCGTTACACAGAGTTCTACAATTTTGGCTTTA
Organism: Bison bison bison; assembly: GCF_000754665.1. Classification (NCBI taxonomy): domain Eukaryota; kingdom Metazoa; phylum Chordata; class Mammalia; order Artiodactyla; family Bovidae; genus Bison; species Bison bison. The sequence goes on from NW_011494706.1 coordinate 514,898, forward strand.
TCCATGCTCATTGCAACCCCAGAGTACAGCCAAAGCCAGCAGGTCATTCTGACCTGGCTCTGTCAGCTCTCTTCACTTATGACTCATCACTTTCCTGCCAAACAGACACCAGAATTTAGTCCTCAGGCTCAGTACCCTTTCTCTCCCAAGGCTGACTTGGAAAAAAACATCTAATTAACCTTTGCTTTTGGTAATAGCAAACTCGATAATCAATACCAATCTTTTCACTGAAGACAAATTGAAGACGAAATGAAATAATTTTAAAACAGCTTCTTAAAAGCACCAAAGAGCTAACAAGAGAGTGAGAAATACCCAGGCCAAAGGGGAGAGATGGACTGTTGGTGGGCTGCTTTTTCCTGTTAACATGTGTCTACCTGGAAGGGACAACTGAGATGCTGAGTTGCACGACTAGCAGCAGTCCCCACGGTTAGAGGGCCAGGCAGGCAGTTGTAATAGTCCAAGACCCATTGAGGTTAGGAAACTTGGTAAACCACACTCTACTTTAGGCTGGGACCTCAAATGTCTCTACCCTTAGGAAATAGGCGAATCACAAAGAAATTAAAATGTCATCATTCACAGACAATATAATTGAGAATGTAGAGAATTAAGAATCTACAAATAAGTTATCAGAATTAATAAGTGAAATTAATAAAGTCACTGGTTATCAGACCAAAATCAGTTGTATTTCTCCGTGTTGGTGTGAAACACTGCAAAATGAAGTTTTTGAAACAACATCATCTACAATAGGATCTACAAATCAAACACTTAGAAACAATTGTTTTAAAAGACACATAAGACTTCTACATAGAAGAAAATATTATTGAAAGACATTAAGAATCTTATAAAAGGATGTACCATATCTATTTTCAATGCAATTCTAAACAAAAGTATAGTAATGTGTGTGCGCACTTGTGTGTGATGACTAACACTCAAGTTTTTATAAAATGCAACAGACCAAAAACAAGCATAAGGAAGACAAAACTGGAGGATTTACTCCACCAATTATCAGGGCTTATTAGAAAGCTCTAGGAATCAAGCCAGTGTGCTATGGATACAATAATAGACACAAAAATCAATGGAGGGGTAGAGAGTCCAGGAAAAAAAAACCATACATATATGATCACTAGATTTATGACAAATGTGGCACTGTAAGGCAGTAGGAAATGGTCATATTTTCAAAAGACGGTGCTGAGTCAATTGGATATCCATATGAAAAACAATGAAACTTGACCCTCACTTCACATCATACCAAAAAAAATCAATTTCAGGTGGATTGTAGATATAAATGTGAAAGGTGAAACCATCAAGCATCTCAAAGATAACATAGGAAAACAACTTTGTGACCTTGAGGTAGGTGAAGATTTATTTAACAACACTAACCATAAAGGGAAGGTTGATACACTGGACTTCAATAAAATTAACTATTTCTGCTTACCAAAAGACATCACTAACAGTGAAAAGACAAGACACATAAGAGAACATTCTTGAAACACCAGTAATAGACAAAGGGCTGGTATCCAGAAGCATAAGGAATGCCTATCAGTCAATACACCTATCAGATGGACAGATGACTTGAAAAGACACTTGGATGAATACCCAAATGGCCAGTAGACCTACGAAAATATGCTTGAGTTTTTAATAATCAGGGAAATACAAGTTAAAACCTCAGTGGCATATCACTACACACCCAACAGAATGGACAATATTCGAAAGACTAAAAAACTGACAATACCAAATGCTTACAAAAATGAGAGCAACCATAACTTTCATACATTAGCTGTAGAAATGTGATCCGACAGAAGCAGTTTTGAAAACTCTTTGACATTATCTACTAAAGTTGCACATATACATATGACCCAGAAAAACCACTCCTAAGTGTATACCCAACAGAAATCTGAGCACATGGATACCAAAAAACTTGTATAGGATATTTATAGAAACATTCTTAATTACCAGAAATAGGAAAATAGTAAAAAAAAAAAAAATCCATCAACAATAGAATGGACAAATGGTATAGTTATACAATGAAATATACCTATCCTTTGTTGAATGATTTTAATTCATTCTACAAACACTGCCACTAATGACTCATCACTAATTTCAGTGTCTGGAGGGGGTTTTCCCACATCACTGAGCAATTCTCAGACACCACCTGGGTGTTTTACAATTTGACTCAATTCTGACACTACTAACCCGGGAACAGCACCATGTCTCACAGGTTAAGGACTCAGTCCTATGAGACTGCGCCACTCCCCAGCTCCCGTTATCACCTGCACTTCTGACTAGCTATAGATTGAAGGGAAGGTTTCAACAATGCCTTCCTTAAGTTCAGTTACCTTATTAGAGTGGCTTGCAGAACTGAGAGAAACATTTTATTTACTAGATTAATAGTTTATTATCAAAGTATATAACTCAAGAATAGTCAAATGGAAAAACTGCATATGACAAAGAGGGGGGAAACGGTACAGTGCTTCCATGCCCTCTCAGAGTGCTGCTCTGGCCCAGTGTCCACATGTTCACCAACCCAGAAACTCTCTCAATCCTGTTCTTCTGGGGTTTTATGGAGAGAGAGCAATATTGGATAGGAACCTGGAATGTTATGTCTATGAATCAAGGCAAATGGGAAGTGGTCAAACAGGAGATGGCAAAAGTGAATGTTGACATTTTAGGAATCAGCAAAATAAAATGGACTGGAATGGGTGATTTTAACTCAGATGACCATTATATCTACCTCCTTGGACAAGAACGTTTTGGGTGAACTCCGGGAGTTGGTGATGGACAGGGAGGCCTGGTGTGCTGCGGTTCATGGGGTAAGCAAAGAGACACAACTGAGCAACTGAACTGAACTGATCTGATGAGCAAGAATACCTTAGAAGAAATGGAGTAGCCATCATAGTCAACAAAAGAGTCTGAAATGTAGTACTTGAATGCAATCTCCAAAACAACAGAATGATCTCTGTTCATTTCCAAGGCAAACCATTCAATATCACAGTAATCCAAGCCTATGCCCCGACCAGTAACACTGAAGAAGCTGAAATTGAATGGTTCTATGAAGACCTACAAGACCTTTTAGAACTAACAGCCAAGAAAGATGTCCTTTACATTACAGAGGACTGGAATGCAAAAGTAGGAAGTCAAGAAACACCTGGAGTAACAGGCAAATTTGGCCTTGGAGTACAGAATGAAGCAGGGCAAAGGCTAATAGAGTTTTGCCAAGAGAACGCACAGGTCATAGCAAACACCCTCTTCCAACAACACAAGAGAAGACTCTACACATGGACATCACCAGATGGTCAATACTGAAATCAGATTGATTATATTCTTTGCAGCCAAAGATGGAGAAGCTCTATACAGTCAGCCAAAACAAGATGGGGAGCTGACTGTGGCTCAGATCATGAAATTCTTATTACCAAATTCAGACTTAAATTGAAGAAAGTAGGGAAAACCACTAGACCATTCAGGTATGACCGAAGTCAAATCCCTTACAATTATACAGTGAAAGTGAGAAATAGATTTAAGGGACTAGCTCTGACAGACAGAGGGCCTGATGAACTATGGACGGAGGTTTGTGACATTGTACAGGAGACAGGGATCAAGATCATCCCCCAGAAAAAGAAATGCAAAAAAGAAAAATGGCTGTCTGAGGAGGCCTTACAAATAGCTGTGAAAAGAAGAGAAGCAAAAAGCAAAGGAGAAAAGGAAAGATATACCCATTTGAATGCAGAGTTCAAAAGAACAGAAAGGATAGATTTTAAAAAAGGCGTCCTCAGTGATCACTGCAAAGAAATAGAGGAAAACAATAGAATGGAAAAGACTAGAGATATCTTCAAGAAAATTAAGAGATATCAAGGAAACATTTCATGCAAAGATGGGCTCAATAAAGGACAGAAATGGTATGGACCTAACAGAAGCAGAAGATGTTAAGAAGAGGTGGCAAGAATACACAGAAGAGCTATACAAAACAGATCTTCACGACCCAGATAATCATGATGGTATGATCACTAACCTAGAGCCAGACATCCTGGAATGCAAAGTCAAGTGGGCCTTAGAAAGCATCACTATGAACAGAGCTAGTGGAGGTGATGGAATTCCAGTTGAGCTATTTCAAATCCTGAAAGATGATGCTGTGAAAGTGCTGCACTCAATATGCCAGCAAATTTGGAAAACTCAGCAGCGGCCACAGGACTGGAAAAGGTCAGTTTTCATTCCAATACCAAAGAAAGGCAATGCCAAAGAATGCTCAAACTACTGCACAATTGCACTCATCTCACATGCTAGTAAAGTAATACTCAAAATTCAAGCTAGGCTTCAGCAATCTGTGAACCGTGAACTTCCAGATGTTCAAGCTGGTTTTAGAAAAGACAGAGGAACCAGAGGTCAAATTGGCCAATATCCACTGGATCATCGATAAAGCAAGACAGTTCCAGAAAAACATCTATTTCTGCTTTATTGACTATGCCAAAGCCTTTGACTGTGTGGATAACATAAACTGTGGAAAATTCTGAAAGAGATGGGAATACCAGATCACCTGACCTGCCTCTTGAGAAATCTGCAGGTCAGGAAGCAGCAGTTAGAACTGGACATGGAACAACAGACTGGTTCCAAATAGGAAAAGGAGTATGTCAAGGCTGTATATTGTCACCCTGCTAATTTAACTTATATGCAGAGTACATCATGAGAAACACTGGGTGGATGAAGCACAAGCTGGAATCAAGATTGCTGGGAGAAATATCAATAACCTCAGATATGCAGATGACACCACCCTTATGGCAGAAAGTGAAGACGAACTAAAAAGCCTCTTGATGAAAGTGAAAGAGGAGAGTGAAAAAGTTGGTTTAAAGCTCAACATTCAGAAAACTAAGATCATGGTATCCAGTCCCATCACTTCATGGCAAATAGATGGGAAAACAGTGGAAACAGTGGCTGACCTTATTTTGGGGGGCTCCAAAATCACTGCAGATAGTGAGTGAAATTAAAAGACACTTACTCCTTGGAAGGAAAGTTATGACCAACCTAGGCAGCATATTAAAAAGCAGAGACATGGAGAAGGAAATGGCAACCCACTCCAGTATTCTTGCC
>NW_011494706.1:520076-537416 GCF_000754665.1 Bison bison bison
AGTATTCTTGCCTGGAAATCCCATGGACAGAGGAACCTGGTGGGCTACAGTCCATGGGGTTGCAAAGAGTCGGACATGACTGAGTGACTTCACTTTCACTTTCAAGAAATAAATCAATGTATTTATATTGGAAAAAAAAAATTTTTTTAAATAAAAAGCAGAGACATTACTTTGCCAACAAACATCCATCTAGTCAAGGCTATGGTTTTCCAGTAGTCATGTATGGACATGAGAGTTGGACTATAAAGAAAGCTGAGCGCCAAAGAATTGATGCTTTTGAACTGTGGTGTTGGAGAAGACTCTTGACTGCAACCCTTGAAGAAGACCCTTGGACTGCAAGGAGATCCAACCAGTTCATCCTAAAGGAGATCAGTCCTGGCTGTTCATTGGAAGGACTGACGTTGAAGCTGAAACTCCAATACTTTGGCCACCTGATGCAAAGAGCTGACTCATTTGAAAAGACCCTCATGCTGGGAAAGATTGAAGGCAGGAGGAGAAGGGGATGACAGAGGATGAGACGGTTGGATGGCATCACCGACTCAATGGACATGAGTTTGGGTAAACTCTAAGAGTTGATGAAGGACAGGGAGACCTGGCGTGCTACAGTCCATGAGGTCGCAAAGAGTCAGACACAACTGAGCAACTGAACTGACTGAGACTTCATTACACAGGCACGAGTGATTAAATCATTGACCACTGGCAATCTATTCAACCTCTGGCCCTTATCCCCTTCTCAATGGGTTGGAACATTCCAATTCTCCAATCACATGGTTGGTGCTCCTGACAACCCGGCCTCATCCTTAGGTGAGATCCAAAAGTCACATCGTTAACATTACAAAAAACACCTTTATGACTCTCAATTTAGGAAGTTCCCACAGTTTTAAGAGCTATGTGCCAGGAGCAGTGAAAGAAGATCAAATGTATATTTCTTGTTATAAATCACAATACCACAGTTACTAAAGCAAGACCATTTAATAAAAAAATATTTCTATTAGTGTTAACAGAAAAAAACTAATGCATTTTATTCCAATCATATAGGCCCAAATAATATCCACAGATAGAATATGGATCAAATGAACAATGAAAACAAGTTTATATAAGTGAAAAAAAGTTAAAAAGTAGTTTGCACATAAAATATAATGTGATATAAGATTTACTGTATTCTTTCTTTTTCCTTCTTCTATACCAATATTTATGTATTTATTTATTTCCTTATTGAAGTATAGTTGATTTACAATATTGTGTTAGTTTCTGGTGATTCTGAAACTAGATCACTTAGCAAAGTGATTCTGAAATATATTTGTGTGTATATACATATATATATTATTTTTCATGTTCTTTTCCATTATGGTTTATTATAAGATTGAATATCTTATTGAATATAGATATTGAATATAGTTCCCTGTGCTACATAGTAGAACCTTGTTGTTTTATTTTATATATAGCAGTAACCACAAAGTTGGTTTTCTATGTCTGGATTCTGTTTCTGTTGTATAAATAAGTTTATCTGTATTATATTTTAGATTCTGGGCTTCCCTGGTGGCTCAGACAGTAAAGAATCTGCCTGTAGTGTGGGAGACCTGGGTTGGATCCCTGGGTTGGGAAGATCCCCTGGAGGAGTACATGGCAATCCACTCCAGTATTCTTGCTGGAAAAACCCCATGGACAGAAGGGCCTGGTTGGCTACAGTCCATGGGATCACAAAGAATCGGACACATCTGAGCAACTAAGCACACACACTTTAGATTCCACTTATAAGTGATATCATGGTGTGTGTGTGTTAGTTGATCAGTTGTATCCAACTCTTTGCAACTCCATGGACTGTAGCCTGCCAGCCTCCTCTGTGCATGGAATTTTGCAGGCAAGAATACTGGAGTGGGTAGCGATACCCTTCTCCAGGAGATCTTCCTGACCCAGGGATCGAACCCAGGTCTCTGGCCCTGCAAGCAGATTCTTTACCATCTGAGTCACCAGGGAAGCCCTATAACATGGTATTCTGAATCATTTTTTATAGCAACCTTTCAACATTTTGGTGGTTATGGTTTTTGCACTCAAACTGTGCTTATAATCAAGCAAAGTAACATAAATTAAGCATAGTAAAACAAAATAGAGAACAAAATAAAGGCTAAAATGAGAGTTCCTGGAAGCAAATAGAAACACAGCAGTCTAAAGAGTCATGGGAGATATCACTTCTGCCTTCCCTTCATGTCCATTCAAAACAAACACATTTTGGTTTCATGCAAATATGACAGAAATTTAGAATCTGTCCCATATGACATTCTCTGACTAGGAACAATTGTTCAAGAATTTTGGTGAATGTGTCTGCCTGAAATCAAATGTTAAAATATCACTTCCTATAGCATATTCATTTAGCATGCTTTAGGGTTGAAAAAGTCATGTTACTGAATAAAAAAGTCATTTCAAAATAGTGGAATAAATTTTCAAAATCCATTATAATGAAGAGTTGTTAACTGAGTAGTCATTAGGTAGGGTAAATCAGAACTACAATGAAAATGAATAAACTACTGCTACATGTAAGAACATGGATGAGGATCAAAAATACATTGTTGAGGGGTGGAATGGGGTAGGAGATGGGAGGGAGGTGCAAGAGGGAGGCGACATATGTATACCTATGGCTGATTCTTGTTGATGCATGGCAGAAACCAACACAGTATTGTAAAGCAATTATCCTTCAATAAAAAATAAATTATATATCTATATATATTGCTGCTGCTGCTACTGCTGCTAAGTCGCTTCAGTCGTGTCCGACTCTGTGCGACCCCATAGACGGCAGCCCACCAGGCTCCACCGTCCCTGGGATTCTCCAGGCAAGAACACTGGAGTGGGTTGCCATTTCCTTCTCCAACGCATGAAAGTGAAAAGTGAAAGGGAAGCTCAGTTGTGTCTGACTCATAGCGACCCCATGGACTGCAGCCTACTAGGCTCCTCCATCCATGGGATTTTCCAGGCAAGAGTACTAGAGTGGGCTGCCATTGCCTTCTCTGATATATATTGCTGAGGCAAAGCCAAATTAAAAAATTAAATGAAATTCAAAGATGCAAACTTATCTGTAGTATTAGAAATCAGATTAAAGGACACGTTTGGTGAAGAGAGGTGATATCCTACCTGGGAAGGGCATAAGGATGACTTCTGGGTCATGGGCAATATTCTGTTTTTTTATTTAAGTAGTAATAGCCAGGGTATGTTTTAGTGATAATTCATTCAGCTGCAATATTTGTGTTCTTTGCATTTTTCTGTTTGAGTGTCATACTTCACTAAAAATTTATTTTAAACAATTCTTTAAATATGGTTGATAATAACACAAAAATATTAAATACCTAAGGAATAAAACTACTAAAAGATATATAAATCCCTTAAACTTTGTTGAGCAAAATAAAAGAAGATGTAAAGAAATAGGGATATCCATCATATTCAGACATTAGAAGAATCAATGTTATAAAGACTTAATTCTCCTCAAAATGATGTATAGGCTCAACACAATCTTAATCAGAGAACCAACAGGTCATGTGTGTTGTGTGTGAGTGTGTGTGCGTGTGTGTATATAATTTGACAAACTGATTCTGAGATTTATATGGAAAGGCCAAGGCCTAAGAATTGTCTATATTCTAGACATTCTGACATGGTGGGAGGATTTTCCTCTGCTGGGTATCAACACTTAATACAAAACTAAGACAATGAAAGGATTGTGATTCTGGTGAAAGATTATTCAAAACAACTGATGAAACAGAGCAGAAAGAACAGAAATAGACGTGCACATAAAAACACTTGATGAGAAAAGTGACACTGCAGAGCAGTGAGGATGGCCGAGTTTTTTAATAAATGGTGCTTGGACAACTGGGCAAACATGGGAAAAAACAAACCTGGAAACCATTCCACACCAAACGAAAAGTCAGTTTCAACCCTAGCATAGACCTTACTGCAAAAGGCAAAACAATACAGCATTTAGATGATAATATGGAATATCTTCATGATTTTGAGCTAGAAAATGATTTATTAAACAAATGGAAACAAAGAAAGAAAGAAGAGAAAAGCCACCAAAAATCTTAGGAAATCAGTCTGAATTGAATTAACTTCAGTTGTTAGTAAAAGTGAACTTCCACTCACCTAAAAACACCATTAAACGACAGGCAAGCCACATAGTGAAGAAAATACTAACTGTAATACCTATGATCAATCAATGTAGGACTCATATTATTTAAAAAAAAAGAAAAACAAAAACTTTCACAATTCAATAAGAAAAAGACAACCAATTTATAAATGCACAAAGACTTAGGCACTTTACAGAAGAGAAAATCCAAATGAATAAAACTAAATAAAGGCAAAGAAACCTTCCTCATTATGTATCCTTGGAAATGTAAATTAAATCTACAATATGATTGAGCTGCCACTAAAATGTCTAAATGCTTTTTAAATCTGATAATATCAATTGTTTATGAGGATCCTGACCAATAAAAAACTGTCAAACACTGCTGATGATAGTATAAATTAGTATAAGTAGAAAATAATTTATCATTATTGGTAAAGTTCAGGATATAAATATCCTATGACCTAGTGTTAAACTCCTAGATGTAAACCCAACAAAATGTACATGTATGAAAATGTTTATGACATCAGTATTTATAAGAGTTACAACATTTTTTAAAGTGCCCATCAACCGCAGAAAAGATTATGGCATATTGTACTGCAGTGGTAATTAATGAACCACAGTACACATCAACATGGATGAATCTCAAAAACATATTGCTGAAAGAAAACGGACACATAAGAGTATGTACTACGTGATTTCATATACATGAAACGCAGAAGTGTGATAAATAAATAAGCATTATGGTATTCAGGAATGTGTTCTTCACAGATAAATCTATAAAGGTATTTTAGTTGTCAGTTAATTAACTATTCAGTCTCAGGGAGTTGTATGAATCAGTTAAACTCCTACAACCAGAGTAATTCATGTAAAAATCTAACAACCTCAATTCAGGATTCTAAATCAGCACTTTCTTGCAATTCGGCAGTTAGAAAAATTGACAAAAATTACTGGATTCACCTGGTCACATTTAAAGACTCTATGTTAATCAAATTCAACATTAGGAATTGTTCTTTTTTCTTCCATGATTTTCCCTCCAGATTTATCAAGGCAACAGGCAAAAAAAGTAAACCTATCTCATTCCCCAGTGACTTAATACTCTACATTTTCCCCTAAACCGGATTTGAGATCCTCTAACCCCCAGATTGGGCTTCCCTCAAGGCTCAGCAGTAAAGAATCTGCCTGCCAAAGCAGGAGACGCGGGTTCCATCCCTGGGTCAGGAAGATTCCCTGGAGAAGAAAATGGCAACTCACTCCAGTATTCTTGCCTGGAAAATTCCATGGACAGAGGAGCCTAGAGGGCTAGGGGGTCACAAAGAGTCGTACACGACTGAGAGACTAAACAACAATAAACTCTCAGACTAGTTTCCCCTTGCTTACTGGGTAAAGCTTGTTCTGGCCGGTCCTGCTGGAGCCCAAATATCACTCCTTTGCTTACTCTGATCACAGAGAATCCTTTCCTTTCTATCTCATGCATGTGTGCTAAGTCGCTTCAGTCGTGTCCAACTCTTTGCGACTATGTGGACTGTAACCCACCAGGCTCCTGTGTCCATGGGATTCTCCAGGCAAGAACACTGGAGTGGGTTGCCAGGCCCTTCTCCCCTTTCTATCTCACCCACCTCCCAAGTACAGCACCCCTGCATGTCCCCCCACCAAGCATCCTTCCAAGTCCTCAATGATGGCCCTCTTCAAACTCCTCAGACATGTACAGTCATACATCATCTTGAATTGCTGGCTATCAGGGCTTTGTCCTCTCTCCTTAACTATAGCTCTTACAACATAAGGATTAAGCTTCACCCTTGGCCTTAATTTCCCCACAGCTTCTAACATATTTCTCATCACCTAATAGGCCTGTTGAGTGAGGATGGCAGTGTTGGAACAAGACTGTCTGCATCAAACCGCCTGCTGGAACACTGCTAAATGCTAAATGCACCTTAAATCACCCTGTGCCTCACCCACAGAATATCAAAGCAGGTGGAAGGAGAGAGGGAAGCTCCATTAATCTCCTTTGCTGAAGTTCTAAGTTTTATAACATGCACATGGTTGATCTCTTCATCTTTCCCTTGTCTAGGAGATTAAAAAAGGCTATTTATTGTTGGTTCACTTTGTTCCCAGCCCCAGAAGGCCAACCTGCAGGGGCCTTGTGAGCAGACTGCCTTGCTGGCCCATTGGCTTTCAGCAGATTAAAAGGAAGAGTGAGGTCAGGATGTTATTCTTCCACCTCCGTCCTGAAGGAGTCCCCAGAGGTGAGCAGCATCCTTCCGCTGTGGGTTTTAACAACCCTCTTCTCACAGCCACACTGTGTCTAGGTCCCGGTAACCCCAGACCCTCCCCCGAGACCTCAGAGTGGTGATATTTTTCTACTCTCTCCTCTACTGCACTGTACCCAGTGGTTCCACACCCTGCTTACATATCTGCAAAACTCTCTTCAAATTACCCAAATTCAATGGGTTCTTTCCTTTCAGGACATTGTCTAGTACAGATGGTTTACTTTATGATCTTTCTATTTTAATCTTTATGGCATATTCCTACTGCTGCTGCTGCTAAGTCTCATCAGTCGTGTCCGACTCTGTGCGACCCCAGAGACGGCAGCCCACCAGGCTCCCCCATCCCTGGGATTCTCCAGGCAAGAACACTGTCAAGCATCCCAACACAAATACAGACGTGACAGTCATGGCCTTAGCCGTTCACCTGCCTCTAGAAATCGGCCTTGACTGTGTAATTGACTGCTTATAATCTTTTACAGACCAAGTTACATGAGGTGCAGCCCTACTGGAATTGTGAAATAAGAGAAACAGTTTCTTGAATAAGGGCCTAAGAGATTTTGGAACATGAAATCTGTGAAAGCTACTTTCATCATCACTTGACAGCTCATTTTGTTGTGTAATGAATATCACATTGTTGGGAGACCAAGCCACATGGAAAGGACACAGGGAGAAACACCAGTTCACAGTGTCCCAGCTGAGTCCAGCTTTCAAACCCTTCCAGTCCAGGTACCAAACGTGGAGGGAGACACCTCCAGAAGATTCTTGGCCCTCAGCCATTCAGTCATCCCTAGCCACTCACTTCTTCCCAGCTGGGGTCTCAGAGACAAGCCATTGCCATTGTGTGCTATGCAAACTCCTAAAAACAAATTTCATGTATGTAAAAAAATGGTTTTAGTTTTATGCCACTAAGATTTTAGAAGGTTTTTTACACAGCACTAGATAACTGGAATACTGACTGTTAGGGGGAAAAAAAGGAATTGAGATGTTATGCTATAAATTATAGTAAACTAGGGATAATCAAATTGCTCCAACCAGAGTCTATATGTATATATACATATAGTTGTTATTCAGTCACTAAGTCATATCCAACTCTTTGTGACCCCATGAACTGTAGCACATGTCTTCCCTGTCATTCACCATCTCCTGGAGTTTGCTAAAACTCATGTCCATTGAGTCAGTGATGCCATCCAACCATCTCATGTTCTTTCATACCCCTTCTCCTTTTGTCCTCAATCTTTCTTTTATTTATATATATATATATATATAATTACATACATCTAGTCAAGGCTATGGTTTTTCCAGTGGTCATGTATGGATGTGAGAGTTGGACTGTGAAGAAAGCTGAGCACCAAAGAATTGATGCTTTTGAACTGTGGTGTTGTAGAAGATTCTTGAGAGTCCCTTGGACTACAAGGAGATCCATCCAACCAGTCCATCCTAAAGGAGATCAGTCCTGGGTGTTAATTGGAAGGACTGATGTTGTAGCTGAAGCTCCAATACCTTGGCCACCTGATGCGAAGAGCAGACTCATTTGAAGGGACCCTGGTGCTGGGAAAGATTGAGGGCAGGGGGAGAAGGGGATGAGAGAGAATGAGATGGCTGGATGGCATCACTGACTCGATGGACGTGAGTCTGAGTGAACTCCAGGAGCTGGTGATGGACAGAGAGGCCTGGTGTGCTGGGATTCATGGGTCGCAAAGAGTCAGACATGACTGACTGAACTGAATTGATATAATACATATATATAATTACATACATATATAATAGACTCTATAGTCTCATTTAAATATTTTATATGTATATTTACATATATGTATATATATTCTGCTATTAGCAGAAAACTCTGGAAAGCTAATTGGATCATGTTCTCATCTCCCCTCCAGGCCCATATCTGAATCTTTAATCTTACCACCAAAAGACAAGCAGCAGCATGAAAGGACCAAAAAGAATGAAAGATAAAAGAATTTATCAGTGCTGCAATGTGGAGCAAGAGACAGACAAGAAAAGTACAGACCTCTGCAGAGAGCACACCTATTAATAACCCAACCAGTTGATGGTGTGATTAATAATCTAAATAGCCAACAAAAATAACATTCCCTTCTCTTCAATACAGTTGCCTAAATAACATCCACTCCACCCTAAAGGCCGTTATCAGCTCAAAGGTAAAATTTTGTTGGACTCCACTTTTCAATTTTTACTAACATTAAGGTGGAAGTTGCCTTCTTAAGCTCATGATGTCCAAATTCTGCCTGCTATGAGGAGGCATAGGTAAGCTTGGTGACAGCCCTCAGCTAGAAATGTTCCCTGGATCTGAGTCAGAAGAAAGGTGCATCTCCAAGGCACAGTTCAAATGTACATCACCAGGACAGACAGGCAGGGTCCTAGTGCGAATGGACAAGGGCATAATCCAGAAAGATAAGAGCGTGGGTCCAATGAACAAGGTAAGGGTGAAATGAGAAAATGGGTAGTTGGGTAACTGGATGAGAGTGATGAACAGAACGAGACAAGATGTAACCTCTGCTATTACCCTTTTAATGTGCCACAGGCATAGTGTGGGAAGCAAAACAGGTGAAAGATGATAATTGGGGTCACACTCCCTGCTTGCTTGAATTTGAGAGGTAATTGAGAGAGGTAATTTGAGAGCAGGTGACACCAAAGGAAAAAAAAATAAGAGAGATGATTTCTAGGCAAAGGAAGGGCAAGAGCAAAGGCCCTGGATCAGGAGATGCTCAGTGTTTAAGGAAGAACAAGCAGGCTAGCAGGGCTGGAACAGAGAGAAGAGTAACAAGAGATGAACACAATGAGCAAACAAACGTCAGATAATACAGTGTCTTGAGGCTACTATTTCGGAGAAGGCAATGGCACCCCACTCCAGTACTCTTGCCTGGAAAATCCCATGGATGGAGGAGCCTGGTAGGCTACAGTCCGTGGGGTCGCAAAGAGTCAGACACAACTGAGCAACTTCCCTTTCACTTTTCACTTTCATCCATTGGAGAAGGAAATGGCAACTCACTCTATTGTTCTTGCCTGGAGAATCCCAGGGACCGGGGAGCCTGGTGGGCTGCCATCTATGGGGTCGCACAGAGTCGGACACGACTGAAGTGACTTAGCAGCAGCAGCAGAGGCTACTATAAAGACATGAGCTTTACTCTGAGTGACCACTGCAGAGTTTAGAGCAGACAAGTGAAATTATCTAACTTCTTTTTAGCAGGATGACTCTGGGAGCTGTATCAAGAATAAACTGGAAAAAAAAAAAGAATAAATTGTAAAGCAGGATGGCCAATCTGGAATCCACTGCATTATTCGGCCCTGGATATATTGGTGGTTGGGCTGAGTAGTGGAAATGGCAGAAGTGATTGAATTCTGAATATATTTTGAAAGGAAAGCCATCAGAATTTGGTGTCAGATCAGAAGTGAAATTGTTCCCCTTTCTTGTGTGATTATTCTTTATATAACACTTATCACTCTCTGACACAGTACACATTCAATGGTCAGCGTTTTACTGACCTTCCCTCACAAACGAGAGCTTCTGAAGGTAAGGAACTTTCTGGTCCATTTTGTCCACTACTGAACCCCCAACTCCTGGTACACAGTAGGCACTTAGTAAACAGTTAATTAACTCATATGAAGAATTTTTAAAACTTAAGATATTTACACTTGTCACATTTTCTTCCTTTTATAGACATAATTTGTGGTTATACGTTTGATCTCACTGTTCCATGATGAGTCACTCACCACAGTGAATCTACTTTGAATTGATCTACATGGTTGAGAAAGTGCCACCTAAATTACTTCTGCAGTTTGGTAACTCTGTTCTGATACCTGGTATAAACAAACAGCTCTTGGTGTGCTAGACACGGAATTAGGTCACCGCTGAGTTCTAATCAACTTCATTTAATTAGTGTGGATGTCAGTGAGGCGTATTCAGAAAGGCAGATGGTGTAGCAACCACTCTTGTGTTGAGGTAATGTGCCTGTTTTCTATTTTGAGTGTATGATCTGTTGATGAAGCTGCTTTGATGCAGCCATTCTGATGCCAAGATAACATAATGAGACCGGTCTGAGGGAACACTTTGAAACAAGAACACTGTGACACTACCTGAAAACAAACCATCAGATTTCCACCTTTCACGTTCTACCACGTGATGAGCTTCATTCTCTCTTCGAGGGAACTGTGGCTGAAGGCAAGATGGGGCCAAGAAAGAACTGAAGGATGGGCTGAAGTCAGGGTCTATCTTTAAGGACTCATATGTTTGCTACATTTGCATATCTTAGAAAGGGACACCAAGGATTCTAAATGGAATTTCTCTCTTTGACATTCACCTATACCTTGAATGATTTGCACATTGAATAATCACCTGCTTTTATTTAAATCTCTTTAGTTTCATAATGGCAGATTGTTCTATTTCGCATATGAGAAGACTGACTGAACCCCTTTGATTTTTTGCAGTGCTTCCTCTTGTCAGGCCAGCCAGCCTTACTTGCTTAGGTTTCTATCAGACCCCAGAGATGAGGGGGGCAAGGGAGGGTATCAGGGCAAAGCAGATTTCCTATTCTCAATTTAGATGCACAGAAAATCCTCAGTCGGATTCCTAACACTTGTCTTAGGGCTCTCAATTATATTTTGTAGATAACATATTTTATGCTGTATGTTGTATATATTTTACAAAATGATTTAATCAAAAAGGTATTGACTGAAAAATATCACACTGCAGACCTAGTTAAATAACTTAGGACACTGAAAACACAAAAGAAGCCCTGAAATACACAATTATAAGAGATCAAAACAATTCCTTGTACCCTAATCACATGAATTTGGAATTTGCTTAATCCCAGCCAAGTGCTTACAGTGGATTTAAGCAGATTAAATAATACCATATATTTTATACATTAGCCAAAAAGAGTGAAATGGCAATAATTCCACCAATGGTAAAGTGCACTTGTAAGACTGTTTTGCAATTTATTCAACAAGTATTTATGGAGCCACCTATTAGATGCTAGGCACTCTTTTATAACCTGGGGATACAAAGGTACGCAGGTAAACAAAGTGTTTGATATCATGGACATAACTCCAGAGTGTGGGAGACTAGAAAAAAAACAATTAAATAAGTCAATACATAAGATAACTGCAAGTGTTAAGGACAGAGCAATAGGGATGCAGGAATAAAGTATGAGAGAGGGAGGGGAGGGGGATAAGGTGGTCAGGAAAGGTTTCTCAGAAGAGTTTGATTGGTGAGGGGAGAACTACACTAAGATCTGGAGGAAGCTCATTCTCGGCTTTAGTATAGCAGGTTTTAAGACCAGAAGACTGGGAGAAAAGGCCAATGTGTCTGAACAGGGAGCAAGGAGAGCAGTTTTAAGCAGTCACTTTGAAGAGAGAAGCAAGAAAACAAGATAATTCAGAACCTTAGAGACTCAAAGTAAAGAAGTCTGGATTTTACTTAAAGTGTAATAAGAAGTAATGGGAGTTTTAGTTATGATATGTTAAAAGCCAAAATATAGCACTGATTATGAACTTCGACTATTCTAAATGCCTTACAAATATGTACTCATTTAATCATTTAACAAGCCTATGAAAGAGTCGCTACTGCAGCTGACCCTTGAATGATGCAAGTGCGAGGGGACAGACACCCCACACAGTCAAAAATGCATATGTTACTTTACAGTCAGCCCTCCGTATCCAAGGTTCCACATCTGCAGATTCAACCAGCCATGGGTCATATATACTGTGTTAGTCACCCAGTCGTGTCCGACTCTTTGCAGCCCCATGGACTGTATCCTGTCAGGCTCCTCTGTCCATGGGATTCTCCAGGCAAGAGTGGGTAGCCATCCCCTTCTCCAGGGGATCTTCCAACCCACAGATCGAACCCGGGTCTTCTGCATTACAGGCAGATTCTTTATCATCTGAGCCACCAAGAAAGCCCAAGAATACAGAGTGGGTAGCCTATCCCTTCTCCAGGGGATCTTCCCGACCCAGGGGTCGACTGGGGTCTCCTGCATTGCAGGCAGCTTCTTTACCAGCTACATGTATACTGTAATAGGTATTTACTGAAGAAAAGCTGCCTGTAAGTGGACCCTCGCAGTTCAAACCCATGTTGTTCAAGGGTCGACTGTACTATTCCTATTTACAAATAAGGAAACACAGGCCCAGAGACACTTCGTCACATATCATCACACATACTTATATACAACAGAGCCCTGATTATAACTAGGACAAACTATCTTATTTTTAAAATTCACTCTGGTTGCAATGTGGAGGACAAAATGTAGGAGGGCAAGAACAGTCTAGGCGTAAGATGACAGGGGTTTAGGCCCAGAAATGACAGTGAAAACTGAGAACTGAAGTAAATGCTACAAAGGTAATGAACAAGTTGCTGACACGGAAAAGCGTAAGGGAATGTGCTTAAACGGGGAGGTCAAGGAAGGCCTTTCTGTGAAAGAAACTTTTGACCTGGGACCTGAAGAAGGACAGAAAAAAGATCATTCCAAAGTCCTAGGATAGGAGAGGTATGTGTAAAAAGACGAGTGTGGATGGGGCTGCATGAATGAGGTTAGAAAGGTGAGTAGAGCTTGAAGGTCAAAGACAGGACTTTACAGTATGTACTGTAATAGTAGGTCCTTAGAGGATCTCAAGCAGAAAGATGGCATCATCATATCCTTTCAGACAGTCAGGGAACAAGTATATACTGACCATGTACCACACGACAGGGACTATTAGGTGCTGGCATATGCATACCCTAGAATACGGGGGAGACAAAGGCCATCGTCTGTGTCACTGTTGTGTGCTCCAGAATCCATCCAGCACCCCGAGATTATAAGAGGCCCCTGTTAAAATACAAGTGTTAAGTCAATCAAATTTACTTTGACTCCTAAATGCTTAAGAAAATAACCTAGTCTGTTTTATCCTTAATTCAGTAGTTGCTGAATTAAGGCTTACAGGCTCAACGCACAAGTGAATAAATGATAGCAAAGTCAACTGCAGCTCTAAATGCTGCTAAGTCGCTTCAGTCGTGTCCGACTCTGCGACCCCATAGACGGCAGCCCACCAGGCTCCCCCGTCCCTGGGATTCTCCAGGCAAGAGCACTGGAGTGGGTTGCCATTTCCTCCTCCAATTTTCTTCTGCAGCTCTAAATAGTAGACTATAAATGAGTCAAGCATAAAATGGTAAGAGTTCCCAGAGTAAATATTTTCCTACAGTCATTGGTAAATAATTCAGATTTCTGTTTGCACCACCTGTCAGTGTTTCTGAGAGAACTAAACTGAATTATACCTGCCTATGACACCACTTCCTGATTCATAAGCCACAGGGAACAAGGATATAGACAGGAGAGAGGCATCCTTCTCCACATTCTCTCTTGTTGAGTCGGCATTCTTGTACACAAACATCCCGGAAACTACAAAGAGTAATTAAGGAGGAGCTGAAGAGGAGGAATAGGATAAGCAGGGTTTCACCCATTCAGGAATTATGGCAGTTTGGGTGTGTGGTGGCCTTCCCAAGTGGAGCTAGTGGCAAAAGAACCTGCCTGCCAGTGCAGGAAACTGAGAGACGTGGGTTCAATCCCTGGGTCGGTAAGATCCGCTGGAGGAGGGCGTGGCAATGCACTACACTGTTCTTGCCTGGAGAATCCCATGGACAGAGGAGCCTGATGGGCTACAGTCCATGGAGTCACAAAGAGTCAGGCACAGCTGAGGCGACTTAGCACACACACACACACACACACACACACACACACACACACACAGAGGAGTGTGTGGTAAAGACCTCAAACTAGGAAGTCTAGAAGTCTGGGTCAGGTTCCTCACTTTGCCCCTTCCTCAGGTTCCAGGAAAATTGTCTTAGACATACTGAGTCTTAGGTTTCTCATCTTATATCATAGGGGGAAAAAATAGCTATAAATAATAAAGATGATCACTGCAAATAATGCTAAATGCTATGAAAGAAGAAAAACAGAGCACTATGACAGAGATTGGGAAAGGTGGGAATTCTGAGTCAATGAGACAGTTCGGGAAAGGACTACGCTGCAGGTGCTGTCACTCTGCACTGAAGGGAATATCAAGACTTTACACATCAGACGTTATGAATATTAAATGTGGGGGAACATAGTAAGCATAAGCAAGTGCTCACTCTTCATTAATCCGTGTGTAGAAATTAAGGGTTGTCTGAGAGGAACAGGGATTCAGAGGCAGGGCTGAGGCCTTCACCACCATGAAAGGCAAACCAGGAAATAGTGACAAACGAAGAAAAAATCAAGACTTACCCCGCTGCATCTGCATTTCAAAGGGACCCCAAACCTAGGCCAGTGGGTTGTCAGCGACACAGGTTCTAACCCAGAGGCTTCCATAGTCGAGGCATGCGCTTTTGTTTCTGGATCCCTCCTGGTTCACACAGAGGTGGACACAAGAGTGGGAGCTGAATAGGTGAGAGAATACATTAAATACATAAATTTAAGCCTTGATGAAAACAAGACAACAGATCCCAAATGGAGTCACTTATGCTAAACCTCACATCACCAAACCAAAAAGTAACTTATTTACAATTTTGGCTCTCCCAGAAATGGACTCTAAACCCAGTTAATCAGGAATCCCCTATCAAACTAGGGTCTGTCAGCACTAATCTACCTGACAGACCCCTACTACCCTATAAAGGAAAGTGACCTCCCAGTGACCAACCCCAACAGTTTTATTGCTTAATATAACGTCCTTGGTACTGCTCTCTTCTGCTTAAACAAGTCTCATTTTGTATAGATCCTAGGTGGTGGTGTTTTAGTTGCTAAGTTGTGTCCTGACTCTTTGCAACTCCATGGACTGTAGCCTGCCAGGCTCCTCAGTCCATGGAATTCTCCAGGCAATAATGCTGGAGTGGGTTGCCATACCCGTCTCAGGAGATCTTCTCCACCCAGGAATCGAAAGCAGGTCTCCCACATTGCAGACATTCTGTACCACTGAGCCACCTGAGAAGTCCATGGATTATCAGAGCTCCTTTCTAGCTGCTGGATGGAATAGTGCCTGATTCCAGTTGATTTTTGCTCCCTCCCCCTCAAAAAAACCCCACCCTTGTAAGTTTTAACATGCCTCAGTATTCTTGCCTGGAGAATCCTTTGGACAGAGGAGCCTGGAGGGCTGCTGTCCATAGGGTCGCACAGAATCGGACACGACTGAAGCGACTTAGCAGCAGCAGCAGTTTATCTTTTAATGGCCCTGACTTCAGCAGAGGGCACCTGAGGAGACTCCTGAGAATCCCGTGAAGCAACAGGCGAGCAGGTGTCTGCACCTGAGAGCCCCTCGTTCTCGCTGCTCTCTTGCAGGTGGTGAGTGAGTCCCTCCTCCTAGCTCAGCAGCTTTCGTGTCGCGTGTCGTGAGTTTTCGAACTTTTCTGGAGGGACTCTTTCTCGCGTTGGGCCCGGAAACCAGTGGGAGTCCAAGCGGGTCCGACTTGGAAGCCGGACTGGGTCCGGGGTCAGCCTGGGTCCGACTGGGAAACCAGACCGGGTTCTGGTCCACCTTAAGCCAGTTCGAGGCCTCACGGGAACTGAATTTTGCCTCAAGGCTGAGCAAGCAAGCAAGTTAACCTTATCGAAAATAACCTTGAATGACAGTGACTGCAGCGAAGAACTTTTCACCTGGATAACCTCTGCGTTTCCCAGGTGCCCTGGAGGAAAAGGGTCTCAGCAAAACACTCGCCATAATGAGCAGAGTGAAAATTCTTTTTCCTCCGCCTGAGTTTCTCGTGACCAGGGTTAGAGCCTCCGGGACCCCCTAGTGGCCGTGGCAGGTCCTGCACTCAGAATCCTGGGAAAATTCTTACCAAAGTCACCTCTTCAGATCTGTATCTGTGGTGCTAGATTAAGAAAAGAAGGTAAAATTTCACGTTATCTCTTCCTTCCCAAATGCAGATCGGCGGGTAGGGGGTTAAGAATTATATTTCAAATTGGGAATTGTGAACTTGCTTTTGGGTATCCGGTGGTTGTTGATCTTTTTTCTCTCAGAGACGAGATCATTGCCTTTTCATTCTTTCTTTCCTTTTTTTAAAAAGTTGACTGCCTTGGGTCTTAATTGCAACATGTGAGCTCTAGTTCCCTGACCAGGGAGGAAACCCCGCCCCCTACAGTGGAAGCTGTCTTAGCCATTGGATCACCAAGGAAATCACTATTGCCTTTTGCCTCCTTGTTTGCCTTGTCTTTGTGTCCTGAGAACTAGATTTGGCAACTGTCAGGTAGCAGGGGCCCCAAAATATGGGCAGACAAAAATGCAAAATGCTGGGGTCCTGCAGAGTGTTGCCAGCTCTCAGAGGAATTGTCTTTGGTCAGGACTGCCTCTGGATCTTGGGACGGTAGTATCTTCTGCATCCTCTTTGGAGCTTCCCACATAACTTTGTGGTAAAGAATCTGTCTGTCAAAGCAGAAGATGCTAGAGACTCAGTTTCGATCCCTGGATCGGGTTGATCCCCTGGAGAAGGGAATGGTAACCTACTCCAGTATTCTTGCCTGGAAAATGGACAGAGGAACCTGGAGTGGGGTCTCAAAGAAAGAGTCGGACACCATGGAGCACACTTCCTTTCCTTTGGAAGGCCTTTTGCATTCAGGAGGTGGTTCCATACTGCCAGGAATGGTTACTATTTGTCCCTGAGGAAACCTGATTTTTACTCAGATAAACTCTTAAAATTTTTAATGTGCCTCAGTTTATCTTTTAACAGCCTGCACTGCAAGCAATTGCATGGCAGCAACATAGAGTCAGAGAGGTGACTCAGAGGCAGAAGTTAGCGCATTTTTAATAGCATTTTAAAAAAAATTATCAAATTTGTCACTAAAAATTTTTTTAAGTTGTTCATTCATCTGCTTAATTATAACTTTTTAAACTCATGCTATCAACAATAAATCAGAGAGCCTTTTGTTCAAAGGCTGAACAAAAAACTTCCAACTGCCCCTTAAAACATCATCAAATGGAAAAGGAAGCCATTTTAAACAACAA
>NW_011494706.1:537516-543985 GCF_000754665.1 Bison bison bison
ATCAAATGGAAAAGGAAGCCATTTTAAACAACAAGCTTTCCCAAGCCCCGGGGAAGTTGGAAGGCTGTCAAAACCGTTATTAGCATATCTAGCCACAAGATGTCACCATTGGTTTTAGCAAATATACTCTACCTAGCTCTAGGCTAATTCATAAATGCATACCGTTTTGGACCTCAGAGACAAATGGCATTTCCCCCAGACTCTTCAGAGTCCCTTGGACTGCAAGGAGATCCAATCAGTCCATTCTAAAGGAGATCAATCCTGGGTGTTCTTTGGAAGGAATGATGCTAAAGCTGAAACTCCAGTACTTTGGCCACCTCATGCAAAGAGTTGACTCATTGGAAAAGACTCTGATGCTGGGAGGGATTGGGGGCAGGAGAAGAAGGGGACGACAGAGGATGAGAGGGCTGGATGGCATCACCGACTCGATGGACGTGAGTTTGGGTGAACTCCAGGAGTTGGTAATGGACAGGGAGGCCTGGCGTGCTGCAGTTCATGGGGCACAAAGAGTCAGACACGACTGAGCAACTGAGCTGAACTGAACTGAACCCGGACAGTTGATGAAACTGAGACTCCAGTTAGTTCCTAGTATTTACAGTATTTATTTATTTTTTAGGATTCAGTCTAGCACCTTCAAATTCCCCTCCTAGTACTTTCTGTTCCATGTATTTTTATTTTTTAAAAATTGAAACCAGTGTGCTGATGCCCTTTAGGCTAGTAAACTACAATTAAGAATAATTAAGTCAAAACAGTTGTCTGTGTCATGGGACTCAGATCCAGGTAATAGTTTTCATTTACTTGTTCCCTTTTTAAAATGCCACACTCTTGGGTATTGCTAGTTGAAACACACCTTCACAAAAGAAAAAGGAAGAATTTGCCAATCAAAGTCCAATTAAACTGTATTTGTTTTAGGCAGGTGGTGTTTAAATAGGATTCCATAGAAGACAGTTCATATATATGAACCTTACAAATGACTTTTTCACTGTATATGTGAACCTCAAATTACTTTGTTCCTTAGTTTCTCTATTTTGATAAGTATAAAGGAGATTAAACGTTAACATCTCTTGTTGCTAATCCTTTAGCTTCTCTCTGTGGAACAGCAAGTACTTCTATTTACACAAATCTATTTTCTCTCCAACAAGACTCCTGCATCCTCACCCTTGTTCAAATATCCCAAAACAAGCAACTTTTTACATTTCTATCTCCTCCTTCCCATTCTCGCCACTTATACTGCCTTAAGGGAGAAATCTAATAGATTTTCATTTCCTAAAGATACCACAAAGATACCCTGGAAGCTCCTCGCTACCTAGAAACCATCATTATTGCTTTTCCCCCTAAAAATAGAGCCAAGAAACAATACATGACAAGAGCAAGGACCAAAGGGGAAAACAAAGAAATGTGTGCAACGGAGATTTTATGAAAGAAAATCCCACGAATTTACTCTTATTCTTATTAAATCACATGATTCTGGCATTGTGGTTTTATAGCTCTATTTTTTTTAATTGATATATAGTTGATTTATAATATCGTGTTTATTCAGCTATACAGCAAAGTGATTCAGTTATACGTTTTTTTTCAGATTATTTTACATTAAGGCTATTACAAGATATTGAATATAATTCCCTGTGTTATATAGGAAATCCTGTTGCTTATCTATTTTATGTATAGCAGTTTGTATCTGTTAATCCCATACTCTTAATTTATCCCTCCCACCCCACCTTCATTTTCCCTTTTGGTAACCAAAAGTTTGTTTCCTATGTCTGTGAAATAGGACAGACATACATTCTGTTTTGCACATACATTCCTTTGTATTATTTTTAGATTCCACAAATAAGTGATACTGTATAATATTTGTCTTTCTATGTCTGAGTTACTTCACTTGGTATATTATCTAGGCCCACCCATGTTGTTGCAAATGGCATTATTATATTCTTTTTTATAATTGGGTTTTCCTGGTGGCTCAGACAGTAAAGAGTCCGCCATCAATACGGGAGACCTGGGTTCAGTCCCTGGGTTGGGAAGATCGTCTGGAGGAGGGCATTATAACATTAATTTTATAATTAATGTTCCATTAAGATATGTATCTTCATCTTCATAAATCAGTCTGTTGATGGGTACTTGGAGTGTTTCCATGTCTTGACTATTGTAAATGGTGCTGCTGTGAACATTAGGATACATGTGTCTTTTCAAATTAGAGGGTATCTTTTGGGGGTATATACACAGGAGTGGGATTACTGGATCATGTGGTAGCTGTAGTTTTAGTTTTTTAAGATAATTCCATACTGTTTTCCATAGTGGGTGCACCAGTTTACATCCCCACCAACCGTGTAGGAGAGTTCCCTTTTCTCTATACCTTCTCCAGCATTTATTATTTATAGATTCTTTGATGATATATAGTCCCATGATTGTTTTTCTTTTAATTGGCAGACAACTACACTCACCATTCAAACAAAATAATAAGGAATTGCGTGAGCTGCAATGAACAGAAATGCATAGTTGATTTATTTAAATCCTAGAAGTAATATTCAATGAGTTTGAGTAAAACTTGCTGCTAAAAACAGGACATTAAAGGTAATTTAAATACATTCAGTGCAGTCATTTATTCCAGTTTCATACACGTTAAGTAGGTTTTTATCTCTAAGGTGCCGTCAACGGACCTCTCAGACATTCAAAATACCAGCTTTACGTCATTAACACATTGCTGGTCAATTAGTTGGGTAATGTAGAACTTATGAAAATATATATTGCCATTCTCTTTCAAATGAGCTGCATATTACATCTATTAACATAACTATAGTGGTCTAATTTCCTTATTTTCAGTAGCGTACAGTTTGGAAATACAAATTGACAAATGAGCGCCAAATGAGGAAAGGGGTCTTACACAAAAGGTCGTAAATTATAAAGCCTCAGCAAGAAATATCCTAGATAATTGCTGTGATGCAAAAGTGTTAAATAGTATGCATTTAGGTTTTTCTTTTTCTAAAGAAAATCTTACTTTGTTTTAACCATTTTATTTCAGCAAATCTGTTGGTGGTAGATAATTTGACCTTCTTTTTAAAGAGGTAGTTTGATTCACCTAAGTGCTAGGTTGGGCTTCCCAGGTGAGTGAGTGAGTGGCAAAGAACCCCCCTGCCAATGCAAGAGACACAGGTTTGATCCCTGAGTCAGGAAGGTCCCCTGGAGGAGGAAATGGCAACCCAGTCCAGAATTCTTGCCTGGAAATCCCATGGACAGAGGAGCCTGATGGGCTGCAGTCCATGGGGTCACAGAAGAGTTGGATACGACGTAATGACTAAATAAGAAGTATCGAGGTTACTTTCCTTCCACATGGACTGTGCGAAGGTCAAATCTTGGATTGTATTCCCAGAGATTCTGCTTTAATTTAATTCTGCTTTAATGCTCAGGAGTGGCCTGAGCATAGGAGATTTAAAAGCTTTCTAGGTGACTCTAACGTGCAAACAATGTTGAGAATCACTATACCAAACCTTACATCTTAGGTAAACTGATGTTAACACATTCCTGCTTTGTTTTTTTCAAAGTTAATTATAAGGGGAGTTAGTTCCAGGTTGGTTTTAAAGTACACTTCTGGAAACCTGTCAAGTTACTGCAAAAGGTGATTGCAAACTAAACATTCTTTACAGCCAAGGAAAGAGGAAAATATAATTAGCAGATGCACCTTCACTCATCTCTGAGGTAATCAATAGATCTTTTACAAAATTCCCAAAAGGAAATTCTTTGGAACTTCCAAAGAACATTACTGGTATTACCAAAAAACAGTCAAACAAAAAAATCCAATGTCAAGTAATTTGGGATTAAAACATACTTTTCTTTTCTACAAGATTTCTTAGAAACACTGTAATAGGTTGTAAATCTGCAAGAGGAACAGAATTCCCTGTGTAGCATGCCATAAATGTGTTGAATGGTTCAAGGAACCATGAGCCTAACGTTTTATGGAGCACACTTACATAAATAAAACTCAAGGATGTATCTTTTAAGGCAGTAAAACCAAAAATGTTGTCCAAAGGTTTCACTCTGCAAGTCTGACATACCACTTGCTTTTTAATATTCTGTTTTGAATATATCATTGTATCAGGAGTGTGTTAGTCACTCAGTCGTGTCCAATTATTTGTGACCCCATGAACTGCAGCCCACCAGGCTCCTCTGTCCATGGGGATTCTCCAGGCAAGAAAACTGGAGTGGGTTGCCATTTCCTTCTCCAGGGGATCTTCCCGACCCAGGAATGGAACCTGGGTCTCTTACACAGTGCAGGTGGGTTCTTTACAGTCTGAACCACCAGGGAAAATCTATCTTTGTATTACCTTCAAATATCTGGAAATTTTCTACAACAGGCCCAGCCTAGTAGTTAAGATTACAAACTCAGGAGCAAAAGTTTTTAGGTTCCCATAGAACATTTTTTACTTAATCTCTCTGTGCTTCAGTTTCTTCACCTGTCGAAGGGGGAAATGTATCACACCCCCCCTCATGGTATGTTGGGTTTGGTAAACTTAGGTTGTTGACATTCCATTACAACAGCAATTACAAGAGTGCCTTAAAAGTGAGGCACCAAACTGCCATATAAAGAATTTCCAAGGAAATTTCTGAGAAACCATGCTATAACCTCTGAACCCTGTGACCCACTTTGAGAATATAAGTGGACTGAGAAAGGGAAGGAGAATAAATACCTGCAAAGAGAGAGCACTGTGGAAATAACTGTTGCCTGATGAGTAGGCTCCACCATCTGTCTCTGTTGAGAAGAACTCGGAGGGGTCCCCTTGGTGACCCTGAATGGTACAAGCATGCATTCTGGGGGCCCCATGTCTGCCATCTGCCTTCTGTCCAGGAACTCTAGAGGACCATGGATGGTTGAGTAACTGCTCTGAAGGCCGGTCCATCTGCATTGCCAGAGTTTTTGAGGGCATAGGACATGAGAGTGTTTCCTGTGAACCAGATGACAGAGAATCTGGCCCAGCAGAGGCCCAGCAAGAGGCTGGAAATGAGGCCAGATTCCTTGGGTCCAAAGCAGGAGGAACAAGTGGAATCCAGTGGCAAGTTAGCAATAAGGGAACTGAAGGAGGGAGGCCCCCAGCAAATATCCTCACAAAAACTCCACAAAAGTGCCCCAGGAAGAAAGAATCGATTTTAAGCCAAAAGGCCCAAGATAACTAAACAGAGGAAAGCTAATGAGGGCCTCTTTCCAGGGCAGACCTACAGGGGAAGCAGGTGAGGGAGGTTTGCCTGTTAAATCAAGGTCAGAGCTTAATAATATCTTGGGCCACCTAAATTTAATTACTGAACTGAGCCGTGTTCATGATCTTAATTAACAGTAGGGTGATCTGTTACTTAAACATGAACAGAAGAGTTCATAAACATGAACAGAAAATTTCTGGAGAAATTTTCATCCAGAAGTACCCAGTGATTACTGGAGCAGGCGTGCATGCATGCTCACTCACTCAGTTATGTCCAACTCTGTGACTTCATGGGCTGTAGCCCACCAGGCTCCTCTGTCCATGGAATTTTCCAGGCAAGAAAACTGGAGTGGGTTGACATTTCCTTCTCCAGGGTATGTTCCTGATCCAGGGATCAAACCCAAGTCTTCCACGTCTCCTGCACTGGCAGGCAGATGCTTTATCACTGAGCCACCTGGGAAGCCCTCCTGGGGCAGGAAAGATGAAATTAAAGGTGATTTGATGATTTGCTGTTATGATATCATGAGTCTTGCACCAGATACATTATATATTTTAAATATACATCTTATATTTATTTATTTGTTCTAAGTCATGTCAACTCTTTGTAACCCCATGGACTACAGCCTGCCAGGCTCCTCTGTCCATGGATTTTCTAGGCAAGAATACTGGAGTGGGTTGCCATTTCCTCCTACAGGGGATCTTCCCAACCCAGAGATTGAACCCACGTCTCATGCATTGACAGGCAGATTTTTTACCACTGAGCCACCAGGGAAGCCCAATATATATATATATTTAAATGTTATAAATATACACTATATAGCGTATATAATAATTATACCTAATAAATATTGTATACATTTTTTACAGCAAAAGTTTCATAAATTCTCATGAATTGAAGGGCAATCAGTTCAGTTCAGTTCAGTCGCTCAGTCGTGTCCGACTCTTTGTGACCCGATGAACCACAGCACACCAGACCTCCCTGTCCTTCACCAACTCCCACAGTCCACCCAAACCCAAGTCCATTGAGTTGGTGATGCCATCCAACCATCTCATCCTCTGTTGTCCCCTTCTCCTCCTGCCCTCAATCTTTTCCAGCATCAGAGTCTTTTCAAATGAGTCAGCTCTTGGCATCAGGTGGCCAAAGTATTGGAGTTTCAGCTTCAACATCAGTCCTTCCAATGAACACCCAGGACTGATATCCTTTAGGATGGACTAGTTGGATCTCCTTGTAGTCCAAGGGGCTCTCAAGAGTCTTCTCCAACACCACAGTTCAAAAGCATCAA
>NW_011494706.1:544085-544290 GCF_000754665.1 Bison bison bison
CTTTATAGTCCAACTCTCACATCCATACATGACCACTGGAAAAACCATAGCCTTGACTAGATGGACCTTTGTTGACAAAGTAATGTCTGTTTTTTAATATGCTGTCTAGGTTGGTCATAAGTTTCCTTCCAAGGAGCAAGTGTCTTTTAATTTCATGGCTGCAATCACCATCTGCAGTGATCTTGGAGCCCAGAAAAATAAAGTC
>NW_011494706.1:544390-570382 GCF_000754665.1 Bison bison bison
CCTGACCTGCCTCTTGAGAAATCTGTATGCAGGTCAGGAAGCAACAGTTAGAACTGGACATGGAACAACAGACTGGTTCCAAATAGGACAAGGAGTACGTCAAGGCTGTATATTGTCACCCTGCTTATTTACCTTATATGCAGAGTACATCATGAGAAATGCTGGGCTGGAGGAAGCACAAGCTGGAATCAATATTGCCGGGAGAAATATCAATCACCTCAGATATGCAGATGACACCACCCTTATGGCAGAAAGTGACGAAGAACTAAAGAGCCTCTTAAAGGACAATAATGCCCTAAATTTTCCATCTGTGCTATTCAAAATGTGGTCCATGAACCAGCAGCATCTGTATCATCAGAGAGTTTTATAGAAATGAAAAACCTCAAACCTCATCCCAGACCTATTGAATCAGAACCTGGATTTTAACAAGATCCCCAGGGGATTCAGATGCATATTAAAGTTAGAGAAGTGTTCCCTTATACCACCTAGCTGTCCATAAGAAAATCTTTGTGAGATTTTAATATCTACTAATTGTGACATAACCAGTCCATTGAAGTTCATCATAAAGGACTCACAATAACATCGCATATGTTATAGCACTTTGGCATTGTCAAGGCTCACTTTATCTCTGTTCTACTCACAATTAACTGGTTAATGTTTAATCAGGTTTAGGTTTTTCACCTGTGCACTTTATGCACATGCAACTGGTCAGACAAGTGACAAGAAAGCCTATATCTAGCACCTGGTGTTCCCAGGCCACCTTCTAATATGAAAGAAAGATTAGATAGTTCAGCATCTGTTATTGGGTAATATAACACTTATTAGCTTATCTTTGCAATTTAGCCACAGAGCTTCCTTATTCTGTGGGTAATACATGAGACAGCTTTCCAGATTTCCATAGCCTCAGAAAAACTTGCCTGGGTGGCCTTATCAGCAAAAATGAAGACAAATTACCTCCTTTGGCTCTTACCTCTCCTTTAGATCCACCTCTGTCACTAACTGGGAAGCCTGCAGCTACAATCAACAGGCAAATTACCATCTGAGTTTTAGTGGGTGGATCCAAGGACAGACCATAGGTTTTGGGAGAGCCAAATAAAATGCAGCATAGTACCAGAGAGGTGCTGATGCTGGGAAAGATCGAAGGCAATAGGAGAAGGGGGGCAGGAGAGGATCAGATGGTTAGATAACATCACCAACTCGATAGATGTGAATTTGAGCAAACTCCAGGACTAGTGGAGGACAGAGGAGCCTGGTGTGCTGCAGTGCACGGGACTGCAAAAAGTCAAACACAACTTAGCAACTGAACAGCAACAACAACCAGAGAAGCACTCAAGACCCATACCAGCTGTGAGCAGCATGGCTCACAGTACCTGGAGGATAACAAACCAATATTTATTGAACGAACACATAAATCATAAATTAATATTCAACAAACGAATTCATCTGGAATTCATATCTTTTAGGCTAATTTGTGTTCCTAAATTCTCATAGTTCCCTGATGAATGAAATCTTATGCAGTATTTCTTTTTTCATTCCTTCTCATGCCTGAACTCACCTTATTGCTGTGGGGTTTCCATTTGTTTCAGGAGAACAATATCATAATCCAGCAAGGCATTGTCACATGATCACTAGCTATGGTGTTGGAAGTTTAATCTGGGGTCCACCCCTTGTAGGCAGTATAATCTTGGATAGTGACCTAACTTTCAGAGCCTCTCTGTCCTTTCTTGTAAAACAAGACTTGTCTATAGGATTATTTTGTGATTTAAAGAGCATAACATCTGTGGAAGTTCGTAGCATGGGTAGGTGGTAAGTCCTCAGTAACTTATTGTACATCTCTCTTTACCTCACCCCTACCCTAGATACGTTGTTCTGGCTTTGCTTAAATGTTATCCCTGTCCTTTCTAGCTTCAACTTCTGCGGGTAATTTAAATTGTCCACTTTTATAAACTGTTCTTAGAGGCAGAGCATAGGATTAGCTTTATTTTGGTACTTTCCAGTCCATTTGTTCATTCATTCATACATTCTTTCAAATGATCATTTTCCAAGTACTTAGGAAGCATCAGGGCTTCCCTGGTAGCTCAGAAGGTAAAGGGTCAGCCTGTAATGCAGGAAACCGGGGATCAGTCCCCAAGTAGGGAAGATCCCCTGGAGAAAGGAGTGGCTATCCACTCCGGTATTCTTGCCTGGAGAATTCCATGAACAGATGAGCCTAGTGTGCTACAGTCCATGGAGTCTCAGAGAGTTGGACAAGATTGAGTGACTAACACTTTCACACTTTAGCAGGCATCAAATATAACCCCAATATATCCAACTAGAAAGAAGTCTCATTAAAAGAAAATTATATAATGAGTACAATTACTATACTCAGAATGCTTGCTGCTTGTTCTGCTCTGAACCTCAGTCCACACGCATAGAACTTCATCTACTGATGATGCCAAGGGGAAAATGGATCAACAGCAAATATCTCAGCACTAGATACAGCAGAGTTTCCCTGATGACTCAGATGGTAAAGAATCTGCAATGCGGGAGACCTGGGTTCAATTCCTGGGTGGGGAAGAGCCCTTGAAGAAGGGAGTGGCCACCACTCCAGTATTCTTGCCTGGGATATCCCATGGACAGAGGAGCCTGACTGGGCTACAGTCCGTAGGTCGCAAAGAGTCAGACACAACTGAGTTACTTTCAGATATGTGAAAATTCTAATAGACAGGTCTCTTCACAATCAAACAGGTATATACATCAGGTTATCTTTATGTCCAATTTCTTTTCATTTTATTTCCTAGAGAAAAGCTCAAATACTAGACTGATCCAGAATGGGACACCTGTCAGCATTTTTAAACTCCATCTGGTGAGAAGTGGCCTTTCCTAACTACAGTCTGAATCCCTCAGGATGCTGAACTACAGGTACCTTGATTCTTCTGAGCAACACCGTGAAGCACCATACTCAGTGAGCAAGCACAGGACATTTTGTTGAATCCTGCTCATATTAGGTACTTTTACATTCACAAGCACTACAAATTCTTCAAAGTCACATGGATCAATCTAAGAAAACTCATACCAACAGTCTGTAGGAGCCAGAACACTATTTCAGGTATCGGATTAGAAACAAGAATGATTTAGCCTCAGTTGCAAGTGACTTTATAACTTGTATCTTCTGAGGAGTGAAAAAACTAACTCAAGGGAAAAAAAATGCAACCTATAAATTTTGTAGGATGTTTTCAACAATAAAAGCAGATATTGCAAGTGGAAAATAAATCTCAGAAAGAAGGTACCCTTTGAAAGATAAAATATTAAGTCCTGGAAAAACCAGTGACTACGAAGATGAATAAACCTAGTTTAGACAGCAGCTGGGAACTTCAAGGAGAAGGTGAAATTTCCCAATAGTAGAGCAATTGGCAAGAGATCCAGCTGAACAGAAGGTGACGAGAGCATCAGTAAGAGGCAGGAGCAGAGTCTGGGCTTCTCTAGTATCCTGCCACATCTCTATTGTTGTTTAGCCGCTAAGTCGTGTCTGACTCTTCTGGGACACCATGGACTGTAGCCTCTCAGGCGCCACTGTCCATGGGATTTCCCAGATATGAACACTGGAGTGGGTTGCCATTTCCTTCTCCAGGGGATCTTCCCAACCCAAGGACTGAACCCACATCTCCTGCACTGGTAGGTGATTTCTTTACCACTGAGCCACCAAGGAAGATCATGCCACATCTCTAGGTATTAGGGAATGAGCACACTGAAACAGAGACTATCAAATGTTTAAACACTGTTCAGAACTGTATCTCACTCTATTCAGCTGGAAATGGGGTTTCAAGTGTTTCCAATGAGCTACGCACACCTCAAATCTAGCATAAATAAGGCTTCATCCTTGATCAGGATTCAGAGGAATCATCTTGCTTCCCAGAATTCTGCCTGGATCAAAGTAGGTGTTCTATAAATATCTGCTCATTGAGGCTGAACTGAACTAGAAATTTGCTTGGACGTTCCTGTACCCCAAGATTTTGAAATGAATTGTGACCTTATAATGTGGGTATGTGTGTACACGCACGTTTGTTCTAATAAACTAACAAAATAGACTTTATTAAAGGAGCCCAATAAAAGCTTCTCTATAAAACCAGTTTAGTTGCTCTATAAGGTACCTCTGCTTTAACAATCCTGGCTGAGCAGAGTTGGCTAAGAGCAATAGCTTCCAATTAAGTCATTTGAGCAAACTGTCCATTTTAAATTTATTTTCTATTTTTCCTGATTCTTTTCCCATAGGGTAACCTGTGAAGATCTAAAAACAAAACTTTATTTGAAAAAGGTAACTTTTTTGTGAATGGAATAATTTCAACTTGACTGCCAAGAATTTTTCACATTTATCTAGATTTTTTATGATAGGTGAACTTACTGAGTTGACCACATTGTGGCTGTGGTTTACTCTCTAAGTCATGTCTGATTCTTGCAGTTCCGTTGACTGTAGCCGGCCAGGCTTCTCTGCCCATGGGATCTCCCAGGCAAGAATACTGGGGTGAGTTGCCATTTCCTCCTCCAGGAGATCTTGCCCACCCAGGGATCGAACTTCTGCCTCCTGCATCTCCTGCATTGCAGGTGGATTTTTTATGGCTGGGCCACACATTAGTGCAGAGTAAATGATACTAAGTTACAACTTGTATTTGTTTGTGTTTAATTTGCCATTTCAACTAAAATTATTGCCAGTAAAGGTCATCATGTGATGTTGGAGAAGATTCTTGAGAGTCTCTTGGATCAAGGAGATCCAACCAGTCCATCCTAAAGGAAATCAGTCCTGAATATTCATTGGAAGGACTGATGCTGAAGCTGAAACTCCAATACTCTGGCCACCTGATGCGAAGAACTGACTCACTGGAAAAGACCGTGATGCTGGGAAAGATTGAAAGCAGGAGGAGAAGGGGATGACAGAGGATGAGATGTTTGGATGACATCACCGACTAGATGGACATGAGTTTGAGCAAGCTCCAGGAGTTGGTGATGGACAGGGAAGCCTGGCATGCTGCAGTCCATGGGGTCACAAATAGGTGAACACGAATGAGCAACTGAACTGAAAGGTCATGAAGTTTTCTGTAACTTTTGCAAATTTCAATGAAATTTTATATGTGTCCAAAGACCATCACAACAGATATATGATTTCACCAGACAGTTTTAGAATTATCATAACTGCTACGGTATTTATTTAGTAGTCTTGGCTCTTAAATCTATAAACACACTACACTTCAATTAACTATGCAAGAGAATAAATCAACGTAAGAGTTTGCTTCAAGCATACTTTTTGTGAACACAAAAAAGATTGCAATTGGAGAGATACAATAACAAACATAACCTATTAGTATCTGATTAATAATAGGTGCTCAATGAATGTCTGGCTGAGTGAATGGACACAGGGAAGATGCATAACACAACTGTGGGATATGTAATTTTATAGATAAAGAACTGTAGAAAAATTTTCTGTACAAAGCAGAAATAGAAGAATGTGTTTTTATATTCAAGGTATCTCAAAGACAGTAAAACAAATCATGTTCAAGCTGCTGGTGGCGCTAGTGGTAAGAACCCACCACCTGTCAATGCAGGGGACATAGAACTGCAGGTTCAATCCCTAATTCAGAAAGATCTTCTGGAGGATCCACTCCAGGATTCTAGCCTGGAGAATCCCATGGACAGAGGATTGCAGTGGGCTACACAGTCCATGGGGTCACAAAGAGTCAAACGTGACTGAAGTGGCCTAGCACATGAATGTTTTCATTCTCCATTATTGACTTGAAATAATAGAAAATATTAAAATCCAAGAACAATTACAGGTTTAATGTATTGAGGAAGAAGGAAATTTTAATTAAATTTTGCAAACAGAATAAATCTCATTTAAGTATGAATGCCTCTTCAAAAAGCAATTAATAATAAAAATGCTAATATAAGTTGAAAAAATCAAGAGCATTGAAAAAATTAAGACAAAAAGACAAAATTAATTTATTAAGACAGATTATTCCAACACAATAAATACCAATAATGCAATAGCAGAGACACATAACAGGAAGTCAGGAAGGAACTAGTTTCACAGTAATAGATTTACAGAAAGAAAAAAATGTCTGAAAGAGCCATTAGGAAATTCCCCAGTATAATGTGAGTTAACAGAAGCAGAAAGTGACATTTATTTTATAGAAAATGCATATACCACAGTATGGCCTATGCATTAAACAAAGGTTTATTTAGAGTTGACATTTGCTTCTTATTGAATTCCTTAAGGAAAACTAAGTCTAAATTAAGAATTTTATCTTGTGATTGTTAATTGTGTTTCCAGTAATTAGTATATCAAAGATGAAATGTCAAAGGGAAAAATAGTTATTTAAAAAAAAATATGTATCTCTCTATCAAAGTGCTTCATGTTGTTCCAAGTCTAAAAACGTCTTTAAGATGACACAGTATCAACGAAGATCAAATAATGGAGATTTTATCTTCCTAAGTAAATCCCTTTTCTTTTTTGATAAAGAAGAGAAAATGTAATTATAAAGTTCTTCCAAGCTCACTACAACTCTTAACTTTAAAAATTGAGAAGGTGGGGCTTCCCTGGTGGCTCAGTAGTAAAGAATCCATCTGCCAATGCAGGAGACATGGGTTCTACCCCTGATCCAGGAAGATCCAAATACCTTGGAGCAACTAAGCTTGTGTACTACGACTACTTAGCCTGTGCTCTAGAGCCAGGAGCCACAAATACTGAGCCCACACGCCACAGGGACTGAAGCCCACAAGCCTAGAGCCCATGCTCCGCAACAAGAGAAGCCACCGCAATGAGAAGTCCATGTACTGCAATCAGAGAAAAGCCCACTCAGCAACGAAGACCCAGCACAGGCAAAATAAATAAATACATAAAATTATTTTTTTTAATGTTGAATGCATTTACCAAATATACTTTAAAATAGAGTTTCTAAAAAAAAATTGGGGAGGTGGATCATTTTCTATGGGGCAAATAATTCAAGAAGTCAGAATTTTTTAAAGAAACATTCATTTGTTTGTCACTGAATGTGACTAATTTACTTTTGCAGCAAGTACTATTTCTTATTAGTACTTGAAATACTTAATGCCTTCCTCCTGCCCAGCAGGTGCTTACTTTTCGTTTCTTACTATCTGTGCTTACACTTGATCTGTTTTCTACAATGCAAACCCAAAATTAACTGGAAATGAACAAAGTGAAACCTAATCTTCACCCACAAGAGAAGTAACTCTTAAACTCAATGACGACCATGCCAGACAAAAGAGACGAAATTTCCTATTTACAGTCTAAGGTTGCTTAAAAATATTTTGGCGTAACTAGTCCTTTAAACATTCAAGGTTAAGGTGTTTCTGGTTGAACTGCTAAACTAGCATTAAAGCAAAATATGATTCTGTTGTATTTTTAATGATGTTGCCTAAACATCTCTCTAGAAGAGTAGCAAGTTGCACTGGTTGCCGGAGCTGGACTGTCTCTGCATTGTATGAAGAGTAAAAGGAATGAGGGTCCGTGGTTGCATTCTCCCTGGCTGACTTTCTCAGTCTTTTGGATTCCTCAATGAATATTTGATTTAAAAAATTGGCAAGGGAATGAGGGTGGGGAGTGAGGAACAAAAGGAGGGAAGAAAAAAAGAGATGTTTTTGTGATTTAAAAGTTCTTGAATTGTCTCAAAAATCACTGGGTAAAACAAGTCTGCTGCTGCTACTGCTAAGTCGCTTCAGTCGTGTCCGACTCTGTGCGACCCCATGGGCTGCAGCCTACCAGGCTTCTCCGTCCATGGGATTCTCCAGGCAAGAACCCTGGAGTGGGTTGCCATTTCCTTCTCCACCAAAGGTTATATTAGTTTTCTGGGATACAGCAGGCAGGCAATTCCCCACCTGAAAAATAAAAGGACTTCCATATATCTTTTCTTAAGGCCTAAATGTCTTATCTATAACAAGGACTTTTATAACCACAATCAGCTTAAGTGCGGATTGTCTGAGTTGCTCTGACTGACATTTCATTTCACTTAGCTGTATTTCTCAAGTATGATCAATTACTGCGATGATTTTCATGGGACAGTGCTGGTTTGTACCTGTCCTTCCAGTATAATTATATATTAGTAGCAACTCACTTCCCTCTCAAAAACTTTCTTGCTTGGAAAATAATTTACATGTGGTCACTCAACCAATGACTAACTGCCTTTGAAAATCTTGGTTTTTATTAAAAGTTGAGCTTCCTGGGTCCCACCTTGAACCTAATAAATTGCGACCTCTGAGGGGCTGGCCCAGAATATGCGTTTTAACAAGAACTTCCTAGGTAATTTTTAGGATTACTAAGATTTGAGAACAACTTCATTAATATACATTAGAGGTTATTATATTTCAGTGAGAAGAAAGTTGGAAAGACCAGGAAGAAGGTGACATTATGAACAATATACCTAAAGAGATCAATGCATAATTTTATTTATTTGGCAAATTTCTTTATTCTCTGTATCCGCTACCACCAGAAGG
Organism: Bison bison bison; assembly: GCF_000754665.1. Lineage (NCBI taxonomy): Eukaryota > Metazoa > Chordata > Mammalia > Artiodactyla > Bovidae > Bison > Bison bison. Next base: position 552,872 of record NW_011494706.1, read on the forward strand.
TCTACTTTGGTCTCTGCAGCAGCAGGATTAGTGAAACAGCACAGGAGTGAGGAGGCTAGTGTTGGAGGACTTCATCTGGCTTATGTATTTATACTTGTTTTGATCATCTGCTTGCCTTTGCTCCAAGTCTATGTGTCTTCACTTGTCCATCTGACCTAGTTCTCACTAAACCAGATACACTAGGCTACTAATCATTCCAAATGGTGTTTTCCATCCCTCCCCATGCCCTCTCCTCTGTATATCCAAAATTTAACTTTAGAAAAATAAATGTGATTATTCCAGTAATTAATGCGATTTTTTTCCCACCCAGAACTAAGGGAATAAGGAGGGAAGTATAACCCCATGAAGAAAGAGTTAAGTTTGGAAGTCTTCCTTTCTTCTTCACAAATAAAGGATTTTTTTCCTTAAAATTAAGCAACCACATCCAGGATCACTCCATACATAGGCAGTCTTTAATTTCTGTGTTAGCTAACTAATGTTCTTTGGTTGTGAGGAACATAAAGCAACTCTGGCTAATTTAGACAACAAAGGAAGATTATGGAAAGGGTTTCAGAGCATTTCATGAACTCCAAAGAGGGGTGAAGGACAAAGGCTCAAAAAGGCAGGAAGTGGGGAGCCTCCAGGGCATCAAGGAGTTTATAAATCTCTCTAGAATCTGCCCTAATGTGACAGGAATCAAATGGCTCTCCAACTCTGTGTCTCATTGGTCGAGCTGCAGAACGTGATCAGGTAGCAACTCCCAGACAAACATCCATGGCCAGGTGGACAGAATCACATAGCACAGGGAAAGTCTCCGGAGCCCACGTCCGTGCACAAAGGAACAGTCTTTCTGAGAAAGGACAAATCACAACTGACCATACAGATACCCTAAAGCTATCTGCTACAATCCACCCTCGGGCTGCCCATACACATCCATGCACGCACACACACACGCACTCATTCATTCATTCTCTGTCTCTGTCACACATTCTTTCTCTCTCTCTCCCTTCCTCTCCTCCCTTCTCTCTCTCCCTCTAATACATACCTTTTCCCCCTTTATCCCCCATGCCAAAATCACTCATAACACATGACCCAACCAGTCTTCACACAACTGCAGTGGGAGACAACCACAGTCACTTCCAGCCACTGCACACAGAGGTAAGATTTTGGCCAGGACCTCTGGCTTCCACCGGCTTGTGTCCATTCCTCTTCAGTTCTGTCACAGTCCCGTCTCAGTGGTTGATAAACTCAACCACTGCTTAGATAACATTGTATACCCCTGAAAGAAAGAGGAAAGAAGAGAACAAAAATAATTATTTTAAAGTATCATTTGAAAAGGAAACAGGAGAATAAATAGCATATTTAGCAAGGAAATACTGGTTCAAGTCCTCCATTCTGCTGGCATTCATAAGAAGGATGCTGACTTACAAGATAGATTCCTCCTCAGCTTGGTCCAAGTTCTCTTGGCTTCCAGCCAACACCACAGCTTGCCAAGGATCTTTGCCCTGATTGCAAAAAGAATCTCACATATCCAGGTGGCAGTCTCAGCTGTCAATTCAATCAACTTATTTTTTTTTTAACCCTTAGCTGAAGCATCCCTTCATTGAATACTGAATTCCTTACACTGAAGAGTTAAAGAAATAATAGGTCTTCTAAGAAGAATTAAAGCAAAAATTCTGAAAGTGAAAAAGTAGATATAATGTTAAAGAAGTCTTCACCCCCCAGTCCTAGGTTGCATTCTGTCTGTGAAAACAAAATCGATCATATTGATCACTGGTTCTGCTCATGTTCAGTTTCCTACAACAGAGCACACCAATAACACAAGAGGCTACTTCTTAGATAGTGTGTGTGTGAGTCCATCAGTCGTGTCTGACTCTTTGTGACCCCATGGACTTTAGCCCACCAGGTTCCTGTGTCCATGGGATTCTCCATGCAAGAATACTGGAGTGGGTAGCCATTCCCTTCGCCAGGGACTCTTCCCGACCCAGGGATTGAATCCAGTTCTCCTGCATTGTAGGCAGATTCTTTACTGTCTGAGCCACCAGGGAAGCCACTTTTTCAGTAGTGTTGTGGTATCATTAGGGTGACTGAGTATCTATAAGGTAAGACCAGGCAGTTAGTAGCCTATCACATTTCTCTTTTTGCAATGCAGTGAGCTCACCTGTCAGAAGCCATGTATGGAATCCTATGATGCTTGAGATGCAGGTAAGCAGGGAGAGAGAATCCAAGTCCGGAAAGATGATACATGTTGCTCCTCCATAATGAAAGGGCATTTCCAACTCAAAAAAACAGGGAAGTAGATCAGGTCCCCTTGAGGTGCATTGCTAGTCATCATTGTTAACAGTATATGAATCAATCTCGAGGAAAGGAAATTTATGTTATTGAATTCAAGCATTACCTCCATTCTGGCCATCACAACTGTTATGTCCGTGAACTAATAGACTAGCTGGAGAAGGAGGAGGGCTGACTCCCACAGAAGGAGTCATTTTGTTCTCCTGGTTATTAAGACACAATTCAGTCGCTCAGTCGTGTCCAACTCTTTGCAACCCCATGGACTGCAGCATGCCAGGCCTGTTCATCACCAACTCCTGAAGCTTGCTCAAATTCATGTCCATCGAGTCAGTGGTGCCATCCAAACATCTCATCCTCTGTCATCCCCTTCTCCTCCTGCCTTCAATGTTTCCCAGCATCAGGGTCTTTTCCAATGAGTCAGCTCTTCACATCAGGTGGCCAAAGTATTGGAGTTTCAGCTTCAGCATCAGTCTTTCCAATGAATATTCAGGACTGATTTCCTTTAGGATGGACTGGTTGGATCTCCTTGCAGTCCAAGGGACTCTCAAGAGTCTTCTCCAACACCACAGTACAAAAGCATCAATTCTTCAGTGCTCAGCTTTCTTTACGGCCCAACTCTCACATCCGTACATGACTACTGGAAAAACCATAGGTTTGACTAGACGGAACTTTGTTGGCAAAATAATGTCTCTGCTTTTTAATATGTTGTCTAGGTTAGTCGTAGCTTTTCTTCCAAGGAGCAAGCATCTTTTTATTTCATGGCTGCAGTCACCATCTGTGGTGATTTTGGAGCCCAAGAAAAGAAAATCTGTCACTGCTTCCATTGTTTCTCCATTTATTTGCCATAAAGTGATGGGACTGGATGCCATAATCTTAGTTTTTTTAATGTTGAGTTTTAAGCCAGCTTTAACACTTTCCTCTTTCACTTTCATCAAGACGCTCTTTAGTTCCTCTTCACTTTCTTCCATAAGAATGGTATCATCTGCATATCTGAGGTTAGTGATATTTCTCCTGAAAATCTTGATTCCAGCTTGTGCTTCATCCAGCCTGGTCTTTTGCATGCTGTACTCTACACATAAGTTAAGTGAGCAGGGTGACAATATACAGCCCTGACGTACTCCTTTCCCAGTTTGGAACCAGTCTGTCATTCCATGTCCAGTTCTAACTGTTGCTTCTTGACTTGCATACAGATTTCTCAGGAAGCAGGTAAGATGGTCTGGTATTCCCATCTCTTTCAGAATTTCAGGAAAGTGTTAAAGCTGGCTTAAAACTCAACATTAAAAAAACTAAGATTATGGCATCCAGTCCCATCACTTTATGGCAAATAGATGGAGAAACAATGGAAGCAGTTTTTCCACAGTTTGTTGTGATCTACAGTTAGAGGCTTTCGGGTAATCAATAAAGCAGAAATCAATAAAAGGAATTCTCTTGCTTTTTCTATGATCCAACAGATGTTGGCATTTTGATGTCTGGTTCCTCTACCTTTTCTAAATCCAGCTTGAACATCTGGAAGTTCATGGTTCACGTACTGTTGAAGCCTGGCTTGGAGAATTTTAAGTATTACTTTGCTAGTATGTGAGATGAGTACAATTGTGCGGTTATAAATAACCTCTTCTGCAATGAAGGCATCTTAGCATTCACATGGACACAGATATTTTCAGACTCTAGTCCCATTCTGAAAGGTCCATCCACCCTTTCCTAAAACCTTCTTGTCATCAGTTCTCCTGTCTTGATCCTTCTAAGTCTCTGATCATCGAGTCAGACCAGAACAGCAAAACTACCCAGTACCTACTCATTCAGCCTTGCATGTCTGCTCAGTCGCCCTATCGTGTCCGACTTTTTGCGACCCCAATGGACTGTAGCCCCCAAGCTCATCTGTGCATGGAATTTCAACTTCTGAGGCAAGAATACTGGAGTGGGTTGCCATGCCCTTCTCCAGAGGATCTTCCCGACTCCGGGATCAAACTCACATCTCTTGTGTCTCCTGCATTGACAGGCAGATTCTTTACCACCAAGCCACCAGGAATGCCCCATTCAACCTGAAACCATCTCTAAAATGTTGCCACTATCCCAAGCCCCCTGCCCCATTATATCCACCATTGCCAAAGTCACTCTGGTGCTTCCCCCAGAGACATCTCTGACTCCCTATGATCCAGCAATACAAGGGTTAACATCTGGCACCACAGGGAGGGTCTTCAGCCCCAGTTTTACTGCTACATTCCAATTGCCTTTCTTATCACAGATCTGGAATATCACCTCTGCGCCAAATAAAAAGCTCAAGAATCAGCTCAGATCCTGACCTCAGGTAAAGCAGACAATAATATGTTCCTTTCTAGACAGAGTGATTCATAAAATTACTGCTCAAAATTTAACTCTTGTACGCATTTTACTTCTCAGTTGTAGTTCAGGGCCACCCTGAAGACCAGCAGCACTTCCTCTCATCTGCCGGTGCCAGTGTAACTTGCAAAGCCATCTGTACACCAGGTTCAGGTTACTCTATCCCTGATCCACTAGTCATAGGAAACTCCCAGGACACATAAGGAGGAACGTGTAATGTAGAAGTGCAACTACTTGCTTATACAAGATACCTGTGTCCTTAGGCTTCCCCTGCTGCTGCTGCTGCTAAGTCCTTGAGTCATGTCCGACTCCCCTAGACTCAGCCTTATAGGTTTCTCTTCCATCTCAGTCTACTTGATGTGGATTACTGCTGGGAATGACTGACATTATGCTAAGTGTCTGAGACAATATCGTTTCAGGTCAGGAATTGAGGTACTATGGCCATCTTATGCCAGATGGTTGAGTGATTCAGCCTCTGTATGAGCCTAGCAATAAGCCAGGAGTCATTTCTCAAAATGAAGACTCACTTTTGAAACTAGCCTTTGCATTTTCCCAAACAGAAAAGGTCTCCTCCATGATGGTCTTGTTGGGGCTTGGCATAGGCTTCATACAGCTTTCAGAAGGGTCACAGACCATTCCAGCTGCACTGGACCCACTAGCTCCCTAGAGCCAAGGCAGAGATGCTTGCCTTGCATCTGGGGCCAGTTAGACAACCTCCTCCGACTCTGGGCCCCACTCCGAATGGGCAGCTTTTGGGGTGGTCACTGACAAAATATACCAGGATATGACATGCAAAAGTGGCAGTACTACATTGAAAATCCTAAGAGGCCTCAACTCATCATGCTTGGTAAATTCTCTTTTTAACAATTTGTGAATGAATGTTTCATATAAATTACAATCTCAATATTGAACTTCAGAGTGCTAAAATTTTGAAGTGATGTCTATTATATTAATCAAATTTGGTCATTATTGTTTCCCACTTAATTTCATTCATTCGTTCAGTCCTTATTTAAATTTCAGTTCAGTTCAGTCGCTCAGTCGTGTCCAACTCTGTGACCCCGTGGACTGCAGCACGCCAGGCTTCCCTGTCCATCACAAACTCCCGGAGTTTATTTAAATGTATCTGCTTACAAAAGGAACTGAAAGTGTCATGTCATGCCACATTGTTGCTTTTTCCTAGTGGTATCAACTAGTTACAGAATAAGACAGCATCTTATAAAATTCAAGTGAGTTCATTTAGCAGCTACATTTAGTTTCTATGTTATAAATGCATATGCAAAAATATTTCTGAAAACTAGTTAAAGACCATTAGAAAACTCTTAGAATCTTTAGTTTTTGTGTAAGATAAGCAAAATAAATACATCCCTACCTGAGCAAGAAATCATCCTTCTCCATCCTCTTTCTTTGGAAACCACCATGGCAAAAGCTTTTAAATGTAAATGTCTGTAAGGAATTTTTTTTTAACAAAACACTCTTTTGTTTATTCCTTTGAACAAAAATCAGAAGTAAATTAACATCTATGTCCCCGTGACCTTTTTTAAGTGGTTTTAACACATGTTGATTTTGAGTGCACCCCAAAAGTGCTTCACTCCATTTATTAATACTTTTACAAATATCTGTTGATCACCATGTACAAGTTCTAGGTGAGGTCATAGAGAAGTAAGACTCAATCAATAAACCATCAAAAGATTGCAATCTAGTAGGGAATATAAATAAGTAGACAGACAATTACTATATACAAAGAGTCCCCAACTTATAATAGTTCGATTTGTGATAGTACAAAAGTGATTCACATTCAACAGAAACTATACTTTGAATTTTGAATTTTGATCTGTTCCTGTGCTGGCAATATCTGGCACAACATGGTCTTGTGCCCCCAGGCAGTTCCCAGTCAGTCATGCAATCACAGCCATTCTATATCCAGACAACCATTGTGTTTTTTACTTTCAGTACAGTATTCAATAAGTTATGTGAGCTAGTCAACACTTTATTATCAAATAGGCTTTGTGTTAGATGATTTTGCCCAACTGTAGGCTAATGTAAGTGTTCTAAGAACTTTTAAGGTAGGCTGGACTAAGCTATGATGTTCAGTAAGTTAGGTGTATTAAATACGTTTTCGACTTACAATATTTTCAACTTACAATGGTTTCATCAGGACACAGCCCCATCATAAGTCAAGGAAGATCTGTAGTTTGGCAGGCTCTAAGACAGGAATAACAAAAGGGTGCTGGAGTACTGGGGATCAGGGAAGACTTTTCAAAGGAAGTAGTATTGAAACTGAGGCCTAAAGGGAGAAGTAGGAGCCATTCAGATCAAGATGTTAGTAAATGAAGCAAAGACAGTGTGTTCTGGGTAAAGCAAAAGTCATGTGCAAAGACCATGACACCATACACCACAGAGAGTATAGTATGTTTGAGTGCTGAAGGCACTCAATTAGACTGGCTTTTAGAATTGGGGTGGCAATTATGGTGGTAATAGAAATATATGTGTGGGAGATATGGCTTCTTACTATACACAGGTCCACTTTCTATTCTCTGCTAACAAAGCCTCCAATAACTAGCCCAGGTCCAGGGAATTATAGCCAGCTAGAGAATGAATGAAGATAATTTTCACTTCACAATTATGAGTCTAGGATTGGGCATGTGATCCAGTGCTGGCCAATGAGATCTAAGGACAAGTCTGCTGAGGCTTCCTCTCCAGGCTAAAAGCAGACCCTCCCAAGGAGAAAGCTGTTGCCCTCTGCTTCCTTATCGAAGATGCTCACATAAGTCTTAAAGACTGTCTGGAGCTGCTATTGCCATCTTGGAATCAAGGAAAGACTCAAATTGCAAAGAGCTAAGGTATTAACGTTTTATTGTTGTTTAGTCGCTAAGTCATGTCCAACTCTTTGTGACCCCATGGACTGTAGCCCTCCAGGCTCCTTTGTCCATGGGATTCTCCAGGCAAGAATACTAGAGTGGGGAGCAATTTCCTTTTCCAGGGTATCTTCCTGATCCCAGGATCGAACTCTTGTCTCCTGTAGCTCCTGATTGGCAGCAGATTCCTTACCACTGAGCCCCCTGGGAAGCCCCATTATCATTTAGTTGAGCTGATAAGCCATTTCCAGCACTATCTCTGTCTACCCTTCTTGGTATGAGAGAGAACAGAATGCCTTGTAAGTCTGTTTGTCCGTGTTCTGTTACTTGAAGTGTAGCATCTTCCTAAGAGTTACATGGAGACTGTGATTTGATAATCTGGGGCCATATCATGAAGGGCCTTACAAGCTATTATTTTTTTCTTCCTTCAGTTGCACTAATGTTGATTACATTACCAGTCATTAGTTCTTAAGTGCCAATTCTGTATTAATGTAACCTAAGAGGACTGATATATATCCTTTTGTTACAGGGATGATGCTGAAAATCAGGCAAATGATCATGAAAAGGATTAACAGAGTGCTTGTTATGTATCAGGAGCAGTTGTATTTTTCCTTACAAGCTGTTCTAACCAAGACTCTTGTTTGCAGGTGACAAAAACCTACTTCTAAGCCTCGGTGAAAGGAGGGACATTATAGGAATGTACTGGGGTGTCTTATGTGACACAGAAAGGGCAGAACAAGCAACTTCTGGAAGAACAGGGGTACAGGCAAGAGTTGGGGACAGTTTGAACCAGGGCTTCCAACACAAGCAGCAGCTTGCTCCCTCTCTCTCATCTCTGCTTCTCTTTGTAGTTCCTGCAGGGGGTGAAGAATATGACCATTGACAGCTCTTGAACTTCTCCTCTTTTAGCTGCCATGCCCTAGGAAGGACTGGCTTATGTGCCTTCTAATATTAAATTTAAGAATCTCATTTAATTTCCATGTGTAATGAAATCATTGCAGATGACCAGAAAAACAGAGAACACAGCACAGGAGACCAACAGAAGATTTTAAGCAAAAGTGAGAAATAGCAAAATGTCTATTTTAGAAAGATTACCTTGGTCAGCCTTGAGCTAGAGAATGGGTTGGGAGGGTTGTTCTGGGACAAGGGGCAATTTCTGTAATTTACATGAGAAGTAACAGAGTTTAAACAAACATAGAGATGATGTGGATATGATTATAGCTCTTATTTAAACAGCACTGACTTAGCCATTATGGTTGGTGCCTTCCAAATCACAATAAAGAGCACAACTTGTCTGTGGAAGCAGGGAGTGGCAGGAAGATGGGCAGAGAGCTGTGTTTATAAATGGAGTTTTATGCAAAAGATTTGGAAAAAGATTAATCAGTTTGTCTGCTCTCATACTGATCTAGGGCTTTCCAGGTGACACTAGTGGTAAAGACTTCACCTGCCAATGCAGGAGACATAAGAGACAGGTTTCTATCTTTGGATTGGGAAGATCCCCTGGAGGCAAGCGTGGCAACCCACTCTCGTATTATTGCCTAGAGAATCCCATGGACAGAGAGAGGAGCCTGGAGGGCCTCAGTTCATGGGGTCGACTGAAGCAACTTAGCCTGTGCACACAATCTAACCTTTTTTTTTTTTTTTCTTTAATCTTTCAAACTTTTATTTAAGGGCACTGATCCACAATGGATTTTAGATCTTGTTGAATGCAGCCACGTCCATAGACTGTACATACTTGACAAAAGCAGTGATCTGCTCCTCCAGCATGTTTGTCCCAACTTTGTCATCTTCAACTATACACTGTATTTGAAGTTTTTTAATGCCATACCCAACCAGAACTAATTTAGAAGAGGCTCGGACCAAGCCATCCTCTTGAACGCTTCTGATGCACTCCTCTAGTTTTGCTAGATCTGTCTCACCATCCCAAGGTTTCACGTCTAATAAGTTGGAAGACTTGGCATCAAGATCTGGATTTTTTGCTTTCTTTGACTCATACTGTGCAACGCGCTCTTCTCATCACCTCTTGGCTTCTTCACTTTCGTCCTCCTCCTCAGATCCGAAGCGATCAATGTCATCATCGTTATCTTTACTATCTGTAGCTCCACTTTCTGTGGTGTCTGCCACATTAGCAGGGCCATACTTTCCTAAGGTCTTCTTTACTTCTGACAGGCTGGCCTTTTCCTTTTCATAAGAGGTGATGTGACTATACCAAAGGAGGGCATGACACAAGTTGGCAAGTGGTGGGTGAGAGACGGCTTCAAATACTGCCACATCTGCTTTTGACGGCACGTACCACTCAATGTGGCTCTTGTCCGCCAAGTAATCATTGAGCACCTGGAGCCCCGCGGGGCTTTTTAGTCTCCAAAATCCAGGGCGACGGCTAATGGGGAACCAGGTGGCCGCAGAGGGAAAGAAAAGCCCAAGCACTCCACAGCAAGCACTAAAAGGGAAAAAAAGGCGAACTTTTTTTGTAGTCTAGTCTTAAGTTTCTTCGGGTTTCAAGTACTGTTGAGTCTGAAGCTTATTCAGTACTGATTTACCATAAAAAGTGATTAACAATCCACAAGTTTCTTTAAGACAGAAAACGTAGAATATGAAAATCCAGTGATCCATCCTTATACGTTCCTGCCAAACTAACGTATTTTAGTAGAAAATCATTTACTGCACGTTTTGCAGAAAGAACACAGTTTACCTGAAACCATAGGCAGATGAAGGCTTTCAGGATGCATTAAAGTGCTGGTGAAAAGTGAAAGTGAAAGTCGCTCAGTCGTGTCCGACTCTTTGGGACCCCATGGACTATACAGTCCATGGAATTCTCCAGGCCAGCATACTGGAGTGGGTAGCCTTTCCCTTCTCCAGGGGATCTTCCCAACCCAGGGATCGAACCCAGGTCTCCTGCATTGCAGGTGGATTCTTTACCAGCTGAGCCACAAGGGAAGCCCAAGCATACTGGAGTGGGTAGTGCTGATAAATGAAAGTAAACAAATAAAAGCATAGTCATGAAATGAAGACGGGTCAAATACAATTATACATAACAGTAAAAATAATTAACACAAGTGAATTATCAAATGTGCTAACGGTGTAATTTAAAGATGAATTGGGTGTTTTGTTTGTTATTGATGTGATTTCTGATGTAGAGGGTTTTTTCTTTTCTTCGCTTTTGTATCCAGGTCTGTTCTAGATGGCTGTTTCCTCAAGAATGGACCACAAACCAACAAACCAAGGGAAAAGACAAATATGGGGAAAGGTCAAGATAAAGGAGGAAAGGAAAACAGAAAGAGAAGGAAAGGGAGCCTTTCCTCATTGTAAACCAATGTGTTCACTGTGTCTTCTCTGACCCAGTCTCCATGCTGGGATCGGCAACAAAAGTCAGTAGGCCCTAATGCTCAAAGCCTGGCAACTGTTGGAAGAGGCCATCCAGAGAACATGACCACCAGTTAACCAGGAGCTGGACCTGCACAACTGGAGGCTTCTTACACCCTCCCTTGCCTTTGGAATGTATGTTCTGCCCACCATTCTAACAGTGGAAACAGTTTCAAGGACACAGCCTTGAGAGAGCTATGTTTATTGAGACCATCTGGATGGTATACAAGGCCTCTACATAAACTCTTAAGATTCTGGTGGGCAGTTGAGAACATCTACTCATCTTGCAGCCGCCCAAGACGAGGCTTCTATGTAAGTTCCTTGCCTATTCACCACCACCTGCCAATCTAGATTCGCCTGCCTCTTTCTTTGTTCTCTCCTTGCCCTCTGTCCCCGTGCTGCAGTCCATGGGGTCGCAAAGAGTCGGACACGACTGAGAGACCAAACTGAACTGAACTGCCCTCTGTCCATGGAATTTTCCAGGCAAGAATACTGGAGTGCGTAGCCATTTCCTTCTTCAGGGGATCTTCCTGACCCAGAGATTGAGCTCACATCGCTTGCCCTGCACTGGCAGATGGATTCTTTCCCACTACACCACTTGTGTGCTGTGTTCAGTCGCTCAGTAGCGTTCAATTCTTTGTGACTCCATGGGCCCACAAGGCTTCTCTGCCCATGGGATACTCCAGGCAAGAATGCTGGAGTGGGTGGGGATCTTCCCAACCCAGGGGTCGAACCCAGGTCTCCCGCACTGCAGGCAGATTCTCTACCAGCTGAGCCACCAGGGAAGCCCCTAAACACATGGTTATCTAACATTATTTGCACAAAGGTGAAGCACAGGAAGGAAGAGAACACAGAGTTCCTTACAGAGTTTTGTGTCTGGATCCTATGAGCCCTTCCTTAGTGTCTCTACCTCACCGAAGCTTCCCCAGCCACTTAGTTCCATAGAGCCAATACTTCTCAAAGTGCAGTGTTCACTGGAATAACCCAAGCAGATAGCTTAGAATCCAGAATCTTTGGCTTCAACCCAAAGGTTAATCCACCACGTCTGGATAGAGTGTACGTTGTTAATGAGCCTCTCAGGTGCTACCCATGCACAATGAAGCTGAAGAAAGTGATTCTGAAAGTGATTCAGCCCTAGAGAGACAGATTCAGGTCAGTGGAGGACCCACACATTCTCTGAATTTTTAGAAACGCAGATAGTCATTATAGCCATTAGAAAGGTTGAGTATAAATCAAGAAGGCCAGTTCAGATATTAAAAAAAAAAAAAAAAACTGCAAGATTGTATTAAAGATCAAATGGTACTGGTAATAAAGAATGGTACCCATATGGCTTCAAAAGTTTTTTGCTTTGTTTTTTATTTTCTTTATGGCTGCACTGGGTTTCTTTGCTGTTCTCGATCTCTAGTTTCAGCGAGCAGGGGCTAGTCTCTAGTCGTGCTGCGTGAACTTCCCTTGCTGGCAGAGTACCAGCTCTAGGCATGCAGATTCTGGAGCACAGTCTCCGTAATTGTGGCACGTGGGTTTAGTTGCCCCACGGCATGTGGACTCTTCCCACACCAGGGATCAAACCCATGTCCCCCACTTTGGCAAGCACTAGACCCCCAGGGAAGTCCTGGCTTCAGATATTTTTAAAACTATTCTAAAATTGTTTTCTGCTTACATGATGAAGAGAGAGTTCTGACAGGAGAAAAGTAGAACATTTATGACTAAATATCATAGATAAAGCAAAAGGCCTAAACATAAATAGCAGACTCACCATGGTTAGCAACAGGGCAACAGAGTGACATGTTTATCTTTATAAACTTGTAGTTGCTGGAGCCCCACTCCAGACCTATGGAGTCAAAATCTTTGAGGATAAACCCCAGTCAAGGAACATGTTGATACACTCTAAGAGCTGAGAACCACTGCTTTAAACCAGGGCCACTTGAAGGAAATTTACCTAAATTGTAAGGTTAGCTTTCTGAATGATGGTTTCCTTCACAAGCTGAATCTATCCCACTAAACTATTGAACTGATCATCACAATTATAAGCACTACAAATATACATATATCTAAAATATTAAAATTATTACTGGCAAATTTGTTTTTATTAAAAATATTTTAAAGCCTAAAATATAATTAGGTTTATATAAAGTTTTATCATTTAGGCTTTGCTGGTGGCTCAGATGGTAAAGAATCTGCCTGCAATGTGGAAGACCCCAGTTCAATCACTGTGGTGGGAAGATCAGATCCCCTGGAGAAGGAAATAGCAACCCACTCCAGTATTCTTGCCTGGAGAACTCCATGGACCAAGAATCCTAGAGTCTATGGGGTCGCAAAGAGTCTGACACAACTGAGCAACTAACACACAAAGTTTTATCCTTTATAACATATATTCACATGTATTAATGAGAGTAACATTTTCGAATGGAAGTTATTGTCCACATTTGACTCATGAAGAAACAGAGAGTAAATTAGTCCAGTGATTCTCAAGCTTGTTTGTGTGTTGACATCAATCACTTGGCGGGGGAATGTCGAAAAATACTGATGCCTGTGTCACAGCACTAGAAAGTGTGATTAAATTGGTCTTGGGTGTGGCCTGGGTTTTGGAATTTTTTAGAGACCCTGTGTGGGCTTTCCTGGTGGCTCAGATGGTAAAGAAGCCCTGTGATTCTAATTGGCAGACAAGTTTAAGAAACACTGAACTAGCCCCCAATCACTCAGATGGTAATTAACAAGGCTGGAATTCAGGCATTCTGACATCAGGTTAATGCTTATGGAATTGTATTTGGCATAATGATCAAAGAGAACTATTAACCTCAACCAATATTTATTACGTTTCTCAATATAAGAGAGTTTCCAAATTTCTCTGGCCATAAGAATCAACTCAGTTGGGTGTTAAAAATACAGATTCTGAGCGTCTTCTGCAGAACTTTCTGATTCCATAGGTTTGGAAAGGCCCCAAAGGCCTGGAGTATGCGCATGCTTCACAAGCCACCTTAGTCTACTTGGGATGCTGTAACAGACCCTGGGTGGCTTGTAAAAAATAGAAATTTATCAGTTCTGGGGGGCTGGGAAGTCCAAGAGCAAGATACTGGCAGATTCGGTGGCAGGTGAGAGCCTTCTTTCTGGCTCATAAATGGTTGTCCTCCTACTGTGTCTGCACACACAGAGAGAGCTTTCTGGGGTCTCTTTTATGAGGAGAGAGTAGCACATGCATGCTCAGTCATGTCCAATTCTTTTCGACCCTGTGGACTGTAACCCGCCAGGCTCTTCTGTCCATGGGATTCTCTAGGAGAGAATACTGGAGTGGATTGCCGTTTCCTCCTCCAAGGGATCTTCCTGACCCAGGGATCGAACCCACACCTCCTATATCTCTTGCATTGTAAGTGGATTCTTTACTATTCGAGCCATGAGGTAAGCCCCTTTGGTTGTTCTTCAGTCACTGTCATGTCTGACTGTTTACGACCCCATGGACTGTAGCACGCCAGGCTCCTCTGTCCTCTGCTATCTGCTGGAGTTTGCTCAAATTCACGTCTGTTGAGTCAGTGATGCTATCTAACCATCTCATCCTTGCTGCCCTCTTCTTTTGCCCTCAATCTTTCTCAGCATCAGGCTCTTTTCCAATGAGTCAGCTCTTCACATCGGGTGGCCAGAGTAGTGGAGTTTTAGCTTCATCATTTGTCCTTCCAATGCATATTCAGGGTTGATTTCCTTTAGGATTGAGGGGTTGGATCTCCTTGCAGTCCAAGGGACTCTCAAGAGTCTTCCCCAACACCACAGTTCAAAAGTATCAATTCTTTGGCAATCAGCCTTCTTTATGGTCCAACTCTCACATCCGTACATGGCTACTGGAAAAACCATAGCTTTCACTATATGGACCTTTGTTGGCAAAGTGATATCTCTGCTTTTTAATACGATATCTAGATTTGTCATGGCTTTCCTTCCAAGGAGCAAGCATCTTTTAATTTCATGGCTGCAGTCACCATCTACAGTTATTTTGGAGCACCCCAAAATAAAATCTATCACTGCTTCCACTTTTGCCCCTTTTATGAGGACACTAATTCTATTCATGAAGGCTCTGCCCTCATGACCTAATCACCTCCCGAAGGCTCTACCCCAAATACATTGGGAATTAGATTTCAGCCTACAGCTTTGGAAAGACACACACATTTACAGTCTATAGAACAAGTACTTACATGATTTTTAGGATAAAATAAGAGTGGAAGAAACTATAACAAAGAATATCAAGCCACACCATTCAGTACATAATAGTACTATTGAATGTCAAAGTTAGGTAACTGGACATGGAACAACAGACTGGTTCCAAATAGGAAAAGGAGTATGTCAAGGCTGTATATTGTCAACCGGCTTATTTAACTTATATGCAGAGTACATCATGAGAAACGCTGGGCTGGAAGAAGCACAAGCTGGAATCAAGATTGCCGGGAGAAATATCAATCACCTCAGATATGCAGATGACACCACCCTTATGGCAGAAAGTGAAGAGGAACTCAAAAGCCTCTTGATGAAAGTGAAAGAGGAGAGTGAAAAAGTTGGCTTAAAGCTCAACATTCAGAAAACGAAGATCATGGCATTTGGTCCCATCACTTCATGGGAAATAGATGGGGAAACAGTGGAAGCAGTGTCAGACTTTATTTTGGGGGGCTCCAAAATCACTGCAGATGGTGATTGCAGCCATGAAATCAAAAGACGCTTACTCCTTGGAAGAAAAGTTATGACCAACCTAGATAGCATATTCAAAAGCAGAGACATTACTTTGCCAACAAAGGTCTGTCTAGTCAAGGCTATGGTTTTTCCTGTGGTCATGTATGGCTGTGAGAGTTGGACTGTGAAGAAGGCTGAGTGCTGAAGAATGTTTTCTTTTGAACTGTGGTGTTGGTGAAGACTCTTGAGAGTCCCTTGAACTGCAAGGAGATCCAACCAGTCCATTCTGAAGGAAATCAGCCCTGGGATTTCTTTGGAAGGACTGATGCTAAGGCTGAAACCCCAGTACTTTGGCCACCCATGCGAAGAGTTGACTCATTGGAAAAGACTCTGATGCTGGGAGGGACTGGGGGCAGGAGGAGAAGGGGACGACAGAGGATGAGATGGCTGGATGGCATCACTGACTCGATGGATGTGAGTCTGAGTGAACTCCGGGAGTTGGTGATGGACAGGGAGGCCTGGCAAAGGATATAGTTGTATAAAACTATTTATTCATTAATTCAAGAAATTTTCTTTAAAAAAAAATCATTTGTGGTCAGGTTTTAGTTGCAGCATGTGTGATCTATGATCTTTGTTGCAGCATGCAGGATCTTTTAGTTGTGGCATCTGGAATCTTATTTTCTGACCAGGGATTGAAACTAAGCCCCCTATACTGGGAGCTCAGAGTCTTAGCCACAGGAGCATCAAGGAAGTCCTCAAGAAACTTACACATCTAAAGCACTCTGGTAGATAAAGACAAATTAAGTCAGAATTTTTGCTCTCAAAGACCTAATTATCTATGTACATCTCTTGTGGGAAAATACAAACTGTTTGAGCTGAGTATGGGATATAAGTCCAGGAGTCCTTATTTTCCTGAGAAAGTTACCATTTAAGATGGCTTCAGCAAGCCTGTAATGAGAACTCTAACAGGCATTTGGGAGATACGGAAAACGTTGTGGTAGTGATAATAATAAAAGAAGGGCCAGGAGGTACTGGGATACCCTAAACTCAGAGTTGAAGGACACCTCCAGTGAAAGTCTGACCTTGCAGTAGGAGACAGTGATCATTCTTGTGTGAATGAGTCCAGGAAGAGGGGAGTGAATGTCGGGACTGATGAAGGAGAGATGATGAGCAGGAATCAGTTGGAAGGTGAGTAAGGCAAATTAGGAATGATAAAGGTTTTGAATTTCTTGATCAGGCATTTGATTTTGATGTAACCTTTGCAAGATTTTGTAGCTGGGACTGAAGCCAGAAAATCATAATAGTGTTTAATTAAGTTCATACTTTAAAAGTAATTCTGAGACATGGATTCTGTCTTCTATTACTTTACACATCATCACCCCTTCCACCATCACCTAGCACACCAACACAGTCACACTCACACACATACATGCAATTCTTAGCATAAAGCAAGTACAAAAATAAGTACTAAAAATACTTATATTGCAACCATCTAAACTGGCTTACTATTGAAGTATCAATAAATATACAACCCTAGGTGGAAAGATTTTAAGTCCAGGTAAGAAACACCCAGGGTTGGAAAGACAATGGAAATAAGACTGAGAACAGTGGACAGAAAAAGTGAGCAGCATTAGTTAAGGAAACCGTAGTTCCTTGTATTGAACCATAAACTTAAAGTGAAACAGAATTTAATAGCTAACTGAGTATGAGGTAACTTACTAGAAAGGAATTCCAAATAATTCTGAGGCTTTTCAGCTTGCCTGAACACATAAGAGAAAGAGCTCTGGAAGGAAAACATGGTTGAGTCACGTCAAATTGGAGGTAATAAGTTCTAATTAAACAAATGATAAACCATCCAATAGTGATATCCTGAATCTAAGAGTAAAATAGAGAAGTCCTGATATATATATATGAAAAATCAATTCATGATCCCTGTTCCCACTCAAATCTGGCCTACATCTGACCCCCCAAAAAAGCAAGAGATTTTTTTTTTTAAGGCAGAAGGTTATGGAATTTATTATCTATGGTGCTGAGTGGG
>NW_011494706.1:570482-578080 GCF_000754665.1 Bison bison bison
TTTTGACTTACTGTGGATGGTGACTGCAGCCATGAAATCAGAAGGCGATTGCTTCTTGGAAGGAAAGCTATGACAAACCTAGACAGTGTTCAAAAGCCGACAAGGGTTGACACTGGTCCACACTCTGCTGACAAAGGTCCGTATAATCAAGGCTATGGTCTTCTCAGGGTCACGTATGGTTATGAGAGCTGGGCCGTAAAGAAGGCAGAGCGTCGAAGAATTCATTTCAGTTCAGTTGCTCAGTCAAGTCCGACTCTTTCATGACCCCATGGACTGCAGCACGCCAGGCTTCCCTGTCCATCACCAACTCCCAGAGCTTGCTCAAACTCATGTCCATTGAGTCGGTGATGCCATCCAACCCTCTCATCCTCTGTTGTCCCCTTCTCCTCCCACCTTCAATCTTTCCCAGCATCAGGATCTTCTCTTAAGTTGGTTCTTCGCATCATGTGGCCAAAGTATTGGAGTTTCAGCTTTAGCATCAGTCCTTCCTATGTATATTCAGGACTGTTTCCTTTAGGATGGACTGGTTGGATCTCCTTGAAGTCCAAGGGACTCTCAAGAGTCTTCTCTGACACCACAGTTCAAAAGCCTCAATTCTTCGGTGTTCAGTTTTCTTAATAGTCCACCTCTCACATCCATACATGACTACTGGAAAAACCATAGCTCTGACTAGACGGATCTTTGTTGGCAAAGTAATGTCTCTGCTTTTTAATATGCTGTCTAGGTTGGTCATAGCTTTTCTTCCAATGAGCAAACGTCTTTTAATTTTATGGCTGCAGTCATCATCTGCTGTGATTTTGGAACCCAAGAAAATAAAGTCTGTCACTGTTTCCATTGTTTCCCCATCTATTTGCCATGAAGTGATGGGACCGGATGCCATGGTCTTAGTTTTCTGAATGTTGAGTTTTAAGTCAACATTTGAAAAAGTCAAGCTTTTTCACTCTTCTCTTTCACTTTCATCAAGAGGTTCTTTAGTTCTTCACTTTCTGCCATAAGGGTGGTGTCATCTGCTTATCTGAGGTTATTGATATTGCTTTACAATTTTGCATTTGTTTCCGTTGTACAACAATGCTAATCACTCATAAATATCTATATTTACCCTCCTTCTAGAGCCTTAGTCCCCTCTCCCCATCACACCCTTCTACATCACAGAGCACCAGGCTGGGCTCCCTATGCAATACAGCAGCTTCCCACTAGCCATCTACTTTACACGATAGAGTACATATGTCAACACTACTCTCTCAACTTGTCCCACCCTCTCCTTCGCCTGCTGTATGCACAGTCTGTTCTCTACATCTGCATCTCTATTCCTTCCCTGCAAATGCATTCATCAGTACCATTTTTTTCTAGATGCTGTGCACAGGCATTAATATACGATATTTGTTTTTCTCTTTCTGACCTACTTCCCTCTGTATAACAGGTTCTAGGTTCAGGAAAGCAGAGATTCTTAGAACCACTTCTAGCTTTTCCAAACCCAGTGCTCTTCTACATGTTTTCATAACCAGCTCAAGACTGTCACCCAGGAATAAAATCATTTGAAACAGGAGGAAAACTAGAACCTGAACTAGTGTAAGGGTCTTCCCATTAAGGAGTCTCTAAGATTTACATAAGCAGTTCTCATTTGACATGGCAGCAGCAACAGCAAGCAGAAGAAAACCACAGACTTTTAGCACTGGAAGGAATCTTAAAGGTTGGTCTAGAGGTCAGAAGCATAAAATGCTAAATCAATAAGGAATTTGAAATCAATAAGAAATCATATAACCAGGATTTCCAAACATTTTCAAATGTAAGGATCTCTTCTATTTATTTCTAGTGTCAAAATTTTAATCTTCCTTATATCTGCAAATTATAAAATTCAGTATGTACACTATAGAACAAATCCAAGCGTTACCACAGAGTATAAATGAAAATGCAAGCTTCCGCCTCCTCCAACCTCAGCCCAAAGATCACTCCCTAGAGACAGCCTCTGTTAACATTTTAGTGAATATCATTAAAAGCCTATGCTTATATATAAAATATTTACTTAAATAGAATCATATTTCACATGATGTTGTGCAAGCTGCTATTTTCACTCAAAAGAAAAAGAAAGAAAACATCTTGACCTCATTTTTAAAATAGCTGTCAGTGTTCCAATACCTAAATGTACCATAATTTAGTTAACTAACCCATCCTTTAGAAGGACAATTTACTGTTTTTAAAGTTTTAATATTATAAAGTGTTGTGATGCTCATCTCCAAATGTTCACTTTTGTACATTTACCTAATTATTTTTGTGGGAAAAAAATCCTAAAAGTGGAAATGTGAGATCACAGGCATGCACAATCAACATTTTGTATATATTGCCAAGTTGCACCCCATAAAACAATGTAAAATTTTTGCTTCTAACCTAAGCGTCCATTAGTCCATATGTGGATAAAAAAGTTGTGATTTATATATATCATATTTAATATATATATAAATATTATTCTCCCTGGAGTAGGAAATGGCAATCCCACTCCAGTATTCTTGCCTGGAAAATTCCATGCACAAAGGAGCCTAGTGAGCTGCAATCCATGGGTCACAAAGAGTGGGACACGACTGAGTGACTGAGCATAATATTTTTCAGCCATAGAAAAGGAAACCCTACCATTTCCAACAAGGATGCAACAAAACAGCATTATGTTAAATGAAATAAATCAGACAGAGAAAGACAAATACTACATGATCTCGCTTACATGTAGAATCTAAAAAAAAAGCAAAAACCTCCAAACTCACAGAGAGACAGATCAGACTTGTGGTTACTATAGGCCAATGGTGAGAAAGGAGAAACAGCAGGATGATGACTAAAAGTGCAAACTTTCAGTCATAAGGTAGGTAAGTACTAGGGACATAATATACAACCTGATGACTGTATGATACACAAGACATTTGTTGAGAGAATAGAGTCTAAGAGGTCTCATCATAAGAGAACTTTTTAATTTTTGTTGTACCTGTATAAGAGGATGGATGTCAGTTAAATCTACTATAATAATCATTTCACAATACACGTAAATCAAACCATCAAGCTATACACTTGAAACTTCTACAGGGATGTATGTCGATTATTTCTCCATAATACTGGAAAAAATTTTGTTTTCATCCTCAGTTTATGAGAGTACGGACTTGTCCACGTCCAATATCTTCAACACTAAGAATTTTGCTTTCTTCATGTTTGCCAGTATAATAAACAAAAATGTTTTTAAGTTGAAAATTTTGTATTGAAAAATTCTTTTGAAAAAGTTTACTAGTTTAATTTCTTCTTTTATGAATTGTCTGTCCCTGGGCTTTTCAGTGGGAGTATTCATGAGAACCCTTCTTCAATACTAAAAAATTCTTAGACTCTCTCCCACTAAATAGCAATATTAATTACACACATAATATTGACCAATAAAATACATAATACAAAGTTACTGTTAACTCAGTAATGACCAAGATAGAGTAAAAGGAACCAGATGTATGCCTTTACCTGAAATAAGTAAAACAGACAATGCCATTCAAATATTAGATATTAGCGGGAAATATTTATCCTTCCATCCTGCCACTGAAGTCCCTGGCACTGATTTCTTTTTTCTTTTCCATCTGCATAGTTTTGCCTTTTCCAGAATGTCATATAACTGGACTCATACAGCGAGGCCTTTTTGAAGCCTCAAGAAGCGAGGCTTCTTTCACTTAGCAGCATGCTTTTAAGGTTCCTCCACGTTTTTTCTTAATAGCAAACTTTTAAACACTAATATTTCACCGTGTGGAGGTTTATTTACCTACTCACCCATTAAAAGACATCTTGCTTGCTCCAAATTTTGGACAGTTGTGAATAAAGCTGCCATAAATGTTCACGTGCAGGATTTTGTGTGACATGTTTTCAACTCATTTGCATAAAAACTAGGAAGTGAAATTGCAGGTTAGTGTGTTAACAGCGTGTTTAGTTTTATAAGAAACTGCCAGATACTGGGTTTCCCAGGTGGAGCTAGAGGTAAAGAACCTGCCTGCCAGTGCAGGAGACCTGAGAGATGTGGGTTCAATCCCTGGGTCGGAAAGATTCTCTGGAGTGTAGGAAATGGCAACCCACTCCAGTATTCTTGTCTGGAAAATCCCATGGCTAGAGGAGCCTGGCGGGCTATGGTCCATAGGGTCACAAATGTTGGACATGACCTAACAACTTAGCATACATGCACACCAGACTATCTTCCAAAGTGGCTATATCAATTTATATTTGCACCAGCAATGAATGATGGTTTCTTTTGCTTTACATTCTCAACTGTATTTGGTGTTTTTCAGTGTTTTGGATTCTAGTGGGTGTGCACTGGTATCTTGTTTGAATTTGCAATTCCTTAAGGACAAAAGCACAAGCTGGAATCAGGATTGCTAGGAGAAATATCAATAACCTCAGATATGCTGATTACACCACTCTTATGGCAGAAAGCAAAGAGGAACTAAAGAGCCTCTTGATGAAACTGAAAGAGAAGAGTGAAAAAGCTGGCTTGAAACTTAACATTCAGAAAACGAAGATCATGGTATCTGGTCCCATCACTTCATGGCAAATAGATGGGGAAACAATGGAAACAGTGACAGACTTTCTTTTCTTGCGCTCCAAAATCACTGCAGATGGTGACTGCAGCCATGAAATTAAAAAGACACTTGATCCTTGGAAGAAAAGCTATGACCAACCTAGACAGTATATTAAAAAGCAGAGATATTACTTTGCCAACAAAGGTCCATCTAGTCAAAGCTATGGTTTTTTCAGTAGTCATGTATGGATGTGAGAGTTGGACCATAAAGCTGAGCACCGAAGAATTTTTTCTTTTGAACTGTGGTGTTGGAGAAGACTCTTGAGAGTCGCCTGGACTGCAAGAAGATCCAGTCAGTCAGTCCTAAAGGAAATCAGTCCTGAATATTCATTGGAAGGACTGATGTTGAACCTGAAACTCCAATACTTTGGCCACCTGATGTGAAGAACTGACTCACTGGAAAAGACCCTGATGCTGGGAAAGATTGAAGGTGGGAGGAGAAGGGGACAACAGAGGATGAGATGGTTGGATGGCAACACTGATTCAATGGACATGAGTTTGAGCAAGCTCCGTGAGTTGGTGATGGACAGGGAAGCCTGGTGTGCTGCGTCCATGGGGTTGCAAAGAGTTGGACTTGACTGAGCGACTTAAATGAAGTAAACTTAACAACATCATAGATGAGATGAATTAATTAGGATAAAGGCTGGGCTATAATAATATTTAAAAATATAATGACTTAAACAATATCAAACTTTATTTCCTTCTCATAAAACAATACACTATGGGCAAATCAGGTGGTCGGGGATCCATCTCTTTGTCATCCTCAAAGTATTTCCCTCATCTGCATGGCCAGACAGGATCCAACCTCTGGGAAAGGGGGAAGGCAAAGGTAAGGATGTGTTTCTTTCAAAGGGACGACCCGAAGTTACACACGTTTTTCAGTCACATTGTATTGGCCAGAACCTGGTCACATGGCCATGCCATGCCATAAAGGAAGCTAGAAAACAGTCTTCAGCTGGGCAAAATGTGCTCGGTTGAAATTTGTATTACTGTAGAAAAAAAGAATAAATAGTGAGACATGACTAACAGTATCTGTTACTAGTTACAGACACTAACAGTATCTGCCAAAGGAAGTTAGCAATGGAGTTAAAATTAGAATAGAAGGGGCTTCCCTGGTGGACCAGCGTTAAGAATCTGCCTGCCATTGCAAGGGACACAGGTTCAATCCCTGCTCTGTGGCAGATCCCACATGCTACAAGGCAGCTAAGCTCATCCGCCACAACTACCGAACCTGTGCTCTAAAACCTGAAAGCCACAACTATTGAGACGGTGTGCTGCAACTCCTGAAGCCCACGTGCCCTACAGCCCATGCTCCACAAGAGAAGCCACCGCAGTGAGAAGCCCGCACACCGCGAGAAAGGAGCCCCCATTCTCTGCAACGAGAAAAAGCCCGCACAGAGCAATGAAGACCCAGCACGGCCAATAAATACACAGATAAATTTTTTATTAGAAAAGTAGAAGAGGAAAAGTGCATCTGATTGGGGATTAGGAAATGGGGGTTATAGTCCTAATTCAGCCTTACTCTGATTAAACCAAATTTTGACCCATGTTTCAACCTGAGTTCTTAGTAGAGTCTTCTAAACTGTCCCTGTGCACAGAGAAAAAGACACAGCAAAGACCTCGAGCACGCCTTCCTAATCTTTGTTAAGTCCTGTTTTTTATTAGACAGTGACCCTTTGAGGTGGTCATTACCCACAAGTCTGCCAAAACCAAGGCATGGCTATGACCTCTGGGCTAAAATTTGCCCAGATCCCAGTACAGTTCCTAGTGAGAAGCAGGGTTATACTGGATGGCACATGATTAAATAAAATTCTCCACTGGCAGTGAATAAGATGTCCCTTTTTTATGCCATCACCAGCAATTTTCTTGCGGAAGTTTCAGTGAATGATACTGGGGGTGGAAGTGTAGGGAGCTGTATTATTTATATATAAATCTAAGCTGGTGCAGCAATGAAAATAATTACCTTTCTCTTCAGTGTAAAATAAGCCTTTTCATTGTAGCCTTAATTTTGAAAGGAAAGGAAGTTAATTTTAATTAATGAAAGTTAATGCTTTTAATTAAACATCTGTTCTATTTTCACATGCACATAGAAGTTTGCTTAAAGATATAATCAGTCCATCCTAAAGGAAATCAACGCTGAATATTCATTGGAAGGACTGATGCTGAAGCTGAAGATTCAATGCTTTGATCACTTGATGTGAAGAGCCAACTCATTGGAAAAGAGACTGATGCTGGGAAAGACTGAAGGCAAAAGAAGGTGGCGGCAGAGGATGAGATAGTTAGATAGCATCACTGACTCAATGGACATAAATTGAACAAACTCCAGGAAATAGTGGAGGACAGAGGAGCCTGGCATGCTGCAGTCCATGGGGTCACAAAGAGTCAGACACGACAAAGCGACTGAACAACAAAAAATAACTAAATGATGAGAGTAATAATGGAAGCTTTGTTTTGCTATGTAAAGAACACAACTGATCACAAGAATTAAACAAAAATTGGTCAATATATTTAGTACGTATCCTTGAGTACATCTAATTTCTGCATTACAAGATACAGTGAATAAACAATGTTATCTCCGCCAATAAAATTTAGCTTAATCCTTCTTTAAATTTTGATCACTGATAAAAATTAAACAAATTTAATAACATTTAAAACATCATTTTTTTCAAAATTTACTCCTATAGATCATCTAATTTTAATCACCTAGAAACTGAAGCAAAAACATTTTTCTTAATGAACAGAGATTTGCATGTGTAGTTCATATTAAACACATTGATAATAAGAATAATTTAAGCTCTACCTTCAGATCAGATCAGATCAGTCGCTCAGTCGTGTCCGACTCTTTGCGACCCCATGAACCACAGCGCGCCAGGCCTCCCTGTCCATCACCAACTCCTGGAGTTCACTTAGACTCACATCCATTGAGTCAGTGATGCCATCCAGCCATCTCATCCTCTGTCGTCCTCTTCTCCTCCTGCCCCCAATCCCTCCCAGCATCAGAGTCTTTTCCAATGAG
>NW_011494706.1:579135-579538 GCF_000754665.1 Bison bison bison
TCTGGTTCCTCTGCCTTTTCTAAAACCAGCTTGAACATCAGGAAGTTCATGGTTCACATATTGCTGAAGCCTGGCTTGGAGAATTTTGAGCATTACTTTACTAGCGTGTGAGATGAGTGCAATTGTGCAGTAGTTTGAGCATTCTTTGGCATTGCCTTCCTTTGGGATTGGAATGAAAACTGACCTTTTCCAGTCCTGTGGCCACTGCTGAGTTTTCCAAATTTGCTGGAAAATTGAGTGCAGCACTTTCACAGCATCATCTTTCAGGATTTGAAATAGCTCAACTGGAATTCCATCACCTCCACTAGCTTTGTTCATAGTGATGCTTCCTAAGGCCCACTTGACTCACATTCCAGGATGTCTGGCTCTAGGTGAGTGATCACACCATCGTGATTATCTGGGT
>NW_011494706.1:579638-583615 GCF_000754665.1 Bison bison bison
ACAGCTTCTGCTTCTGTTAGGTCCATACCATTTCTGTCCTTTATCGAGCTCATCTTTGCATGAAATGTTCCCTTGGTATCTCTGATTTTCTTGAAGAGATCCCTAGTCTTTCCCATTCTGTTATTTTCCTCTATTTCTTTGCATTGATTTCTTATCTCTTCTTGCTATTCTTTGGAACTCTGCATTCAGATGTTTATGTCTTTCCTTTTCTCCTTTGCTTTTTGCTTCTTTTCTTTTCACAGCTATTTGTAAGGCCTCCCCAGACAGCCATTTTGCTTTTTTGCATTTCTTTTCTAGCAGGTACCAAAAGAATATAGATGATGATGTCAAAGATGAGTCATAAAATAAAAGGATTTCAGAGCTGTAGAAAGCTGTATCTTTCTGGATGAATGGCAGAGAAAATATTTGCTTTATGGTGCCCATTCACCAAGAGGCACAAGGATTCTGCCTCTCTTGCTCTTGTTGGCTGAGAGCACAAGCAGCATTCAGAACATTAAAATATATTACAAACAGTACACTAACATGTATTATATAATATGTAGATGGATAATTTGTGTCTATATATATTCATACATACATTTTATGCACATATGTGTTGAGATATACATATATGTAATTTTTTCCTCTCCAGCCCTAAGCAAACACCAATCTACTTTGTCTCTGTAGATTTCCCTATCTTAGACTTTATATGAATGGGATCATATAATACATTGACTTTTGTGGTGACTTCTTTCACTTAGAATGTTTTCAAGGTTCATCCAAGACACAGCATGTATCAGTATTTTGTCCTTTTTCACGACCCAATAATATTCCACTGCACTACATTTTATTATTCATTCACTTATAGATAGTTTGATTGTTTTCACTTTTGACTGCTTTGAATAATGCTGCTATATGTGCAAGTTTTTGTGTGGACAGAGGTCTTCATTTCTTGTGGCTATATACATAGGGGTGGAATTGCTAGGTCATATGTTAATTATGTTAATTACTTGAGGAACTGCCAGATCATTTTTCGAAGTGGATACATCCTTCTACATTCCCACCAGCAACGTAAGAAGGTTCCTATTTCTCCACATTCCAGTTTGGATTTTTCTTTAAATAATAGCTTATTTGCTAAGAATGGTGGCACAGGAGAGGAGGGCAACACCCCAAGGAGCTAGCAGAGGCCATATAGCCCTGGACAGCCTACTTTCCAATTCTTTTAATGTGGGAGTAAAATAAATCTCTATGTCATTTAATCCACTGTTAATGTGTGTCTCTGCTAAGGGCAGCCTATCACAATTCCTAATTCATGTGGACCCATTAGCAATTTAGAACATGGGAAGCACCCCCAAAAAGATCATTGAATATGTAAAGATTTTTTGATCCTGTTACAATTCTAGAAAATGCACATTATTTCTTCCACAATTTCACATTCCAACGTTCAATAGCCATTCTCTTCTTAGTACCTGTGTTCCAACTATCTGCATTTTGAGGAGATACTGTGAACACACAAGCAGCTTGCCATCCAACTGGCTCTAGATGTCTAGATTTGGCTCATTAACAAACGTATCCACCCCAAAGCCAATCTTCTCAGAAACTGTTTCCGGTTCTCACTAGCACCTTGTGGGTGCTCTGCAAGACTGAAACAACTTGATATACAGAAGCAATGGAAGTATTATAAATGGAACAGTTTTTTAAATGGGAAGGGAAAGCCCTCTCTGTGGCAATGCAGGACAAGCATCAGTTTATTATTTCTTCCTTTAAGTATTATCCCCAATGTTAGGACAACCCGAACAATGATGGAAAGTCATTTAACACTTTATGTTAAACTCTTTATGTTAAACCCAAGGCATTTCAGTGCCATGTTGACTAAATGGCCTTTTGCAAGGTACAAGGAAACCTGAGTAATTAGTTTCACGAATCAGCTTTCTTTCTCACTCCCCCCAGTACCTGTGTTCCAATTATTTGCATTTTGAGAAGATGCTGTGAATACACAAGCAACCTGCCATTCTACTGGCTCTAGATGTCTAAAGCTCATTGATGCCAAAGCTCATTAACAAATGTATCTACCACAAAGCCAATCTTTAATAAATAGGGTTTCTAATACCTTTTCAGTTAACTAGTAAATAACCATTGGTGGAAAGGAGAACATCAGAATCAGGAAATTTTGTGACCTATTTCTCTCTCAATGCTTTGATTGATACATTCAGCCAACATTTATTGAGCATCTACTATCTTCCAAATAACACTTCATTCTGTTAAAAAAAAGTTTCTATTAAACTCCCTAAGTTAGGTTTTTACAGTAAGTTAATGGTTCTTTGAATCAAATATTTTAAAACAAAATATCTTAATCATCTCCCTTTTGCAAGGAATTCTTTTTGTCTCATTTTAAAAGGACTTTTTCCCCCTTTTTATAAACAAGACAATCATTTGGCTTGTGTTGTCAACAGATTCACTTGAGTGCTTCTTATAAATGCCAGTTATATGGGAGCAATGTTTTTCTCTTCCCAAATTTCTCCTGAATCTCAGCTTCTCATCAATTTGCTGTTTTGTAGATCCTATTCATTCAGCATTTGGTTTATCCACAAACATTTTTTAAGGACGTGATATTTGCTCAGCTCTGTATTTTGTGTCCTACTGGGACAGGCTCAAATCCATCTATGATAAACAGAAACCCCAAAGAATATATCCAGAGAATTATGTCAACTTTAAAGGTTATATAAATTCCTGGAGCTGTACCATCTTGCTGCCTTTCTATTAAAAGATTGGCATCTTCTCCTATACTTTTTCTGTTTCCATCTTGGTCAGACACCTTTCTATCGTGTGTGTGTTAGCCATTCAGTCTTATCTGACTTTTTGCAACCCCATGGACTGTAGCCCATCAAGCTCCTCTGTCCATGGAATTCTCCAGGCAAGAATACTGGAGTGGGTTGCCACTTCCTTCTCCAGGGGATCTTCCTGATCCAGAGATTGAACCCGGATCTCCTGAATTGCAAGGGGATTCCATAATGTTTGAGCCACCAGGGAAGCCCCTTTCTATCTTGAGATTAAACTAAATCTCTTGGTTCAGACAACCCTGGATTCAAACATGCTGAACATCCTATTGGCGGAATGCCTTTATAGTACTCTGGGCAACGTTTACATCTGTAAAATATGGATAATACTCTACCCATTTTATTGGGTTGCTGAAGGATTACAATAAAGTGTACAGCATATGCCTAGCACATAACAAGCAGCCCATTCATGTTACCTGTGGATTTCAGGCTTGTTTGCGTCATTACTCAATAATCATCTTTCCTTTCACCCTGTTAAATTGATTCAATCAGTGACTATTCAATGCACCTTTTAAGAAATATATAACATGAGGGATGAGTCATAGTACATTAGGACTGCTTTTCAGCATAGATGATTTTAGCAAGCAACACCTTTTCTTCCTGTGATCACAGTAGGGTACTCAAAAACAAGACGTTGGTTCTTTCCTGTTGACAAAGAAGAAGAGAAGATTAAATTACTGTAAGTATCAGTAACCTAAGTAAAAAAAGATATGTGAATATATGGGGACAAAAAAAAAATATATATATATATATATGTATACAGTTGTTTTTCTTTTCATAGAGCCTTTTAACATTAAGCCCAAACTTGATTCCCAGATAGAGGCCTCTGTAACTTTTTTTGGCATTGGAGTCAAGACGTGTCCGGTCCTCTAAAGCCACGGAAATCTATCGTGGAGGCAAGTAGCACGCGCAAAGCACTGCACAGTGGGAACCCTGGGGCGTTCGCGGCTGCTCCCACCTGTCGGCCAGGTCATTGTGACGCAAATTCTATGGACACGTGGAACACCTGCGGGAGAGCCGGGGCGGGGTCACCCTGGGCGGTAGATCCAAGCGGGGGGCACCCCAGGAGATGGGGGTCGAGGAAGGACCCGAGGGAGTAGAGAGAAGGAGACTCACTCCCCCCATCCCGGACCCGCCCCAAACAAGGTGAGGCCATCGGCC
>NW_011494706.1:584338-594850 GCF_000754665.1 Bison bison bison
TCTTGGGCCGGGACTTGACTTGTTGCCGAGTTCACCTGCCGCAGCTCCCGGTGTTCGGCTTTTCTCTTCTCCCCATTCCCCATCTTTGGCGGAGGTGGGAGGGAGCACTAGAAACACTCATACCAGGAGGCCTGAGGTGGATCCCTCCCCCGCCCCGGGTGAGGTGCTCCGAGCCTCGGGCCGGACTGGAGCGGGAGCCCCTAAGCAGGCCAGGTCGCCGCGAACCCCCGCGCGCCCGTTTCCTTTGGGTGCCGCTGACGCCGCCTTTCCTGCCTCGCGCTATCCTGCTTCCTCTAGAAACGAACATATCCTGTTATTACGTCTGCCTTTGCCCAGAGCGACTGTCCATTAACCTTTCCCGTTGCCTTTTGACTTGGCGTGCCCCCAAAGGCCCCTCAGCTTCTCTTTGGGCATCTTAAAAACGGTGCGTGAGCCTTTTCCCTGGCGAAAGGCATATAGTTTAGAAAGGGAATTGGGTTCTCTTCTAGATACCATAAAAAATTATCACGAGAAAGGGTGCTGGGTGGCAGCCTTAGTATCTGAGATCTGGTAACTTTATAAAAATTATCAGGGCCTGGAAAATGTACTACCTGCTGGTTTGAAAATGATATTGAATGTAGGAAGAAAAGCACAGAAGGCATTGGCCATTAATGTCCTATAAATTATGACTCATTGCAAACATGTCCATGTCCAAACATTTCAGTAAAAACTCGCCAGAAAAATACCAAGTTGGTTTCTGAAGACCTTTAGTTTGGTTTTTTTTGAGATCTGAACTGTTCTCTGGGCTGAGGGAATGAAATAGGAAATGCCCCCTAGTTTGTAATCAGTGGTCCAGATTCTGTTTCTCACATTCTGTTCAAGACACACACACTTTTTTTTTTTTACTTTTAAGTAAGTTTTCAAGTCCGTTTTCTTTTTTGTTTGTTTGTTTTAGGTTTCAGTCTTTGTTTTTGAAACATCATGCTTAGAGAATACATACCATAGGGGCAAAATTCTTTGACTGCTATATATATATAATTTAAGGAGATGTGAGCGACTTCACTTTCACGTTTCACTTTCATGCATTGGAGAAGGAAATGGCAACCCACTCCAGTGTTCTTGCCTGGAGAATCCCAGGGAAGGGGGAGCCTGGTGGGCTGCCGTCTATGGGGTTGCACAGAGTTGGACACGACTGAAGCGACTTAGTAGCAGCAGCTTTCTAATTATATTGTTTTTTGCATTAAATAGGTAAAGAGTTGTACTGCTATTATAGAGGAACCTTTAGAAAATGACAGTTAAGCTGTTGAATACTGATTATAATAGTGGAGAGACCCAAGGCTAAAAAGCTGATTGTGGACACTCAACCAAAAGACACCGGATAGTAAATGCTTGGGAACTTTATTTTATAGCTCATTCCTTCATTTGATCCATTTTGTGTCTATCGGACTGCTTTCTCTGAGCATCTTTATTGCCATGCATTTCTCTCCACGTCAGGCTTATGAAAAAGACAGAAAATTTTGTTACTCAAAAAACCTTCAAAACTGCTGCATTTTCAGTGTATTTGACTAAAGAGTACACTTTTTTTTCAGGTCCCGGCAGGTTTATCAGAGAAAGAGGTGTGGCAACTGTGAAATGACATAGCAGGGTCAACCTGTTTCCATGTGAACTTTTTAAGTTACAGAAACCTCATACAGGAGAAAGTGGTAAAGTTAATAGGCCACAAGGATCAGGAAGAATTTTTCCTCTTTATTGGTTGAGCTGTACACCTGGAAGCCTGAGGGTGGGTGGGAACATTTAGGATCAGTGCACTGGCTACTAATGTCCTTTTTATTCCATCTGCACTTTCAGATTTAAGGGAACCATGGACAAGTATGCCATCTGTATGTTTATGTCCATGAGGCAACATAGATCACTGATTAATTCACCTTTTTCCCTTCTTCACCTCCATCCAGAATCTGCCTCAGTAAAGCCTTTAAACTCAAATACCAGTATAGGAGGAACATTCCCCCTCCCCCCCACTCAGGCTGTCACATTTTATACCACTGTCATATCTACTGCCATGGAGGATGGGCAAGGACAGGCTTTGGATCCCAGTGGAGCCGGATTGGAGCCCCAGCTGCAACACATAATTAGCCACATGACCTTGAGCAAGTTACTTCAGCTTTCCAGGTCCTTATTTGCTTATCTATAGAGCAGAAATTACATTTATATTTATATATATATAAGGATTTTCACAGTAAATAGGACTCAAGTTGGGCTTCCTGGGTGGTGCTAGTGGTAAAGAATCTGCCTGCCAATGCAGGAGATGTGATTCGATCCTTGGGTCAGTACGATCCTCTGAAGAAGGAAATGGCAACCCACTCCAATATTCTTGCCTGGAGAATCCCATTGTCAGAGGAGCCTTGCAGGTTACAGTCTGTGGGGTCACAAAGAGTTGGACAGGACTGAGCACACACACACAGCAGGACTCAAGTAATAGTAAATTATTTTTTCACATGCTAAACATATGTGCTGTCTATATCTGAAAAGGATGCTGCTGCCTTTCCCTCACGATAGAGAATGCATTCCAGTTAGTTTTGAGTTGTTGCAGTGATTTTGTACCAATACTGAGAATTTGGGCTTTATGGAATCCTCCCTAAAGTTGGAGAATGCAGTCTGTGGTTGAGGAATAAAGCAAAGCTAATTTGTTCCATTAGGGGTAGATCTTCTAAACACCTGGCACTCAAATGTGATCCATGGACCAGCAACATTGACTTCCCTGAGAGCTTATAAGACAGGTGGAATCTCAACCCACCCTCCCCTGACCCCATGTCCACTGAAGAAGAATCTCTTCTTAACAAGATCCCCAAGTGAGTCCTGTGTACATTAAAGTTAGAGAAACATTGTCCTAAGCTGGTAATTATTAAACTTTTCTGTCTGATAGAATCATGTGGGGGCTTGTTAAGCGTGGATTCCCAGCCAGGCATCTCCCATCTGCTGTTAACACCTCAGGTAGCTCTGATGCCCCAGGCTTCTCCCACTGATCTTTGAGAACATGCTCACTCAGTGGTGTCTGACTCTTTGTGACCCCATGGACTGTAGCCCACCAGGTTCTTCTCTCCATGGGATTTCCCAGGCAAGAACACTGGAGTGGGTTACCGTTTCCTTCTCCAGGGAATCTTCCTGACCCAGGGATCAAACCCGGATCTCCCGCATCTGCATGAATGGCAGAGGGATTCTTTACCACTGAGCCACCTGGGAAGCCCAGTCTTTGAGAAACACTGCACCAAGCGTTTTATGCAGCAGAGTATACTAAGATGGGCCTCTGCCCTTTTCTTTAACAAAGCATTTTGGCAGATACGACCGTTGATAGTCAATTCCCTTTGAGGTAAATAGGTGTTATAAATCCCTATCTATCTGCTTAGGAAAATGAGGACTACGGCCATGATTTGCCACTCTGGATAATGCATATGGTAGAACTTCCTTGAACCTCTATAAATCCTAGTTGACCATGCTTTCATGATTCTAGAATCCCAATTAATGCACTGAAGTAATTTCAGATTTCAGTGAATCTCTACAGGATACAGATGACTCTAAGGTGTTTTATACACACTTTTAAAACAAAGCCTTCCTTCTGTATGACTCTCGGCCAATTAGGATAAGTAACTGATTTTGAGCTTCAGCCATAAAATGAGGATGATGTCCCCTGGACAGTGTTGCCAGGATAAGCATAGTGTGCACAGAGCATTCATATTGGTGTCTGAGAAGTGCTAGTTCCTCAACTAATAGTAGCTACATGTTTCATTGTAAACCTGGTGAGAGAATGAGTTCTTGGAGAGTTGAGAAAATGGCATTGCTCCTGATGTGAAGTCTCTCCTGCTGGTTAGATGATGTCATTCATCAGGCTTGCGGCCAAATCAGAGAAGAGGGGTTGCCGCTCAGTTTTCAGCAAGCATTTGTTGCATGAGTCATGTGCCATTCATCGTTCCAGTGCTGGGAATCCCAAGGCGAGACCCAGGCCCTTCACTGCTCTGGAGAAGCCTATAGCCTAGTGTGGGAGATCAGTGGGTAAGGGGACGATGACACTTCAGGAAAGGTAGGGAGCGATGAAGCCCAGGGCAGAGACACCCAACCCTGGTGGGGAAGAGGGCAGAGAAAAATGAGAAGATTCATGGAGGAGGTGACCCTTGAGTTAAGCCTTAGGGCCAGTAAGAATTTGGCAGGTCAGAAAAGGTGATGAATGGAGGGAGAGTTTCCCACACAGTACCCACGTGTACAGAGGGAGGGAATACTGGTCCTCAGGCCTGGAGCCCAATGTGCATGCATGTCCCTTACTGTCTGAATGACCTTGGGCAAGTTTGATCACCTGTGAGTTGAGAGGCTTAAATGTATTAATCAGGGTAAGCACAAGACTCATTTCAATTTTGTGCTATACAGTCATGGAGAGCTGGTGGAGATACTAGTAGAAAATAAGGGACTGATGTTAAAAAGCTATTAGAATTAGAGGAAAGTAAAAGGGTCATTTTTAGAAGACATTTTACAGAAAGTACATAGAATCGAAAGAGGATGCCTGAAAAAGACAAGTGAATGCAATGAATTACCATGGGGTCGGATACACGAGGTATACGTATTCAGTGATGACCAATGAGTATATAGATAACGGTACATTACTAACCCTGAGAGTCTAGACTAGAGAGTGGTAGGTCCCTCTCATTCTGTGGTGAGAGTGTTTGTGCAAGAAGTGGTTATAAAGTATTGCAGCTGCTTTCCCAGACCACACATTAAAATCCATTCTGTTGCTCACAATCATCATGATCTCTCACGCTCACTTCTCTGTTCCCAGAACAGGGCATGAAAACCTAATGGTACTTAGGGGAAATTCAGCCTTCTCTGCATGTTTCTGGGATAGTGCCTCCTAGGCCAGGGACCAAGGAGCTATTTGTGATAAATGGCACTCCTTGTTCTTCTTGGTAGGAACCCTGAGAGCCGCCAGGAGTCTTCAGGGTTTTGTTGCGTATAAGCACGATGGCACCTATGGATTTGGGAGTAGCATAGCACCTGAGCCTGTGATTAGGAGAGATTTTTTTTTTTTACAGAAGCTGAGCCTATTATCCGAGCTTCCCTGGTGGCTCAGTGGTAAAGAATCTACCTGCCAATGCAGAAGACTCAAGAGACCAGCGTTAGAGCTCTGGGTTGGGAAGATCCCCTGGAGAAGGAAATGGCAACAAACTCCAGTGGTCTTGCCTGGGAAATCCCATGGACAGAGGAGCCTGGTGGGCTACAGTCCATGAGGTCACAAAAGAGACATAACTCAGCGACTGAACGACAAACTAACAACAAGCCCATTATCCAACCCTTTGGTCCAGGAGTAGAGTGGAGTGCTGAGAAACAGGATTTCAAAAGTCAAAAGTGGCCTTTCATTTACTAGTTGTTGACTTTGGGCAAATTATTTCACTTTTGTGTCTCACTTGCAAAATGGGCTGTATGCCCTTCCGATATGGGCGTGACTCTGTTCGGTGCTTCACACATGTAAAGGGCAGTACATTATTACTGCCCTTTATCCAGCACATATTTGCTGAAGGCCTGCTGTGTTTCAGATTCTGTGCTTGGCATAAGGAGACAAAGATGAACCAGCTAGGATTCCTCCCCTCAGAGGACTTGCAGGCCAGTGCAGGGGCATGCATGTGTGTCGTGTCGGACTCCATGCCCTCGTGGGCTGTAGCTGCCTGGCTTCTGTGTCCTTGGGGTTTTCCTGGCAGGAATACTAGAGTGGGTTGCCATTTCCTCCTGCAGAGGATATTCCTGACCCAAGGATCAAACCTGCATCTCCTGCATTGGATTCTTTACCATTGAGCCACCTGGGAAGGGTTAGTATGTGTGTATGTTTTGTGGGCGAGGAGTGATGCAGATGTAATCAGCTCATTGCAGGAGAATAATGGGACTGCAGAGCACCACCAGCATTGGTGTGGGGCAGTTAATTCTCTAGTGGGGAGGGCAGGAGTGGAAGGCCCCTGGGGAGAAGGAGGACAGGTGTTGGGTTGGGGAAGGCTTCACTGAGGAGGTGACATTTGTGGAGAGTCTTGAGGTAAGGTTAAGTTGTTTAGTCATTGAGTTGTGTCCACTTCTTTGCAACCCCATGGACTATATCCCACCAGGCTCCTCTGTCCATGGGATTTCCTAGGCAAGAATGCTGGACTGGTTGCCATTTCCTCCTCCAGGGTATCTTCCCAACACAGGGATTGAACCCGTGTCTCCTGCATTAGCAGGAGGATTTGCATGTTATACAAAGAGTTCAGACAATGGTGTAAAAGATTAGACTGGGTAGATACAAGGATGGTTTTGCCTCTGAAGGCCTAGACTAAGCCCTGACTGTGAATCTAAAAGGAAGAGATGTGTTTAGTAGCTTCTTAGGAGGTAGGATGAAGAGGCCTGGGAGACTGGCTACAAAAGATGAGAAGTCAAGTTTGGGCCACTCAGTAGTTTCCTGCTGGTGATTAGCACTGGGACCACAAGAAGGAGAAAAATTGAGGGGGTGGAGATGGAGAGAGAGAATTTTAGAGGTGCTGAATTTGAAATGCCTGTTGGACATCCGTGAAGATGACCGGAGGGAGTTGGCAATTTAAACCCCTCTCCAGAGCGCCAGCAGCTGCCCTTGTGGCTCAGACTGTAAAGAATCCACCTGCAATGCAGGAGACACAGGTTCAATCCATGGGTTGGGAAGATTCCCTGGAGAAGAGAATGGCTACCCACTCCAGTATTGATGCCTGGGAAATCCCATGGACAGAGGAGCCTGGCGGGGCTGCAGTCCATGGGGTCGCAATGAGTTGTACACGACTGAACACGTACACACACACACACACACACTACCCACACACACACATCCCAGAGTACCAGATCCACATTCGCAAAGAGTCAGACACGACTGAACATGTGTACACACACACACACCCACCCACCCCAGAGCACCAGATCCACATTCACAAAGAGACATGACTGAGCATGTGTACACACACACACACACACACACACACACACACCCCAGAGCACCGGATCCACATTCACAAAGAGTCAGACATGACTGAGCATGTGTACACACACACACACACACACACACCCCAGAGCACCAGATCCACATTCACAAAAAGTCAGGCACAACTGAGCATGTGTACACACACACACACCCCAGAGTGCCAAATCTACATTTTGATCCTCCCACTGTAGTCTCTGGAGAGGGGTTTAATTTTGGAAGTCATACAGCTGTTGGAGGAAGCCACAGAAGTGAATTAAATCACCTACAGAGAGCAAGTAGAGTGTAATAGAAGATAGCCAAGGTTTGCGACTGCCAGGCTCCTCTGTCCATGGGATTCTCTAGGCAAGAATGCTGGAGTGGATAAGAAAGCTGTGGTACATATACACAATGGAGTATTACTCAGCCATTAAAAAGAATACATTTGAATCAGTTCTAATGAGGTGGATGAAACTGGAGCCTATTATACAGAGTGAAGTAAGCCAGAAAGAAAAACACCAATACAGTATACTAACGCATATATATGGAATTTAGAAGGATGCTAACAATAACCCTGTGTACGAGACAACAAAAGAGACACTGATGTATAGAACAGTCTTATGGACTCTGTGGGAGAGGGAGAGGGTGGGAAAATTTGGGAGAATGGCATTGAAACATGTATAATATCATGTATAAAATGAGTTGCCAGTCCAAGTTCGATGCACGATACTGGATGCTTGGGGCTAGTGCACTGGGACGACCCAGAGGGATGGTATGGGGAGGGAGGAGGGAGGAGGGTTCAGGATGGGGAACACAGGTATACCTGTGGCGGATTCATTTTGATATTTGGCAAAACTAATACAATTTGTAAAGTTTAAAAATAAAATTAAATTAAAAAAAAAAATAATGCTGGAATGGGTTGCCATTTCCTCCTCCAGGGGATCTTCCCGACCCAGGGATAGAACCTGGATCTCCCGCATTGGCAGGCAGATTCTTTACCACTGAACCACCTGGGAAGTCCTGGAACCTTGTAGATCATTGATATTCAAAAGGTGCACACATAGAGGGAAAGGAGCCAACAAAGAAAACTGAAAAGTTGCCAAAGTGTAGAGAGTGTTTACTGAGAAATAGAGGAAGGGGAGCTTAGTCAAAGGTCAAATGAGAGGAGGACCTTTGTTGGGCTCATGGTGAAGACCTTCCTCTGGTGTGGTGGAGGAAGGAAGCACACTGTGGGCTTAGAACACGTCCCTTTGTGAAGAGAAGGAAGAGGATGGTGACTGGAGGAAGAAAGAGGTTGAAGAATATGTGTTGAAGGCAGACAGGGAGGTTGATTGACTTGAAAGAGAAGGAATAATAGATGGAATAAGGTGGGGAGGGGCAAGAGGGTGAGACCGGTCCCTTGTGAAGAGGAAGGAACAGCCGTGGCTATGGATGGTCCCCAAAATGAGTAATGGTGAGGAGAGGAAGCTGTGGGAGAAAGGGCCCAGTGCCATGCCCCGGGCCATGATTCCCCATAGAGCGTGAGGGGGAGCCTGGTCATCGTCTTCCTGGGGAGTCTCCTCTACCTCCTGCTCCCTGAAGGCCAGGAGCTGAGTGACCTTGTATCTAGTGCTTTTCTCTCCGCGTTGCCAGAGGCAGCGCAGGCGCCACGGTGGAGTAGGTAAACTTGCACTGGCGCCAAACCCCCGCCCTCTTTCTGCTTCCTGCTTCTCTCTTCTCAGCACGCCTGACCTGAAGCTCTGTGCCTTTGGGCTACTTCCTGGTGGTTCTTCCTGCTTGTTCCACCTGCCTGACCAGGTGTATGCCCAATGGTCCTGTCTTTCCTGATTCCCACCAGAAGAACTGGTCTTGTGCCTTATTTGTTATAATTAATGATTAATAATTCATATTAGTAATAGCAGTTCTACTGCTGTTATTTATTTCAGTAAACCTCTTCCCTAAGAAAGTAGCAAGAACTTGGAAAAGAGATCTCTTACTAGTTCTCGGATAACACCACCAGATGACCCAGTTTAGGCGAGGGTGGCTCTGCTAATCGAGGCACATGAAAACACAGAGCTGTCTCCTGCTTCCCTTTACTGTTGACTTTTATTTGAAGGTCCCCCTCTTGCATCTCCCTCCCTTTCCTAGGCTGTCTTCATCCCTGGCCCTTGCACGTGCGTGCTAAGTTGCTTCAGTTGTGTCCCACTCTTCAGGACCCCATGGACAGCAGCCCACCAGGCTCCTCTGTCCATGGAATTCTCCAGGCAATAATACTGGAGTGGGTTACCATTTCCTTCTCCAGGGGATCGTCCTGACCCAGGGATCAAACCCACATCTCTTATGTCTCCTGCACTGGCAGGTGGTTCTTTACCACTGGTGCCACTGGGTCCCTTGCTCTTAAGCTAGCACAAACGCCAACATGATTTAGGGACTACTT
Organism: Bison bison bison; assembly: GCF_000754665.1. Taxonomy (NCBI): domain Eukaryota; kingdom Metazoa; phylum Chordata; class Mammalia; order Artiodactyla; family Bovidae; genus Bison; species Bison bison. The sequence goes on from NW_011494706.1 coordinate 593,719, forward strand.
CACCAAACAAAGTCCGTGAATCTGTGCCATTTCCAGAGGAAGGGGTCATGCTGGTTTATTTACAGGACCTGTGCATAGCGTAGACATTTTATAAACAACATACTGGTGTCTGTGTGTTTCGGTAATTTAAAACTAATGGAAAAGGCTTACTCTATGCCTTCGGACATTTTCTTCCATCCTGGGCCTCCATTAGCTTATCTCTGAAGGAGAAAATAGGACTGAATAATCTGTAAGTCCTCTGCTCCCTCTGACTGATCTGTGGAGGCCTAAGAAATTACTTGGTCATTTCTGTAAGAAGCTTTAAGTTGTGAATTTAACCTTAAAGAACGAGAACTTTATAAACAGTAGTATCTTGCAGATTGTTCTGATCGTTGACATTATGCTTATGTGTAATTTCATAGAGGTGTCATCACTGCATTCATATTTTTTGTCTTCCTTCACACTTATAATATTAGCCATTCATATTTGTATATGAATTATGTACATTTCATTTATAAATGTATGCATTTTATATTTGTAGGTATTTATATGTGTGCTTCTGTATGTGTGTGTGTATAGTAAGAGTGATTGATTTATCTTCTCACTTGTGATGATCTAATGGTAGTTCATCCACTTCACTAAATCATTTTTATAAATCTGATTTAAAAGAAATAGTACATTTTGCATATAGAGTTTGATCTTTTTAAAGCAACTTATTGTGAAAATGCAGATTGTAGGTCATTTTAAAAGACTATACTGAAGGTCATTTAAAAAGACTATGTATACGTGTATATATACACACACACATATATATATATAGTTTATGTACATATATAAGTGAGATTTTATTTCTGTAATGACATATCTGACAGGATAATTGTCAGATTCTGGGGAGAAAACCCTTTAAAATATTTATGTATGTATAGAATATTGGTGACCTGACAATTAATTTTTGGCTCTTTGCTGCTTTACTTAATGACTTAGACAAAAGCTATGTGATAAAAACGTAAGGGCAGCCACATAATCTAATTTAAAACATTCTAGTGAACACATTGAAACAACTAAAAAGAAGCAGGGAAAATTAGATAATATATTTATTTAATGCAATATATCCAAAATATTATTTCAACATAAAATATAAAAATACATATAT
>NW_011494706.1:594950-598445 GCF_000754665.1 Bison bison bison
CATATAATATAAATATATATATATAATATAGCAATCTAATTATATAAAATTTAAATATACATACATCAATATAAAATACATAATAATTTTAGCAACATAAAATATAAATAAGTATGAAATATAAATTTCTTATTGGACACATTACTTTTGGGATTACTAAGTCTTCAAAATATAGTGTGTGTTTTATTTGAAAGCATATCTGTATTCAAACTAGCCATATTTCCAAGTTGCTCAATAGCCACATTTGGCTAGTGGCTGATGTACTGGACAACACAGTCTTGGATGAGAAAATTTGTCTATCGCAGATTAATCTTTCAAAAAATTGTATCACAGTTTTAAAATGCAGTGTTAAAATTAAAAAAAAAAAATGTGTTCCCATCATTTAATGACGCTGTGTGCTGGCAGTCAAGGGTCTAGTATTTCTTTTTTTTTTTTAATTTATGTATTTGGCTGGTCTTAGTTGCAGCTCTCGAGTTCTTTAGTTGTGGCGTGCAAACTCTTGGCTGCAGCGTGTGGATCTAGTTCCCTGACCAGGGATTGAGTCCAGGCCCCCTGCATTGAGAGCATAGAGTCTTAGTCACTGGACCACCAGGGAAGGCCCATGGAGTCTAGTATTTCTTGACAGAAGTTGACTGAGACCTTTGTCTGAGTAGCGTGTTCCTTCATTGTTCACCTTGTGAGCTTTTAGAGAAAAGGCACTATAAATACCAGAAATTAAAATCCATTTGCTAAATTGCATTTGAAAGTTACATATCCCAAAGTAAATAAAATCAAAGGTGAGTATAATTTATACAGCAAGGTCTTTAAAAAAATCCTTTCTTTAGCAAAGATACACTGTTTGTTCTTTTTCTGTTTCCAGTCTTCTCATCCATTTCATATTATCTGCTCTTGTAGATTCCCTTGAGGTTTTTTCAGTGCCAGCCTTGTTATTGCCATCATGATTTTTGTCACAGCACAAAATTCACCCTTGATTCTCCTATACAAGCAGGGTTGTAAGCAAGAGAAAGAATAGCAAGACCTAGATCATGCCCCTTGTGAGCAATTTGAGTTTGGGGGTTATTTTGTTTTTAGTTTATTTCACGGGGCCATATTATTTTTAACTAAAATTAATATTAAGGATGAAAGACTTTTAGAGAATACGTTAGCTTTTTTAAGTTTCTTTAAGTATGAGATGGTGTATTTGGTATATTCCTTTGAGAGACATCTCTTAGAAGAGAGGAAGAGACTCAGGAGAACATCAGGTTGCTAATTGGCTGACTAGTGTTTGGGGCTCAGAATTGCTCCATGTAAACTTGATCTTTAACCTGACCTCCAAGAAGTCTCTATTTCTAGAAACCCAATTTCCTTATCTTTAAAAAGGAACATGTCGTGTTTATTATCTCTAAGCTTTCTCTTAAGTAAAAGTTGCTCAGTTGTGTCTGACCCTTGGCTACCCCATGGACTGTATAGTCCTGAATTCTCTAGGCCAGAATACTGGAGTGGACAGCCTTTCCCTTCTCCAGGGGATCTTCCCAACCCAGGGATTGAACCCAGATCTCCTGCATTGCAGGCAGATTAAAGAACCAGCTGAGCTACAGGGAAGCCCAAGAATACTGGAATGGGTAGTCTATCCCTTCTCCAGCAGATCTTCCCAACCCAGGAATCGAACTGGGGTCTCCTGCACTGCAGGTGGATTCTTTACCAACTTAGCTACGAGGGAAGCCCATCCTCTAAAAATAATTAAAATCAGCTTTATGGTTTTGTGATTAAGAGCAACCTAGATGTCAGCTAGCTTCATCTACTGTTGTACAGGTGAGCCAAGTATAAGATGAGCAAGCCACACTTCAGTTTGGCTTCCCAGGTGGCGCTGGTGGTAAAGAACCCACCTGCCAAAGCAGGAAACATAAAAGACCAGGGTTTGATCCCTGGATCGGGAAGATCCCCTAGGGTAGGAAACAGCAACCCACTCCAGTATTCTTACTTGGAGAATCCCATGCACAGAGGAGCCTGGTGATTGCACAGGGTTGCGAAAGAGTCAGACACAACTGAAATGACTTGGCACACAAGTGGAAGAGGGATAAGCTTGTATTATGATCATGGGCTTTACAGGCTTTTATTTTATACTAAGCAGAATATTGGGAGACAAGTTATATCGGCATTGGAAATATTTACTTCAGGATGTGATTTTAATAGAGTTAGGGAGTTACTAAGCTTGGTTAATGCCTGGATATAATATTTGAGCCGTTTTGAAATGTGAATAATCGTTTAAAAATATCCTAAGCCACAATTCATTAACAGAAAATGCAAATTTTAATAGAGACTTGCACATGTAGGTTTAAATGAAAAGTCATCCATCTTTTAGCTGCCTTGAATATGGTTAGAATTCTGCTTTCCTCCCATATGATTTGCTGACTCACAAAATTAAAGCGTGACTCATAAAATTAAATCATGATGGTGTTTCACATTTGCTTCTGAATTTATGAAATGTCAAAAAATCATTTGCAGGAGACTCAAACTCAACTGCAAACAGAACCCATTTAAAGTTATATGCAGTGCTCAAGTAGTCATAACCTTATCAAAATCTGAAAGGGAGAGCTGGGTGATATCTGAGACATAGGAAAAGCACCCATAAAAACTAGTCAGAATCACATTACTTTAACTAATGTTTGGCTTTTGAAGGGATAGAAGATGATTCAACTTCCCACCCTCCACAGGGAACCCTTTTTCTCAACTATGTGTGAACACATTTTAATGAATCAATATTGGAATAATAACAATAAATGCAGTTAGTTATGCCTGGAGGAATTGCTTTCAGATCAGATCAGATCAGTCGCTCAGTCGTGTCCGACTCTTTGCGACCCCATGAATCGCAACACGCCAGGCCTCCCTGTCCATCACCAACTCCTGGAGTTCACTGAGACTCACATCCATTGAGTCAGTGATGCCATCCAGCCATCTCATCCTCTGTCGTCCCCTTCTCCTCCTGCCCCCAATCCCTCCCAGCATCAGAGTCTTTTCCAATGAGTCAACTCTTCGCATGAGGTGGCCAAAGTACTGGAGTTTCAGCTTTAGCATCATTCCTTCCAAAGAAATCCCAGGGCTTGATCTCCTTCAGAATGGACTGGTTGGATCTCCTTGCAGTCCAAGGGACTCTCAAGAGTCTTCTCCAACACCACAGTTCAAAAGCATCAATTCTTCGGCACTCAGCCTTCTTCACAGTCCAACTCTCACATCCATACATGACCACAGGAAAAACCATAGCCTTGACTAGATGAACCTTTGTTGACAAAGTAATGTCTCTGCTTTTGAATATGCTATCTAGGTTGGTCATAACTTTCCTTCCAAGGAGTAAGCGTCTCTTAATTTCATGGCTGCAGTCACCATCTGTAGTGATTTTGGAGCCCCCAAAAATAAAGTTTGACACTGTTTCCACTGTTTCCCCATCTATTTCCCATGAAGTGGTGGGACTGGATGCCATGATCTTCGTTTTCTGAATGTTGAGCTTTAAGCCAACTT
>NW_011494706.1:598545-602913 GCF_000754665.1 Bison bison bison
GCTTTAAGCCAACTTTTTCACTCTCCACTTTCACTTTCATCAAGAGGCTTTTGAGTTCCTCTTCACTTTCTGCCATAAGGGTGGTGTCATCTGCATATCTGAGGTTATTGATATATCTCCCAGCAATCTTGATTCCAGCTTGTGCTTCTTCCAGCCCAGCATTTCTCATGATGTACTCTGCATATAAGTTAAATAAACAGGGTGACAATATACAGCCTTGATGTACTCCTTTTCCTATTTGGAACCAGTCTGTTGTTCCATGTCCAGTTCTAACTGTTGCTTCCTGACCTGCATACAGATTTCTCAAGAGGCAGATCAGGTGTTCTGGTATTCCCATCTCTTTCAGATTTTCCACAGTTTATTGTGATCCACACAGTCAAAGGCTTTGGCATAGTCAATAAAGCAGAATTGCTTTAGTTTTTCCCATTTCTACTGAAACTATTTAGACATTTATATTTAAAACACTTTTCCTTCTCTATGTGGGAAAGAATCTTTCTAGACGTGAGAAAAGGGGGAAAGTGTTCGTTCCTCAGTACTGTCCAACTCTTTCTAGCCCCATGGACTGTATCTCACCAGGCTCTTCTGTCCATGAAATTTTTCAGGCAAGAATACTGGAGGTGGTAGCCATTTCCTTCTCCAGGGCATTTTCCCAACCTAGGGATCAAACCCAGGTCTCCTACAGTGCAGGGGGTCCTTTACCGTCTGAGCCACCAGGGAAGCCCAAGAGAAAGTGACTAGAGATAAGCTTTTGGGGGAAAAGATGAAAACTATATTGAACAAAATAAGAAGGAGGAACATTATTTTTTTAACATGGTACCTAGCACCTCTGACAAATGTGTATTTCTTCTGTTCATTTGGCAGTTAATCAGAAGCCTGTATCTGAGTCCTGGTACTGGAGCCAATTTGATTTGTTCCCTCTGGATCACAGGTCCCCAGTTTAAAAGGAAGGGGCTTTGTTCTTAATGACCTCTAGATTCTAAATTATACAACTTATATTAGTTCTGTGGTTATATGTCAGAAAAATAAAACCAACTATTGAAAACTGGTAGTAGTTCTAGATGAAGTTGTTCTCTGAAAAAACAGAAAGATGGAATGAGGAGAAAATTATATAAATTAGTATCCTGCAAAATTGGAAGTTACCTCGAAGAGACCTGCCACAGGTGTCCATTTGTTATGAAAGTCGATTAGGAACTCTCTAGCAAAGACAGGACACAGAAGGTAATCACTGCATGTGAAATAAACCGCATCAAACGTCTACCCTCCAGGAGCTACAAAGTATATCTAAATGCTGAAAAGCGACTAAAGGTGCTTTCAGGGATTGGTCCCCATAAGTCCGCATGTGTCCCAGGTCACAGCTCTTGTTCTTAAGTTGTAGGAATGCACAGCTGCTTATGGTTGGTTGCGTGCATGTGCGTGCGTGTGCACGTGCACACACACACCCATGCAGTTCTACTAGAGAAGCAGTTTGTTCTTTGCTTTCATTCTGTCTGGAATAATACCCTCCCAACATACCCACAGGGCTGCCCAGGTGGCACTAATGGTAAAGAATCCTCCTGCCAGTACAGGAGATGCAAGAGATGAGGGTTCGATCCCTGGGTCAGAGAGATCCCTGGAGTAAGGAAAAATGGCACCCATGCCAGTCAGTACTCTTGCCTGGGAAATCCCATGGGCAGAAGAGTCTGGTGGGCTACAGTCCATGGGGCCGCAAAGAATGGGACATAACCGAGCAACCAAGCACACGTACCCACACACACTCCTACCCGTCCCCTGACCAGCAACCACTGATTCTCAGAATCCCAGCCCAGAGGCCAGGTAGGGAGCCAGCCCAGTGCCCTGACCTCTCTTTTCTTCTAACCCTGGGTACCTCCCCCTGCCATGGCACATAATCCCCATCACAGGAAGCACTCAGCACTCCTTGACTTCAGATTCTCCTGTTCACTTATGTAGCCCCAAAAGTCTGTGGCGGGTAGTGATGGGTAATTTTACAGGGGTTTAATTTCAAAGACTTATTCTGTATTTCATCAGATATGTGAACTCATTGCTCATGAGGTATTTCACCATCTTACATTGCATGAAGAGGAAAAACGACTACCAAACAGTTGACAAGGTATCGATTGTAGGACATATCCCAGCTTCAGGAAGGTTGCAGTGTGAACACATCTGCCCCTGGGATTCAGTGACATGTGGTGCCATTAAGCTGGGAATGAGTGACCTTACTATGGGATGGTTCAGACATACCCCCCTGCACCTACATATACTGTGAGACTCTGTTCTCGTCCCTTGCAAAGTGTGTTTACATGCTGGTGTGCACAACAGAATGAAGCACTTCAAGATGGTGACAGTTTTTAGTTAGAAAATAGAGATTTTGAATAAATTAAACAAATGACAAATTTGGCAGTGGTTCTGATCTGCAATTCAAGAGAATCTGCCGTATGCTCAGTACAGATTAAGGAAAAGGGGATACTGGACTCAGTTTCAGCTGGGACTCCAGCTAATAGAAAATCTGCTCCCTGAGGGAGGAGAAAAACCTACCGCTTAAATTGGACAAGAAATTAATTTGAGATGTGAAAACTGCCCAGGAGACAGGACACACTTAGGAAACATGAGGCAAAAGGAAGCTTACTGTTTTTGTGGGTTGAGAGTATTGGTTTGGTGACATATATCTTACCTTTACTCTGAGTAAGATTTGGCTCAAGAATTTTAGACTCTTTGCATAATTCAAATATAATCAGCAAACTCCATAAGCTCCTAGAAAAGGGTTGTGGGCCAGAATAAATGTTCAGTGCAGTTGAAGGCAGCCTATATGGAATGAAAATACTTAACGCATGTTACGTTTCCAAGGAGGAGAATCCAGTATCAGGATTTGAGGCAGCTAAAATTGACTCCTTTTGGAGCAGGGTATCAAACTTTGCTTAAACCAGGCTTGCTTTAGTGTTCTAAGAACCTTGGAGTGATTCAGAAGAAACTTTTGCATGTATGTTGGCCAACCTGTGTGTTCAGAATGGCTTTTTCAATAGCTATAGAAAATAGAAACAAGTGGGACAGCTGTGGTCTGTCCACATGGGTAGATAAAATTGAAGAGTCAACACACCAAGCATGTAAGAAAAGCGGAGATGAGAATGAGCATAATGATTGCACAGAACCCCTGCAGAAAATGTGAACAAAATATCCCTCCTCCCTGTTCGTCCCGTTTTCCCCTCGTGGCAAGATGGTCTCTCAGCCACATGGATGTGTTTGAGAACAGCTCCTGTTTTGAATGCCTGGCCTTAGAGCCTGAGCAAATGACAACCCGCTCCAGTCTTCTTGCTTTGGAAATCCCATGAACAGAGGAGCCTGGCGGGCTACAGTCCCTGGGGTTGCAAAGAGTCAGACACAACTGAGTGACTGAGCACACTGGAGCCTGAGCTGGAGATATTTCATCTCCGTCAAAGTGCAGCCTGGGAAAGTCTTAAGAACATTAGGTTGGTGGTCTTGGTGTCACCCTTGGTGTCTCTGCTGGCCTTAGCAGGTGCCCTACCTCTGAGCAGGGCTACATCTGTCGCCTTTATTACTTGTCTGAGACACAGAACCTGCTCTTCACGTACTCATCCCCCCACCCTCAGGGTTGCTCCATCAGAATTAGGAACTAACTTTTCATTGATCTGATAACTCATGGGCCCCTACTTCTTAGAGTAGGTCTTAAATTATTATTGGTTCATCTGCTTTGTCCTAGGGGAGACAGAGTTTAGTGAGACACAAACATACATGTGGTCAGGTGGTGCTGAACTGAACAATATTGGTGCTTTTATTTTTCTTATCATGGGACTCAGAGTCCATAAGTAACTTGATACTTGCTCTTCGTTGCCTATCTCCCAAGGTAAGGCGACCACAAGTAGAACTTGAGGAAGTCTCTGTGCTATTAACAACCATTTATTTTGGGTTTCTTTCATAAGTGCCTTGTGGCAGAAGTGGAGAAATAGCTTCCTGTGCAGAATCATGAATTGAAATATAAGCTATTCTTAGACTTTATTTTATAGGGCAAGTGATATTTTTACAGCAGAATTTACAAATTTGGGGATACATGAAGATTTCTTTAGGTGTCTTTTGCAAATGTCAAGAGTCTCCTGGATCTGAAAATTATGTTTGTATTCATCAGTCTTTCCTGCTCAGCTAGCTTTGTCTAAGACTATAGCCAATGATCACATGTATCGTTTGAGCATTTAATGTCACGAGTTTCAATGTAAAGTGCATACAAGACTTCAGACTTGATAGAAAATCATGAGTGCAAATATTCAATTTGTAATTTTTAAATTGCATGTTGAAATAATATTTTAAGATATATTGCATTAAATAAAATATATTTAAACTTTTTACCTTTCTTTTAACTTT
>NW_011494706.1:603013-629529 GCF_000754665.1 Bison bison bison
TTTTTTTTTTTTTTAATGAATGACTTTTCCTGTTAATCTTTGCTAGGATTGGTATTTTCAACTTTGTGTGTTTGTTTAGAATATAACCATTCTAAAAGATGTGTAGGATATCTCATAGCTGTTTCTATTTGTTTTCCCTAATGTACAATGCATTTATTTTCTCATAATTCCTTTATTATCTGTGTCTTTGTGTATGATTTTGTTCCCATTTGTATACCTTCTATGGTGAGGTATCTATACGTGCCCATTTTTTTTTAACCTTTTGACTCCCTTCACCCATTGCTCCAACCACTTACCACCCACCTCTGGCAACCACCAATATGGTATGAGATTGTTTTTTGTTTGTTTGTTTTTGACTCCACATATAAGAGAGATTCGAACATATTTGTCTTTCTCTATCTGATGTATTTCACTTAGCGTAATGCCCTCAAAGTACATTTATGTTGTTGTAAATGGCAAGGTGTCAGTCTTTTTTATGTCTGAATAGTATCCCATTCGGGCTTCCCAGGTGGCTCAGTAGTAAAGAATCTACCTGCTGAGCAGATGTGGGTTTGTTCCCTGGGTCAGGAAGATCCCCTAGAAAAGGAAATTGTAACCCACTCCAGTATTCTTGCCTGAAGAATTCCGTGGACAGAGGACCCTGGTGGGCTACTGTCCATGGGGTCACAAAGAGTCAGACATGGCTTAGCAATTAAACAGCAGCAAGCAGCAGCAGGAATATCCCATTTTTTATGGATATGTGTTTGTATGTGTATGAATGTGTATACACACACATTACAATTTATCCACTCAGGCATCAGTGGACACTGGAGATTTAGGTTGTTTCTGTATCTTGGCTGTCATAAGTAAGGCTGCGTGAACATGGGGGTGCAAATATCTTTTTGAGTTAGTGTTTTCATTTCAGATAAATAACCAGAAGTAGAGCTGCTAGATTGCATGGCAGTTCTACTTTTAATTTCTTGAGGGACTGCCATTCTGTTTGCTCTAGGGGCTATGCCAGTTTACATTCCCACCAACAGTGCGCAAAGATTCTCTTCTCCACATCCTTGCCAACACCTGCTATGTCTTGTCTTTCTGATAGTAGCCATTCTGACAGGTTTGAGGTGATATCTCATTGTGGTTTTGATTTGTATTTCCCTGATGATTCAGCATATTTCCATGTATCTGTTGGCCATCTGTATGTCTTCTTGGGAAAAATGTCTATTCTGATCTTCTCATCTTCTAATCAGATTGTTTTTGCTGAGTTGTATGAGTTCTTTATAAATTTGGATATTACCCCATATCAGATATATGATTTGCAAATGTTTTCTCCCATTCAGGAGGTTGCCTTACATTAGCTTTTGAGTAAGATGATGTCCCCCTTATTTATTTTTCCTTTTGCTGCTTTGCTTTCAGTGTCAGATTCAAAAAGTTATTGCCCAGACCTACATTAAGGAGATTACTGCCTATGTTTTCTTCTAGTTTTATGGTTTCAGGTCTTACATTTAAGTCTTCGATCCATTTTTAATTTTTGTGCATGATGTGAGATAGTTGTTTTATTCTTTTGCATATAGCTCTCCACTTTTCCCAACACAACTTATTGAAGAGACTATTCTTTCCTCCTTGTATATCCTTGTCTCCTTTGTCATGAATTAATTGACTGTATATGTATGGATTTATTCTTTTTATTTTTTTAATATAAATTTATTTATTTTAATTGGAGGCTAATTACTTTACAATATTGTATTGGTTTTGCCATACATCAACATGAATCCACCACCACGGGTGTACACGTGTTCCCCATCCTGAACCCCTCTCCCACATCCCTCCCCATACCATCCCTCTGGGTCATCCCAGTGCACCAGCCCCAAGCATCCTGTATCCTGCATCGAACCTGGACTGGCGATTCATTTCTTATATGATATTATACACGTTTCAGTGCCATTCTCCCAAATCATTCCATCCTCGACCTCTCCCACAGAGTCCATAAGACTGTTCTATACCTCTGTGTTTCTTTTGCTATCTCGCATACAGTGTTATCGTTACCATCTTTCTAAATTCCATATATATGTGTTAGTATACTGTATTGGTGTTTTTCTTTCTGGCTTACTTCACTCTGTATAATAGGCTCCAGTTTCATCCACCTCATTAGAACTGATTCGAATGTATTCTTTTTAATGTCTGAGTAATACTCCATTGTGTATATGTATCACAGCTTTCTTATCCATTCATCTGCTGATGGACATCTAGGTTGCTTCCATGTCCTGGCTATTATAAACAGTGCTACGATGAACATTGGGGTACAGGTGTCTCTTTCAATTCTGATTTCCTCGGTGTGTATGCACAGCAGTGAGATTACTGGGTCGTATGGCAGTTCTATTTCCAGTTTTTTAAGGAATCTCCACAGTTCTTTTTATTTTTTTTAATGTGACTGTTAGATCATTTAAAATTATTTATGTGGCTCATAAAGATCTTCCCTGGTGCTCAGCAGTAAAAAATCCACCTGCCGGTTTAGGAAATGGGTTAGATACCTGGGTCAGGAAGATCCCCTGGAAAAGGCAATGGCAACCCACTCCAGTATCTGTGCCTGGGAAATCCCATGGACAGAGGAGCCTGATGAGCTACAGTCATGACATCACAAAAAGTCTAAAATAAACAAATAAATATAGCTCATAGTATATTTCTGTTGGACAGAGCTGACCTAGACTATAGGTTTCTTGAGGCCAAAAATGGTGTCTGACACAGATAGCCAATCATGTTTGATAAATCAAACTGTTGATATGAAGTGAATGAATAGATAAGAATTATAATAATTTTTAAAGTAATGATTTTGACATTGTGGATGGATTTAGAAGGTGATAGGTCAGATGAAATGGATTTTGTCAGGAAGTCATTAAATGTTTATTAATTTTCCCCAGTGAATGGGGCTGAAACATACATTAAAAGAGATGCAAGTTCTGGCAGCAGCTGCTACTCATGAGACATTGAGATCTGCCCTGTACAGGCTAACCTGGTTTTGCTACCCATGATTCCTTTGTTCTGCGTGCTAGATTGTCTCAGTCATGTCGGACTCTTTGTGATTCCATTGACGGTAGCCCACCAGGGTCCTCTGTCCATGGGATACTCCAGGCAAGAATACTGGAGTGGGTTGCCATGCCCTTCTTGCCTTTGTTCTAGTGCCATATATAATACAGAAATTTGTTTAGGAGTGATCCATTTCCAGAGAGAATTTTTCCTGTGTATCATTTAGCTGTGGTTCTCAGACTTTAATGTGCCTAAAAGTCACTTGCAAAGCCTGTAACAAATGTAGATTCCCAAAGCCATTTCCGGAAATTCTGAGTCATTAGGTAAGAGATGGCTCCCAGGAATCTGCATGTTACCGCCCTAGAAGATTCCAGCATGACCCGTAAACAATGCCTTGAGGACCACTGCTGTATGGCAGCACAATCTGGGAGTAGCCTGGAGGTTCAGGTGGAGGGGCAGTTTGCTTAGTGATTCTTTCCCTTCTCCAGGGGATCTTCCCAACCAGGAATTGAACTGATGTCTCCTACATTGCAGACAGATTCTTTACTGTCTAAGCCACTAGGGAAGCCCATTATACTATAAAGAACTCAAATTGTTAAATATTTTAATACTCAAAAGTTGCAGCAAAGGAAACAGCAGTGAAAAGGCAACCTACCAAATGGAAAAAGATATTTGCAAACCATATATTATATAAGGGGTTAATATCCAGAATATATAAAGAACTCCTACAATGCAATGACAAAATAACTTCGATTATAAAAAAAATAGGTAAAGGACTTGAATAGACATTTCTCCAAAGAAGATATGCAAATTGCCAGTAAGCATGTGAAACAATGCTCAGTGTGCACATGGTCAGGGAAATGCAAGTCAAAACCACAGTGAGATACCCCCTCACACCCATTAATATGGTTGCTATCAAAAAAACAACAAAATAATGCGTGTTGGTGAGGATGGAGAGAAATTAGAATAATTGAAGCCCTGTTGGTAGGACTGTAAAATATGCACTTGCTATGGAAAAAAGTACAGAGATTCCTCAAAAAATCAAAAATAGAACTACTGCTCTGTGATCCAGCAATCCCACTTCCGGGTGTGTATCTAAAAATGATAAAAACAGGATCTTGAAGAGATATTTGCACGCTGATCATTCACAGTAGCAAAGATTTGGAAACAATTAGATGTCCATCAGTGGATGAGTGGATTTAAAAAATGTGCTATATATATACACAATGGAGTATTATTTAGCACTAAAAAGGAAGGAAAACCTATCCTGTCCTACGATATGGATGAACCTTGAGGACGTTATGCTAAGTGGGTTGCCATGTCCTCCTTCAGGGGACCTTCCTGGCCCTGGGATCGAACCCACGACTCTTACATCTCCTGCATTGGCAGGTGGGTTCTTTACCACCAGCGCCACCTGGGAAGCCCAAGTGAAAGAAGCCAATCACGAAAAGACAAATACTTTAGTATTCCACTTGTCTGAAGTACCTAAGAGAGTCGAACTATAGAGTGATAATTGTCAGGGTCTGGGGGGAGGCAGAAATGGGGAATTGTTCAGTGCGGGTAGAGTCTCAGCCATGCAAGATGAAAACATTCTGGAGTTCTGTTGTACAACAGTGCACAGATGGTTAATGGTACTGTACTATTTACTTAAGATTGTTCCAAGGATAGATTTGTTACAGGGCTTTTATCATAATACAAAATTAATTAAAAAGTATCAACTATCCTAATAGTTCATGGTGATATCAAACTCAAGGAAAGAATATCATTTGTTTCCTTGGATAATACCTTTTTTTTTTTGAGAAATTTTGTTGGAAGCCTTGAGCTACATAAAATAAATGTGTGCTTGCTGTGAAGCTGTGTGGGTGGTGAGAGGAATGGAAGCTTGTGACCTCTCCATGATTTATTAAGTAGAAGGCAAGCCTTACTCATCGTGAGTGTCATTCCCAAAGCAACATGTCCAAAAACCTGGATGCTCTCCAGGAGGAAGAGAGATGCTGATTGTGGGATGCTGTCATCTCAGAGGCATCTCAGAGACACTCAAGAAAATGTCATCCTTTCTCTCTCCTGTGCCCATACTTGAAGCCTGGAATATCAGCACCTCGATTGCATTTCCCTTAAAATGTTTAAAAAATTCCTTAGAAACTCAAATCATTTTAGGGATCCTGGTTGCCAGGATAGTTTCTGAGGCAGAGGGAGAACGATTGGGTTGATGTTATTGGAGCAGCCAGAGCCTTCATACGATGAGCATTCACCCTGGCAGCCAGCAAGCCGTCTGTGTCTGGTCAGAGGCCATTCCTTTAGGTAATGAGTTCTCCATTCATTCTGGTAACTGGCAGGCACATGCGGCGGGGTGGGCTGGCTGTTCCCCTCCCTGCGTTTGCCTAGCTCCCATGAGTGGGGCAAATGGTGGTGGTTTAGTTGCTTAGTCATGTCCAAGTCTTTGCAACCTATGGACTACAGCACACCAAGCTCCTCTGTCCATGGGGTTTCCTAGGCAAGAATACTGGAGTGGGTTACCATTTCCTTCTCCAGGGGATCTTCCTGATGGAGGGATCGAACCTGGGTCTCCTGCATTGCAGGCGGATTCTTTACCAACTGAGCCACCAGGAAAGCCCAGGGCAAATGGAATGAGGTGCAAAGGCATCAAGTGACTCCCATATTTACTAATGAGATGAAAATACAGTACTGGGTTGATCGAAACTGAAATAATCACATTTTCTTCCTTTGTACTTTTATGGTGTTTTGTTTTGGCTTCTCTTTTTGTTTGCTTTTGTTTTGGCAATGTGCTGGTTTACTTTTCAGAAATATTAATTATGAGAGATTTAAAATCTACAGAGACCTACAGATGCAGTATACTCATGACCTAGCTTATCAAAGACAACGTTGTGGGTACAAAGTCCCTGAATATGCCTCTTAAATTATATTCCCTGTCCCTACGGCAGTGGTAGCTGCTGTCTGGAATTCAGTGTTTGTCATTCACATTTCTTTATACCTTCACTATATAATGCTTGTATATTTCAATAGTATAGAGTATTGCTTGCATGTCATGGTCTCATATTTTCTGTAGTCTTCTGCAACCTGCCCTTTTCATTCAACCTGCCTGTTTACTTCTTAAACCTCATTTGGGATGTTTCTTCCAGTATTACTTAGCTAAACTACTCTAGATGCTCTACTACTCTAGGTACTACTCTGCTGCTAAGTCACTTCAGTCATGTCCGACTCTGTGCGACCCCATAGACGGCAGCCTACCAGGCTCCGCCGTTCCTGGGATTCTCCAGGCAAGAACACTGGAGTAGGTTGCCATTTCCTTCTCCAATGCATGAAAGTGAAAAGTGAAAGTGAAGTCGCTCAGTCTTGTCCGACTCCTAGCGACCCCATGGACTGCAGCCCACCAGGCTCCTCCGTCCATGGGATTTTCCAGGCAAGAGTACTGGAGTGGGGTGCCATTGCCTTCTCCAGGTACTACTCTAGGTACAGTGTTACTGTGGAGTGATGTTTGGCTCCTAAAATGGCTTAGATTGAAAAATGTTACGTGTCAAATTAATGTAATAGTAGTACAGTGTGTAACTGTTAAACGTATTTGTTTTATTTCAGGTTATAATGTAACTTATCCTCTCATGCTTTTTCCCTGCCCCTTCTCCCCAAATCATCAACAGTAGAAAAAAGAAGAAGGAGGAACCATGTCAGGACACAAATGGTAAATAATTTGTTGTCTCTTCTGAATTGGGGGAGGCTATTGAAAAAGGAAAGCATGTAGTATATACTCAATAAATGTCTACTGAATGGAAAAATCAGGAGTCACAATAGCAGTAAATAACCTATTAGCCTTCAACCAGTGTTGAATATGTGCCGGGCTGTGCTGTGCTTGGTTGCTCAGTCGTGTCCGACTCTTTGCGACCCCATGGACTGTATGTAGCCCACCAGTCTCCTCTGTCCGTGGGGATTCTCCAGGCAAGAATACGGGAGTGGGTTGCCATGCCCTCCCCAGAGGATCTTCCCAACCCAGGGATCCAAGCCAGGTCTCCCGCATTGCTGGCGGATTCTTTACCATCTCAGCCACCAACAAAGCCCCCATGCTGAGTACAGTCAAGTTCAGTATCCCTACTAAATGTAATATGAAAAGCAATAACCAAAAATATTGTCTGAGAAATTCATTTACATGTACCTTTTTTCTTGGGAATCTAGTGATAGCTTTTCTTACCATCATTTTTTCAGTGTAATGAGTTGATACATTTTTCAATCTCTGTCTTATTTACAACTTTTACTATTAGAGTTATAAGGGAATTTTATATAGGGCAGCTATAAAATAACAGTGTAACTGTATAATGACAAAAATAACTCAGACTCATTAATTAATAACTCAGAAGTCATTAATAGTCATGACTTCAACCTTTGTGAACATCCAGGAGCCAGTCATTGCTGGAAATAGATGATGCTGAATAAAACAGATGTGGTCCTCACACGGCAATATTAGCACTGCCATTCACATGCCTGTAACTCATCTAAGCATCATGTTAAACTGCTTATAAATTCAGGTCTGCTATAAGCAGTGTTCCTGAACCCTTTTGAAACCTTGATCCACCACTCAAGGTGATCTTTGTCATGCTTTACCTCCTTTAATTTGTATCATGAAAAAATACAGTGCCTATTTTCATTTTTCAAAGGTACAGTTAATTATAATAAAGACTATACTTTTTAATTCCTCCTCTTTCAGTAGAGAAGCATCAGGTTCAGCTCCTCAGTAATATCGAAAGTCACACTTTAAAAGAATTTTGCATCTTAAAATGTAATGAGCTTTAAAAGGTAATTAATAAACAGCTAAGGGATTTTGTTTCCCTGAGTATCCCCATTTGACAACTCTCTAAGAGTTGTCAGACTGTTTTTTTAATTATTCCATCTTGCCTCATTAAGACAAACGGATGGCTTCATCCCCTGACCCTCTTAATGGCTGTCATATCTTGGCAGCAGGCTCAGGGAAGCAGGTAGTTAAGTCCCCCACTTAACCACCTGGGAGAGCCCCAGGAGGTGGGCCCTTCCCCAGAGCCTTTCTCCCATTTACCTTTCAAAGCCACTTTACCACTTGCTACTGAAATGCGAGGGCTGCAGAGAACATTGAAATGCATGCTGCGCTGGGATTTAGAGGCTTGGATTTTAACCCTGTGTGATTCTGGACAAGATTCTTAACATTTTGAAACCTGAGATTCCTCATTTGTTAAATGACAGGAGTAAAGGGTGTTGACTAGATCTCCAAAGTCCTTTTTTTTTTCCCCTTCATAATGAAAAAATTTTTTAAATCTATGACCTTTGACAAAAAAAAAAAAAACAATAGAAGTCCGTCCTACTCCCCACTCTTGAAAATTCCTTTCCCTTGAAATAGCCACAGTTTGGGCTTTTTCCAGCTGCTCTGGGTGTCCGGTGCTTTGCATGGGCTCTGTCCAGTTGCAGTAAGCGGGGGCTAGTCTGCTGCGGTACGCGGTCTCCTTGTTGAGGTGGCCTCTCGGTGCAGAGCACAGACTCTGAAGCGTGTGGTGACGGCACTAGAGTGTGCAGGCTTCCATAGTTGCAGCACACGGGCTCAGTGGTCATGGCACACAGACTTAGTTGCTCCGTAGCATGTGGGATCTTCCTGGACCAGGAATCAAACCCATGTTCCCTGCACTGGCAGGCAGATTCCCAATCACGGGACCGCCAGGAAAGTCCTCTTCCCATCTTTTAACACACGTAGTATGTAGAAGGATTATCTTTTATACAAAAGTCATACATATTTTCATTTCCTTTTCTCTGATTTAAGCTCATAATAAAACCTTTTAATTTGCATTTAATTTTAAATAATAATTATATATATTTAAGATGTGTGATATACATAGTGAGATCATTTCTGCAGTTAAGCTAATTAACTTATCATCTCCTTTATAGTTACCGCTTTTTGCGTGTGATGAGTGCACATGAAGAGTAATGCTCCCCTTCTAGCCTGTTTGCAGTGTTCAGTACAGTATTATTAAGTGTGGTCATCATGCCTATACATTTGATATCTGGACGTATTCCCAACTTTGAAATAATGCAGAAAGATATAAACCATAATCCTTCGCCTCTTTCCAAAGATGTAACCATTGCTAAGGAAGTCATCTGAAACTCTGATTTTTTTAAGAACAAGTTTTTTAAGAACAAAACTTGTGAATTTTATCCGGCAAGAGAGTGTAAATCATCAAGGTTTGAGATACATATTTTGGTGCAATCGTATAAAGCCATTTCTGTTTTAGAACCCAAGTCTGGCACATTTGAGTGCTAATAGGATGGGATGGAAGAAGTTGCATGTCTGCAGAGGGAGACACCTGGGGGTCCCATGCGAGCTGGATGGGAACCCTAGACACACAGGAGGTGGTGCAGACACAACCAGGAGGGACGGAGCCCCATGGCAAGCTTTCTGTCAGTGTTTGGGTACCCTGGGCACTTTTACAGAACTCCACTGCATTCTCAGTTGGGTTTTCTCTAATTTCTTCTTTACACCCCTTTTTAAAAAAACTTTTTATTTTGTATTGGGATATTAACAATTAACAATTTATTTATTATTTTTTTCTTTTTTAAATTTAATTTTATTTTTAACAATTTATTTTGTATCGGGATATTAACAAGCCGATTAACAATGTTGTGATAGTTTCAGGTGAACAGCCAAAGGACCCAGCCATACATATACATGCATTCATTCTCCCCCAAACTCCCCTCCCATCCATATCATTGAGTGGAGTTTCCTGTGCTATGTAGTAGGTCCTTGTTGGTTATCTGTTCTAAAAACAGGCGTGTGTACAGGTCCATCCCAAAGTCCCCAACTATCCCTCTCCCTCATCCTTCACACAGCAACCGTTAGTTCATTCTCTGAGTCTATTCTTGACACACTTTTTGATGTGATCCTCACTGTGCTATTCCTGAAGAATAGCTTCCTATATGTATTTTAACCACTTATGTTTAATAATTTAAAATTTTAATATGAAAAATCCATAACCAATTAAAAAAATTTTTTTTTCAAAATTTTGTGTGTCTGTAGTAAGAACACTTGACATGAGATCTACCGTTTTAACAAAATTTTAAATGTGCCTGTGAACTACAGGCACAATGTGAATTGCAGGCACATGGTTGTGCAGCCGTTCTCTAGAACTTACTCGTCTTGCACCACTGAAATTTTATGCCTGTCGATCAGTAATTTCGCCTTTCCTCCTCCCTGTCCAACATCAGGGAACCACATTTCTGTCCTGATTCTGTGAGTTTGACTATGTGAGGGACCTCTGTGACAGCTTTCAAGTATGCTATTTTGCAGCCCCTTATCTCTACTTTTCTGCCATCACTTCAGCGTTGGCTGCAGTGCAGACTGGAGAGAACTTTGGTGTTCGGCTTTATCTGTTACTCCCTGGGGTGCTTGAGGCAGTCCCCTTGCCTGGCTTGGCTTCCCTTTCTCCATTTCTCCAGTCTTTCAATCTCCAAAGTCCTCGAGCTTGAGTTCCTCGGTTTCCTGCCAAAGTTTCTTAATTTCCTCACTAACTTGTAAGGTTTTGGTGTAAAAATTAGACTTGATTAACCTTTTGGTGTAATAACCATGTAGGAAAGCACTTCTGTGTTTAGTAACGTTGTGAATGTTTGGATACATTTGTTTGTGCTCTGATGTCTTAAATCTTTTTGAAAGTCGTGAGTAAAACCTCTCTTTGAATGCCTGTGCCTTTTAGCAGTTATCCCTGGGACTTACACAATCGATATCCCCAAGACAAGTCAGTTGTAAATAAGATGCAGCAGAAGTATTGGGAAACGAAGCAAGCCTTTATTAAAGCCACGGGGAAGAAAGAAGATGAGCATGTCGTTGCCTCCGACGCAGACCTGGACGCCAAGCTAGAGGTGAGCGCTTCATGGCCCTTGACCCCCGTATGGCCATCTTGCTAGGGACAGAGTCTGAAAGTGTATTCACAGAAGCAAGCATATAGGTGTGCTTTGTATTTGAAAACACATTGCAAACAAAATCGTTCATGAGGAAAATCTAGGATCAGATCAACTGAATTCCAGCATATTTTTTTTAAACCCACAATTCTGTAACCACCAGTATACCTCAGTTAATTCATTTTTTAAGCACTTTATTGGAATGCATGAAATGTGGTAAATTCTCAATAAATGTTTGTTAAAAAACATTAACTCAAAGAGCCAGTGCTACTATAGATAGTTAGGGTCAGACAATTGTTTACATTTAAAGAAAAAAAAAGGATGACAGCAAAAAGTCCTGGAACATGAGTCTAATAAGGTTGTGTTGAATCCTGGAAAATTCAAGAATGAATTAACTAATATTTAGTTAGACTAGTTAATAACACAGTAAGCTGAATTAGTAGCTGATTGACTCTCAAATACCTGGTGAAAGGGCCACTAATTTCCTACCTTGCTGGACATTCTGCTGATACTTTAGATCAAAATTTAAAAAGCATTTGCTATACAGCAGAAGCTAACACAACATTGTAAACCAACTATACTCCCCAAAAACGTAATTAAAAAAAAAATTTTAAAGCATACTTATCACTTCTGTGAATGAGAGGGCACAGAGAGAAATAATGTGTTACGTGGTCTAATAAGAATTCAGAGTGATATCAAAATATAAGCTACAATTCATGAGCTGAACACTTAATGAGAGGAAGGTCAAAAGTTCAAGATTTCAAAAAGCGTTCTGAGAAGGGAGGGGCCAGGATGGTGCGAACTGTGCTTCTTCTGGGAAAGAGAGGCTGAAGGGGAGATGTTAGCCACCGATTCTCTGGGCTGGGCTGTCACGTGGAAGAGGATAAGGCTCATTCATCCTGTGTACCTGAGGAAAGAACTAGACCCAGGGCCATGATTCCCAGAACTCATCTCTCATGGAATTATCTCAGGTGTTCGTTTTCCTGCCCTCTCTCCATCAGGGGTCAGATTCCGTGTCAGCCTTATTCACTGTTGTATGCTCAGCCAGACACGGTACACATTCATAAGTATCCAGTGAATAAGTATGCACGGTAATACAAGTAACATGAGTTCCCAGCCCTCTCTCCTGTCAGTGGATTGTTCTAACCGAAGCTGGGCTTGACGGAGATGCGCTAATAGAGATTGTTGCAGCAGAGAGGAGAAGAACCAGAAGGCCTCTATTTTTTTTAAGCGATAATATACTTTTGCGGGGGCGGGGGGGGGCCATGTCCCGTGGCATGTGGGATCTTAGTTCACTGACCAGAAATTGAACCTGCATCCCCTGAACTGGAAGCATGGAGTCTTAACCACTGGACCACCAGGGATGTCCCAAGGCCTCTGTTTTGATTTTAGTATTCTAAATAGAATTGAAATGATGATAAGTTGTATATGCTTCTCACATCTTATAGATTTATTTTTTCCTCTTAACAACCTAGTAAATACAAGCATTATTCAAATTTAGTATGTTAATTTCTAGTATGTGAAACAAAATACAGTAATTTTATGTTTATATTTAGGCTCTTGCAGCAGCATTTTCAGGCTTCCCAGGTGGCACTAGTGGTAAAGAACACACCTGCCAATACAGGTTGACGTAAGAGGCACAGATTCCGTCCCTGGGTCGGGAAGATCCCCTGGGGGAGGGCATGGCAACCCGCTCTAGTACTCTTCCCTGGGAAATCCACGGACTGAGGAGCCTGGCGGGCTGTGGTCCATGAGGATGCAGAGTCAGAGCCTGAAGCAGCTTAGCATGCACGCACGCATACTCCACGTGACCAAGATTGATCATATTAAGCATTCGTAAGAGTGGTTTTTAATCTTTTCGGTATATATGCATATGTCCATTTTTATTAGAACATTTGGTCATATTTATCACGAAGCCAGTCTTCTGTTTTGACTCAAATGATGAAGTGCTTTGTAACACCAGTTGTGACGGCTACGTCGGCATGGCCGGTAAGCCAGGGGAGAGGGGGAGGAGCCTTGCACTCCTTTCCGAAGCGGCTCTTCAGAGGCACAAGGTTTGTCCGCCAGGTTTTTTAATTGATCCCAGCCTCTGAGTCAGTAGACAGAGGGTGGAGAAAGTGTGATGTCTCTGAACTATATGCTCTCCTTTAAAAAAAAAATATTGTAGTATAGTTGATTTAAAACTGTTTTAGCTTCTCTTGAACTGTCTCCATTTCTGAAGCAAAGACCAGAAATTAAAATCTAGTTAAATTCTTCCCCCTATAGCCCACCTGCTTTCCCCTTAATATTCTCTGTTATGGCCATAGCATGACATATTAGGTTCTTCTACATGTATTTTATGAAGTAATTGGGAAAAGAAGGAGTGATAGGGGCTGCTAGCTAAACTCCATTTTACCAGATGTCTTCAAAGCAGATAGAACATTCAGCTGATTGATTTTTGTTTGTTTTTATAGAGTTGTTTAAGTATGCATTAGGATCATAGAATAAGCTAGTGTCGTGTTTTAAATATGATGCTTAATTGACAGATCCTCCACTTGAAAAAAAAAAAAAACAGCAAGTGGTAAAAGAAATAAATTAGATTATGAATGAATATTGGGTCTCTGGTTTACCAAGTCCTCTAATGGGCCCTGCACTTAGGATTTCTGTTTTTCAGCTATTATTTGAGTAGTCTGGAGGAAATCATCTTTCTGCAGATTTCATTTTAGACTGCAGAGATGATGAACTCTAATAAATAGAGAAAAACAGGAGCATATTTAAAAGCTTTGGTCACATTTTCTGTTGAGTACATCACATAACACCAAGCATACTTAGGCATATGATCTTGTTTTTAGTGGGCAAATCAGACATTATGGTTATATTCAGTGTAATTGTTTTTTATTTCATTGCTGCCTATTTTATTTAGCATTTTGTTTGTATTTTTATTATAGCTGTTTCACTCAATTCAGAGAACCTGTCTGGACTTGTCAAAAGCAATTGTACTCTATCAAAAGAGAATATGTTGTAAGTATGCCTTAAGTATGAATATTGACCAAATAGACAGTAAGATATTGGATATTTTGTCTTAATGTATAATTTTATATGTTTAGGAGGCAAGACAAGAAAACAAGTGTTTCGGGGTGTCTGTCTTTGCTCTTTAATTGGTAGGTTGGGGTCTTTAAAAATTTTATCAGAAATTCTTTACATAGGCTGTTTATCTCTCAGTGCAAGTGCAATAACAGAGGAGCTTTGCATTTAGCCTACCATAGGTAAGTATGTGCCACTTCTTTTCCTAGTTATAAAAAAGTTTTCTCAGTTTTATATCACGGGATTTAAAATTTTGGAGCTGTTACTATTTGATTGCCTAGGCTCTCTTAGGTCCAGTTTTGTTCCTTTTAAAATGACCAAATGAAGAGAGAAGGCACATACAGTTAATCCATTGACTATATTTTGTTGACAGCACTTCTTCCTGAACATTTTGTAATGTCAGATACTGGTTTTTTTAGGGAAGAAGATTTTCCTATGGTCATCCCATCTTAAAATCATTACCAACAGAGTTGTCTCTGAAATGCTAAATATCAAGTTGTTGTGTCTCTTTGTTTTTAAATTTCCATGTGGAGATCGTTTAAGAGTACAGTTTCTGTATTTCTGAGACCAAACTCTGAGAAGTTTGTTTCTGACTCCTCAAACCCCTTTCCAGTAATCACAAATTAACAGTTGGCCATTTTCCTTTATTAGTAATCTTTTATGAAGACTATTTTGTGGAAGTACAAAATCCCAGGATTTAGAGGCAAAATTTGGTAAATTATCTGTGTTACTATTTACCAGATATTTGAGCTAAGATGTCTCCAGGGCTATCAGTCCACAGTCTTCAGGTATGAGGCAGTCCAGACACATGGCACCCTGCCTCCGACATTTCTCTGTCCCACGTCCAGTCAGTCACAGGTGCTGGTCCATTTTGTCAGCTCATTTGCTTTCCAGTTCTCCTTCCTCTACCTCTTCACGGCCACTGCCTTCATTCAGGCCGCCGTCATCACTCTCTTCCTTGTTTGGCTGCATCAGCTTCCTAACCGGTCTCCCTGCCCCTACTTTTGCCTCCTCCAGCTCATCATCCACACTGCAGTCAGAGAGCACTCAGCCATCTCCTGGAGCTCCCAGGGGTCAAAGCTGGAGTAATCTGAGCAACAACAAAAATGATGAATAGTATTAGGTTACAACCCATGAAGTGAGATAATGTCCATCAAGTGTGTGTATAGAAATAAGCAAAGAAATGGCGGAGAAGAAATAGTTCTTCCTTATAAAATAATTGCGATTAATCTAGAAAGAATGAGGGAACCACAAAAGCACACCCACAGAAAGAATTGTGACATGCATGATTCCCGGAAAGATGTTACAATTAGTGAGTGAAAGTTTGAGAAGAGACTGCATCTTCGTACAGTCTTCTGAATTTACTCCCAAGATTTTTAACAATTATGAAAGGAAAAAGAATCTCAGTTTTACAGTGGGGAAATCCAATAGACATGACATGAACCAAATGATAGGGGTTAGTTAACATCACCAGTAATGATGTGTGTTGATCTCCTGTAGCCCTGAAATCTTACACTAAGAAGGAGACTCCACTTCTGCTGTTTCCTTCCCCTAAATCCAGTCTAATCATGAGAAAGCAAATAAACCCAAATAGAGGACAGACCACAAAACACCTGACCAGTACTCTTCAAGGGCACCAAGGTCATACAAGTCGAGAAAGACAGAGAAACTGGCACAGGTCAAAGGAGACCAAACAGATTGACAACTCAATGCAATGTGGGATCCTGGAACAGAAGAAGGACGTTAATGGGAAAACTAGGAAAATTCACTAGGATTGTAGTTTAAATAGTAATACTCTATCAGTGGTATTTTCCTAGTTTTGATCGGTGTACAACAGTTATATGGATTTCCCTGGTGGCTCAGTGGTACAGAATCCACCTACCAATCCAGGAGATACGGTTTTGATCCTGGGTCGGGAAGATCCCCTGGAGAAAGAAATGGCAACCCACTCTAGTATTCTTGCCGGAGAAACCCCATGGACAGAGGAGCCTGGCACGCTGTAGTCTATGGGGTCACAAAGAGTCAGACGTGACTTAGCGACTAAACAGCCGCAACAACAACCATGGCTGTGTACGATGCTAACATTAGGGGAAGAAGAGTGCACAGGAACTCTGTATCCTACTTACAGTTTTCCTATCAGCCTAAAATTATTTCAAAGTAAAGTTGGTTTTTTTTTTTTTTAAGTACATTGGATCATATTGTTCTTCTGCTGAGAAGCCTCCAGTATCACTTAATGTAAGATGTACACTTCCATACCATGGGTTACAAATTCCTACTGGATCTGACCCAGCTCACCTCTCCAGCCACTTTCGCTCTTACACGCCACGTGACCTGAGGCTTTTGCACTCACCACTTCCTCACCACTTCCTCCATCTGGGATGTCCCTGCCCTCATTGTCTCAAGCAGCCCCTTATCTCAAAGCTCAGCTTATTCTCCTGCTCAGAGACACCTTGCATGACCACCCAGCCCAAAACAGTTACCTGTCACTCTCTCTTACGCCCCACCCCCATCTTACCTGGCATTTTACTTTTTGTGTGTTGAGTTTGAGTTTTGTATTTTTTATATTCTGTCTCCTGTTCCTTGAACCTAAGCTGCATCAGCAGGGTCCTCGTGTGTCTCGTCCATCTCTTTATTTGCAGTGGCCAGAACAGTGCCTTGTACAATGAGATCATCTGTAAATTTGTGCTAAGTGAATTAATGCTGCCAAGCTAATTGGTTTTATAGTTCTTTGGTTCCCTTTTCAGGGCACATCTGAAAAATCTAATCAGCAATTAAATATGAATAGGTTTTTATTTGTCTCTGAATTAAGTCCTTGTTAAGTGAAACCTTATACGTAGAAACATTAAGAGTGATCTGATACCTGTGTTGCAGCTGAATTTTAAACTTTGTAAATTTATTTCAGTATTTGGATTTTAAAACTGAAATTAAAGCATGAACATCCCTTCTTAGAAAATGACACGGTCATCACTAAGTCATCCAGCCTGAAGCCTGAGGCCCCTCAGTCTTCCCACCACCCTCTGAGCAGCCCTGTCCCACTGACCAGGGTTCAGCTCTTAAAATGAAGCCTGTCTAGCACCCCGAGTTTAATCCTCAAGTGTGTAAAATAGCCAAACCTGAATTCTCAAATGCTCCAACCTACGTAGGTTTGTATAGCAAAGAGTACATTTCACCAGCCTTATAATCCCTGGGTTGGGAAGATCCCCTGGAGAAGGGAATGGCACCCCACTCCAGTATTCTTGCCTGGAGAATCCCATGGACAGAGGAGCCTGGCAGGCTACAGTCCATGAGGTCGCAGAGAATCGGACATGACTGAGCGACTAGCACTACTAACACACGTAGTCGTTTAGGGCCATGAACTGGTTTTCTTCCTGGCCTTAAGCTCGTGTGTTCATTTGTATGTGACTTGAGGCTTCAAGGTAAGGAAGGTAGGTGACAATAGCCTCACACTGTTGTAAGCAAAGATATGAAATTGTTCCTAATTGTGCAGTTGAGTGAGTCCCATGTTAGTAAGTGGAAAGGAAGAAGAATGGAAGGTAGTAAAAAACAACAACATTTCTTAGAGGAATTTTTTTTTTTTTTTTTTTTTTTTTTTTTACCTAGAACCATGACATATAAGTATCAGATAAGCATTTAAAGTGAAGTAAAGTATACAGGGATAACAAGGCAAAAATTATAGTTAATTCAGTTTCACAAGCATTTAATTAATGCCCTGAATACGACTTTTCTGCTCAGCCTTGGGAATCCATAGTCTGGATGAGGTCCCTGTCGAGAAAGCTGGGATTCTCATGGGAAGAATAGACACATGCCCACCCACAGACACTCTAGTAGCAGATGCCGAGAGGGCACTGCTGTCACAGAGAAGGAGGGTTCACCTGCTTCACAAAGGAAGTAGCTTTTGAGCAAGGCTTTGACCAATGCACTTGATTTTGAGAAAACAGAAGGGGAAGGAGTGTAGTCGTTCACCATCAGGAAAAATGGATTCGAAAAACCTCTTCTCCATAGAATGTTGAATGTAAACTGCAGTCACAGGTTAATAAGGAAGCAGTAGCAGCTTTAACATTCACCTTTGGGTTACTGGTTCCTGGCTAATGTTTTCTAGTTATTGCTGGGGACATCGTGTCAGGGATGGGGTGCATCCTGAAAGAAGTCTGGATTGTTCATGAAAACGGACAAGAATTCTGGTAGCATTTAGAAAACGTTTTTAGAGACAAGTGATTGGTAAATGCATCAATACAGCGATGTGAAAGGAGAGCAATGTTCAAAGTGCATCCCTATCAAAAGCTGTGCTTCGAGAAAAAAGCATTCAAGGAAGCTCAGCGTCACTGCCTACCTGTGGCTCAGCTGTCAGTTAAAGTGTATTCAGGCCAGTGGCTGCAGAACAGCACACACATCCACGGAGTGGGTGCACCACGCTGGTTAAGTCAGTCCCCGTGGTAGAGAGAGAGAGAGAGAGTTTTGCTATTAGAAATAACTGTGCTATGATTATATCTATCTATCTATGTATCTTTGTGCCCATTTTACTACTTCCTCAGGATGTACTCCTATCAGAAGTACAATGTCAAAAGAGATACACAATTTTGACTTTTAAAAAAATGTTTTATAGAGAAAAAAACCTGTACTTTATTTTGTTTTTCAGTTTTTCGGCCATACCTTGTGGCGTGTGGAATCTCAGTTCCCTGACCAGGGATCGAACCCACGCCCCCTGCATCAACAGCACAGAGTCCTAACCTGGACTGCCAGGGAAGACCCACAATTCTGCCTTTTAAATATTTACTGCCAAATCAGTCAGGAGAGAGCTTGTAGGTGTCCCTTTCTTACCAGCAGTGCCCTCTGAGGTTGTCTTTAAAAATAAGGCCAAATACACAAATATTGAATCATTTTTGTTGTACACTTGAAACTAATACAATGCTGTATGTCAGTTATACCTCAATTTTATTTTTAAAAAATGTAAGGTCAAAGTTAGGCATAACCAATTCAGATTTGATTCCAGCTCTGCGTTTTAAAAATCCGCCAAGTCATCAGCCTGATTACCTACATACCCTCTGTCTCCACCCTCCTCCTCCCACCAAGTACTTGTGCCACGGATAAGATATTTGAATTGCTGTACAAGCAAGTGGAATGTTATTCAGAAGGCAGAGATCAAAAAGTCAGCAAGAGGGAATAAAAGGAGGACACTGGCCCTACACTATAGGCAGCCACAGAAGATTCCCACAGTCATACTCTACAACCCAACTTTTTAATTTCAGTCCAGAGCAGCGCATTATCGGCTCGCTTTTCAGTACAGAGGTCATTTTCTGGTTCTGGTTACAGGGCAGCAAGCGTACTGACAGATGTGCTGAAGTGAATTTGATCTCTCATTTTGTCAATGGAAGAACAGCATGAAAGTTAAATGCAGTGGTGGGGGGTGGGGAGGGCTACCTCACAGCCTGCCACTTGGATTTAATTTCGTCTCGTCTTTGTCTCTAGAAGAGAGAGGACCTTGTGATTTGTCTCTTTCCTTTTCTCTGTAATAAAGATGTTCATTGTTCATGGCTCCTTTTGGTCTTTTCTCCATCAGTCTTGTCTCAAGAAGAAAACGAACTGGGAAAGTTTCTCCGGTCCCAAGGCTTCCAAGATAAAACCAGAGCGGGAAAAATGATGCAAGCGACAGGAAAGGCCCTCTGCTTTTCTTCCCAGCAAAGGTGTGTGGCCTTCACTGGGGTCTGCTGATGGCGATCGAGGGAGGGGGGTCTCCTGAGGACCTGGGACCCACTCACTCGTGAAGGGAACCTGCCCCTGTCTTTAGAGGGCCCTTGTCTGAAAGTGAGGGCCGCCTCTGTTCACAGCTGTTAGTCTGTTTGTATTCAACTCTAAGATAGCATGTGTAATCTTTTTCCTTCCCTATCAATTTTTTAAAATGTTTTCATACCTGTTCTGGTCCATAGTCATACACCAATCCTGGGAGTGCTGTCCTAGGCTTATAGTTTGACCTCCTGCGTTGTTTGTAGCAATCTGTCTGGTCCCCTTTCAGCAGGAGCCTAACGAGACGGGCCTAAGGGTTCGCTCACTGCTCTCTGGGGGCAGTACACTTGAGAGGGGTGCTGTTCAAGATGCTCAGACGCTGGGGCAGCAGCAGCAGCAGCCTCATTGGAGGAGAGCTTATTTGAAATGCAAAATCCACCCCCACCCCAGAACTGCTGAGTCCATATCTAGATTTTAATGGGTTCCCCAATTGTTTTCCATGTGCATTCAAGTTTGGGAAGCTCTGGGTCAGAGAAAATTGTAGTAAATCAATGACTTTCTTTTTTAACACTACTATGACTCATGTTCAGGGTCCGTGTAGAATAAACAGGAGCCACTGCAGAGACACACTTGGTATCTGAGGCGGCGACATTCCTTCTCTCCTCCTCCTTCCCCAGTAACTAAGAAGCCCCCTTTCCCCAGTGTCACTCACTAATATTAGGCAAACTTTATACCGAAATGTTATACCTAAATAAGGCTTGTGGGCAATCTCCAAAAATATTCGGGCTACAAAAATTACACTCACCCAGCCTGTCCAGCAAATTAACTGTCTCTCGTGAGTTTCTCCCTGCTGCTTTTCTCTCTCAGTGGACCGGGAGCAGACCATCACCTGTTCCTAGGAAGACCCAAGAAAGCTGGGGTAGAAAAAAGAGACCAACTGTGTCCATTTTTCAGTGGTCCCCCCCTCTTGTGGGCATTTTGGTTCTTTCTAATGACATTTGGACCCCAACTTTCATGGCTGAATGGAAAAATTTCCAAGAGTTCTCTACCCCAGCTTTTCAAGAAAAGTGTTTGTTTATAATCTTGAATTGTACCCTTTAACCTATTTATAACTATATTCCTTGTAAAAATAATGCATACTCATTCTAGAAAAATTTTAAAACAGGGAAAAACAAAAGGAGAAAATTAAAAACAACTCACATTTTTCAAATAGAGATTGACTCGCTTTTAACCCCTTGATAAATTCTCTCAGTGCTTATATGCTTTCCACAGTCTTACAAGGATCATTGATTTTTGAAAAAACCTTTCATAAATTCTCATGTATTATGTATATGGTTATCACTAATTTCAGTGGGGAAAATTCTTAAACATACCTTCATGCTAAGATTAACATCCATTTATGGGAAAGAAACCAAATCCTTGGACATAATCACTCCAAGAGTTACCATTACTGATCATATAATTTTATAACATTGCTATCCAATTATATCCTTTCATACTCATGTAGCAAGCTATCTCACAAAGCATATGGCACCTGAAGTTCATACAGTCTAACCTTTGGATACAGACAAAAACATTAAAGCAATGCAAATGATACTGGAAAGTATCATTGCAATAAACCTGTACAGCAGTACAGCAGACTGCCCTGTATCCGTCCATAAATGAATGCAGCTTGCCCAGTGTTGCAATTTGGAAGACGGCCTCCTATACGATGGCTCTGATCGCATGATACTCAAGTGCTCACCAGGCACATGAAATCGAAACGAGTACTCTGCACATGAGGAAAGAAGGAAGATGATATAAACTCTCATAAAGTCAAATTCTCAAATGGACATAACTTGGCATTTGCCAGAATATATTTTTCATGTAAATAGCATTATACCACATAATTTTGTATAGTACTGCATACTGATTATTTAGCAAATTGGTTTTTGACCAAATAATCCATATATACATTTTATAAAACATCCATAGCATAGTATTTCATCATCTGGGCGTGTCATGATGCATTTATCCCAGGCCCTCTGTCCACTCTTTGTGTCATTTCTACCTTTTCCTACTAAAGAATAAACATCTTTGGACTAGACTTTTAGGTATTCTATTGATTATTCTCATTGGGTCGATTTTAATGAATGGAAACACGGGCTGGTCTTTCACTGAAGCTTGACATTTAGTTATTCAATTTTTTCTTGGTCTAGACTCAGTCCCTTGTACCACAAGTGAATGGGTTTTCACCTTTCTGATTTTATGTGAAACAAGTTACAGAAAAAAATGATGTGATTTTACACACCTTTTTCTTTTCTTCAAGATATTAACATCTATCATCATGTCATTACATCCTCAAAGGTTTCTAACTTTACAATAGTCTGAGAAATGGAGACTATTTTATTCACAAGACTCTGTATCAGGCAGTTTTGTAAAACTGGCAAACTCTAAAAGCAGAGGCAAAGGAGACCAGAAATGAACGGGATCCTTAGAGGGACAGCTGAGGGCTCTTTCTTTAAAAAGAAGTCTCCAATTTTATAAACCTTCACAACAGTGTTAGTTTTACTCACTTTATTTGGTAGTCATTGCTACAACAGCCCATTCAGTTTGATGAAAAGTAAGTATTAAATTTAATCCAGCGGTGATAAAACACAAGCTTACTTTATGGCACAACAATAAAACAGCCCGTGACATCTAGGTAGGATGATGTGAGCAAGCTATTTTTAGAGAAGTGCTGAATGTTTAATAACAATGCTTTACAGACAAGGAAAACTGGAGAAAATAGTAAAGGGAACCTTTTTCCTTTTGAATAATTTGTTGTCCCATCTATAATCTTAGAGTGGGGTATACAGGTCAGGCACTGTGATGTTGATGGAACTGCCAAGAGCTGACTTCAGCTCACTGACATCATTGTTCCCTTCAGCTTAACAAGTTTGCCCTTAAATTGAGATGTAAATACTAGTCTTTTATTTTTTGAACCTGTACCCTGCAACTGCATGGAGACGACTGTATTTTAAGTGTATAACTCATCTGACATTACTCATTTTGAGGAGGAAGATGAAAGAAGCAGTATCCTCCTCCCCCTCCCAAATAAATATTTTATCCAAATTTTGCTATGCATCCTGGGTGGGGAAGATCTCCTGGAGGAGGGCATGGCAACCCACTCCAGTATTCTTGCCTGGAGAATCCCATGGACAGAGCAGCCTTATGGGCTACAGTCCATAGCATCGCAAAGAGTTGGACACGACTGAAGTGACTAAGCACACAAATATTTTTTAGCTGAATAAATGATGGTATGTTACGAACAATATATTATTTTATACTCACTTTGTTGTATCATATACATTCATTTCTGGTACAGTATCCTTAAGTTTTTTAAGATGAGAATCAGATCACATAGCATATCTGAAAGCGCCCAACACAGTAGACCCTCAGTAAACATACTTGTCCCCTTCCTAGACCATTTAATGAAGCTTCTGTTTGTCCTTCATTCTCTGTGACTACTGAAGCAAAGAGCAGACGCCCTGGCCTTCACAGAGTGATCCAGAATGACCTCATCGTGCCCATGTCCATCCCTTCTCAAAGGACCAGGCTTCAGGGAGGCAGAAGGCAGGGAGTGGCCAAGGGCAGAAATGGGAAATGGTCATTCCTTGATGTTCCTCTGTGAACAAAAGATAGGTTCCAGCTTTAAATAAGTACTCTGCCCAGGCATGAGACCAACCCCAATAATACAGATCGAGAGACTCCCCAGTGATACCGTTGCTGCTGCTGCTGCTGCTAAGTCGCTTCAGTCGTGTCCGACTCTGTGCAACCCCGTAGACGGCAGCCCACCAGGCTCCCCCATCCCTGGGATTCTCCAGGCAAGAATACTGGAGTGGGTTGCCATTTCCTTCTCCAATGCATGAAAGTGAAAAGTGAAAGTGAAGTTGCTCAGTTGTGTCTGACTCTTAGCGACCCCATGGACTGCAGCCTACCAGGCTTCCCAGTCCATGGGATTTTCCAGGCAAGAGTACTGGAGTGGGGTGCCATTGCCTTCTCCGAATGATACCGTTCAGTAACAGTAATTGGCTTGGATAACCGTCTCCTGGTTGACTTAGAAGTTCCATACATTTCAGTTTATACGTCTGCAGATATCTCTGCAGCCTGGAGTATGTTTCACGCACTAACTCGTGAATTTAAGATCAGTAAGTTGTCAGGGATTCAGATCGCTGGCCCTCTCGGTTTCAAGACTGTGGCCTTACCCTCTGGTCTAGGTTGGCTTTGAGAAACCCTCTGTGCCGCTTCCACCAAGAAGTGGAGACTTTCCGGCACAGGGCCATCTCCGACACCTGGCTGACGGTGAACCGCATGGAGCAGTGCCGGACTGAATACAGAGGGGCGCTACTGTGGATGAAGGACGTGTCCCAGGAGCTTGATCCAGACCTCTGCAAGCAAATGGAGAAGTTCAGGAAGGTAGGGGTTCCATGGGGGTTCCCGAAAGGGGTCCCTGCCGGAAGGTAATGAGACGTGAGTGATTTGAATCCCCTTAGTGAAGAAGACGCAACTCAAAACACCAAGGAGGCAATTAATCATCACTGGTGTCTCTGTATGTGACAGAATACCAATTAATGTGATATATAATTCTCTAAGGATGAGATAGAAGAGACAGCTGGAAATTGCTGGGATTTGGTAACTGATTTTAATTGAAGTCAGATTTTCATATAATGTGCACTTTTTTGTAAGGCTGTCACTTCTAAATGCTTTTTCATGCATAACTAAAAATCAAGATTAGATCAAATGAAACTGGAAGGTGAGAACAGACTACTGGGGAAATCTTTTTTAAATTGCTAATGAATATTACAATTAATAGAATAATAATGTTCCTTTGTTTGGTGAGAAGGTTTGGAAGCAGTGGGGTTGACTTGTAGGATTAAGTAATGTGGCATTGACTCCATCTGCAGTAGACCTTTCACACATTTGTATGAGCAAAATAGTTGAGGAGATGGCTATGTTCTTAAATTTCCCTGAAACGACTGGTAAGCAGCAGAGGGACGACGTTTCATTGGTTTATAGTGTCCCCGGTCCATTTAGCTCTTTGGAGATTGGTCATACAAGGATATGTTGCACCACTAGGTGGCAGTCATACACTGAATATTTATGAAAATACAGAGAGGTTTTTGTTGTGTATAATCTTGGAGGTCTTTGTTTGATCAACTTGGGTATATTTCAGGGTATGAAAGACAAAAATCTAGCAACTGTTAGATTTGACATAATATTGTGTCAATTGTCTTACTCATTTCGAATGATCCATTTGTAACTGTGATGTTGCTTAAAATCCCTAGATTTCTAAGTACATCATTGCAGAGCAGTGGATGGGAAACATTTCTGGTGTGCAGGAGGTTAGATAGTGGGGGGGACTTGGGGGGATATATGGGGTGAGGGAAAAGAGGAACCTTCTGTTGCTTAAGAATAGGGTCACCAAATGTTGACCCAGGTATTAGATTGACAAAAATCCTTTTAAAAGGCAAGTTTTACTGTGGTTTGTCATTTGAAATTCCTCTTTATGAAGGGACTCAGAGATCATTTTCTTCCTGATCATAGATGACATTAGTGTGTTCTCAGTAGCCAGCTCCTCAATAAGACAGTTTTCTGAGCTCATGGAAAATCAGACCTGAAAAGTTCCTTAAAGATGAGTTAGTGAAAGAGAAAACCAAGGCCCCAAAATAATAAATAAAACTTTTCAACGGTTGATGGCTAGATGTTGGCAAGCCCAGGCTACATTTGAAATTTCCTGGCTTTTTAATCAGGCTGGTGATTTGGTTTGTCTTTGACATTTTATTTGGAGATCCGAAGAGGATGGAGTGGAGAGGTTAAAAAGGAAAAAGGAAACAAAAACCCCAACATTATCTGCAGGGTGTAAGCCAGTCACTCTACTACCTCCTTTAAGCCTCACAATAACCAAAACACAGAGTTAATTTTACAGGGGAGGAAAGTGATACCTAAGTAACTAGTACAGGATCAATGAAATGACAGGGAAATGAAAAATCAGAATCCTAGAAAATATGCATCATTTTTTCTTTAAGAGGAGAATAAAGGGGAGTTAAACAGTGTACCTAAGATTGACAAAGGCATTTTCATAGCTACAGCCCTCCTGTGGTTATCCATTCAACATACGTTTACTGAGCACTTTCTCTATGCCAGGTAATAAATGTAAAATTATTCCAGAAGGCAGAAGAATTTTCATGTGAAATTGTATTTGTTTAGTTTTGTTATGAAGGGTGGTTACTAGCTGTGTAAGGATGAAATAAACCAAGAACGCTTCGTCATTGGTTTGAATGTTGAAACATTACCCACTCTCTAGTGTCATCTATCTGTTGATTTTGGAAAATATGGGTTGTTGTTTTTTTTAATTCTTTGCTATGCAGAAGTAGCTGAAGCAATGCCTTCCTCCACAGTCCCGTGTGTCCTGGATTTAAAAGCTGAACATGGTGTACTTAGAATTTCGGGAAAGAATTAAAAAAAAAAAGAGAGTCTGTATGCAAGCGTATACTTGATTAGACTAGCCTCTCCATGAGGAACCAGTTTAGTTCTCTTTACAAAAATCCCCAGGTCAGCCCAGCATGTGACCCCAGTTAGCACCCGTATCAGATGGCCAGATGCCAGCCGTGCCATTTGTGTGCCGGATTCATGCCTTCTCACACCTGCAGAGCCTTTCCACCACGTGCAACTGACTTTATAATGTTTGGGGAATTGATATATGTGGTTTTGCAAGTAAGAAGTAGCATTATGGGTTTGTGGCTTGCTGCCCTCTTCAGAATGAATGTAAAGTGTGGAGGTTGCTGTTC
>NW_011494706.1:629629-629816 GCF_000754665.1 Bison bison bison
CTTGAAGTCAGAACACTGGAGTCCAAATTTAAGATTGCTGCTGCTGCTGCTGCTGCTAAGTCGCTTCAGTCGTGTCCGACTCTGTGCGACCCCATAGACGGTAGCCCACCAGGCTTCTCCGTCCCTGGGATTCTCCAGGCAAGAACACTGGAGTGGGTTGCCATCTCCTTCTCCAGTGCATGAAAGT
>NW_011494706.1:629916-665984 GCF_000754665.1 Bison bison bison
TTTGAGTTCTTTCTTATTTGTGGTTTTTTTAAATTTATTTTTAATTGGAGGATAATTGCTTTAAATCTTCTTCACATTTTAGCTGATGAATCCTGAGTTAAATTCTATTCTTTGAGTTCATACTTTCTGAGAAAACAAAATTTGAATTCATACCTCACAAGTGGGACCCCTCTCTGGTTGCAGTCTTTAGGGTACCCTCATGTCGGACACAACTGAAGCGACTTAGCAGCAGCAGCAGCAGCAGCATGTATTTATTCATTCATCTAACAAATAAGATTGAAGCCCACCTTGTGCCAGGCCACGTGCAGAGGGATACAGTGGGAAGTGAGCAGACACAGGGCTGCTCCAGGAAGTCACTTGGAGACAGAGCAAGTGAACATGGTGTGGTGAGATGAGCTGCAGCCCCTGGTGCAGCAGGAACACCCCTGACCTGCCGGGCTTCCTGGAGGAAGTGGCATCTGAACCACCTGTGAAGGATGAGTGGGAGGGAGCCGGGTGGAGGGAGGGGGCACTGCAGAACAGAGTTCCAGTCTGAGGAAGCAATGTGGACAAAGGCCTTTGCGTGAAAGGAAACAACACATTTCGCTCCTTTTAGGCCCCTGCAACCAGAGGATGAAAAGCGAAGTGGGGGTGGGTCATGGTCTGGGCAGGTAAGCAGACCACGGCGAAAGGGACCTCTCCCCGAGGGCCGAGGAGAATGAGGGTGTTGAGAAGGGGAGACAAGTGGTCCAACCTGTGCTCACATTTTAGTATGGAGTAGGGACCAGAAGTGCCCAAGCCTTGAGGCTGGGCAAGCCGCAGACGAGACAGGGTGCCCAGGGAGCAAAGAGGGAAGTGGACCAGGGACAAATGTCCTGTTATGACCTCCACCAGACTCCACAACAGCCCCACGGTTAATTACAGAGTTGCATTTTTTTATTTTTAGAAACAAGCAGAATATGTATACATAAATAAATAGTGAGATCAAATGTACTTTCACTTCCAACTGAGGCTTTTTTCCCTTAGTGTTTTTGAGATGCTAAACAACTTTTTTTTAATAACACAGTGAGCATGACCGAAATGATGAATGAAAAACTTTAAATTAAATAAAGCAAATGATCCGTTTTCAGGCTGACCCCGTTTGAGCATGTGGGCCTGGTGACAGGGCTCTGGGTGGCGACGTTAATAAGCATTTATGAAGTGCTGTCTTTGGGGAGGGAAACACAAGGAGGTGGGAAAGCCTGATGCCGGCTCTCAAGAACGACCCTGCTAGTCATCTGTTCCCTGTCAAAATGACCGTGGTAAACAGGACACCTGGAGAGTGGCCTTGTGGAGCTCTTCTGCTAAAGACCGAATCATGGGAAATGGTGGATGCATTTCAGTGGGTAGAGCTGGACTCCTGTTGGAAACCCCTCCTGACAGTGCGATTCACCCCAGGAGGGAAATGGATGGGAGACAAGGCCACAAAGTATTTTATGAGCAGTTACAACGTGTGATATATGTGCCCTTTGAAGGCAGAGTAAAAGGGTATAACTTAAAAATAGGAGTCAGCTTCTTGTAGCAGATTACATCAGCTTAAGTTGTGAGCTCACACAAGAGCTTTTGCAGCCTGGTGCCCTTGAGAGAGTCCTCCTGTGGTCAATTAAGTGTCTTGTTTTTCTTGAAAGTCAGAAATGGGATAGAGAGTAATTATTCTAAATGGAATGAAAGCTGTGTTAGGTGTAAGAAAATAGTTCTGAATCCTCTAAAGAGATGAGATGGAAATGTCTATGCAGGCATTTGGATTAGCTGGAGTCCTTATAGACAAGGACAAGGGAACTGGCGTTTTAATGAGGGCCATTTATTAAATGTTTTAATGAAATCCTACAGTGTTCGTATTGCATTTCATCACCATAATTCAAACGGGTGTCGAAAAGGTATTGTAAAGAGTGTGGAAGATAACACACGGGTGTTCTCAGGCTTGTGCCTATTTAAAGAGTGTTAGGTTTTGGAGAACTGTGAATTCACTGAAGTCGTATTATCAAAGGATATGTTACCATGAGAAGGTTTATTAACAGGTGGCGGTGGCTTAATAGGTGTCGGGTGCAGGGAGACACCTTTTAGGGCCATCAGTCAGTGGTGTCCCATGCCCTTACTGAAGGTTTGGGTCTGCAGAGCTTGGTCAAGGACTAGTAACGAGCAGTATTGACATCAGAGGGATTTTTCTTCCTGTGGACAAAGGCTTGGGTTAATTAATTTGACAGTATCATTAATTACTGCTGAAATCATTGGTCTTTGTCAGAGGTCAGGCTCTTTCAGCAATTGAGGGCAGGTCCCGTGGGATCTGGAGATGCCAAGTAATGCAGGCAAGTCACCGCTCAGCCATCTCCCCGTTCTGTGAGAAAGGCCTTTCCTTGGCCTGAGCCATCCAACCCTTGAGCCTAAACCCAGCATTCTGCTTCTGTTCAGGGCCAACCTCAGGGCTCCAGCGAGTTGTGTTGAGCAAGTGCTGGAAAATGTCAGGATTGGGTCCATACGATAAGCCAGTTAAGGCCCCACTTGGGAGCTTTGCCCAATTCGTACATAAAAGCAGCAGCTGCTGCTGCTGCTGCTAAGTCGCTTCAGTCGTGTCCGACTCTGTGCAACCCCATAGACGGCAGCCCACCAGGCTCCCCTGACCCTGGGATTCTCCAGGCAAGAACATGGAGTGGGTTGCCATTTCCCTCTCCAATGCATGAAAGTGAAAAGTGAAAGTGAAGTCGTGTCTGACTCTTAGTGACCCCATGGACTGCAGCCCACCAGGCTCCTCCATCCATGGGATTTTCCAGGCAAGAGTACTGGAGTGAGGTGCCATCGCCTTCTCCGAGATAAAAGCAGAGGGAGCCCCATAATTCGAATGTTGGTGGCTTTAATACTGTCCCAGCGGCCTCTGAGACTATCGTCAGTTGTTTTCATTCCTTTTTCTTTATTCTGCTTTTCAGCAGTTATTTTCACCATTCTGTCTTTCAGCTCACTTATCTGTTGTTCTACCTCACACGTGATAAGTCGCTTTAGTCGTGTCCTACTCTCTGTGATCCCATAGACTGTAGTCCGCCAGGTTCCTCTGTCCATGGGATTCTCCAGATGCTGGAGTAGGTTGCCCTGCCCTTCCTTCTCCAAATCTTCTGCCTCAGTTATCCTCCAATTAAGGGGGAAAGAAAAGAGAAAAAAGATTATATTTACCTTTACACTGTGAAAAAATAAAAACAGTTCTTGTGAGGAAAAAAAAAAAGCAGAGGGAGGCTTTGACCCCTTTTCACCCTGTCTCTTCTGGTTCTAAAATTCTCAGCCCTGGCTTGAGTTCTTTGATGAGGTGAAAGTCCCTTTTGTAAAGCCACCACACGCTATCCTGTCTGTCTCACAGTCCTCCGTTTTCGTTTGTTGCTTTTTGACGTGTGCTTTGTTTAGCCAGGGTGCCTGTTTTCTGTGGTGCCCGGGAAGGTTCAGTCTAGCGGCTAGTCTCCATTCCCCCTGCAGGCTGCTGTCCCTTGATGCTGTGTTCACATGGCACGATGCAGAAAGGGTGACAGATTGGGATCCCCTTGCTTTCATTTCTGAATTTCATGAGATGAGGCCTTTGGGGCCCTGAGTGTCTTCATTGAGTTTTCTCCACTGAACTTGAAGAGCAAAAATTAATTCCAGGGTTAGGCCAAGACCATGTGAAAAAAGCAGGCACAAAGCAGCTAACTCTTGGAAAGCTGGGTACTGGCTAACTGCTCCTAGTGGTTGGAAATAGAGAGGACGAGGGAGCATGACCTCTGAGTGGGGCGGCTCTTCACCCTGGCCCCAGCTCTGCCTCCACCCTTGGTGATGGCCTGGATTGGGGTGATAAGCCAGTGGGGATTTCTCATTCACCAAAGAAGGCACAGGTGTTGGCTGAGCACCAAGCTTTCTTCCAGCTGTAATATTTTTTTCCCCTCAAGTCATGAGGCTCTCAAATGGTTAAGCCCATCAGTAGAGAAGTATACCCACTTGAGCAGGGCGAACCTGTCCTTTGTATCGTGTTTTCCTCTGACGAGCAAGTTACGGTCTTGTTGAATTTGTGTACACAGGGTTGCTTCAGCTGTGTGTGACTCTTTGCAACCCCTGGGACCATAGCCCGCCAGACTCTTGTGTACTGGAATTTTCCTGGCAAGACTGCTGGAGTGCTGGACAAGGTTGCCACGTCCCTTGTTGAGTTTGCTTGGTCTTATTCCTGTCGCTTTAATCTTGGACTCTGGGGGAGGGGAGGGGGAGAATATTTCACTCCTAATTCTTGGGTAGAGGAACTCTTGGTGCTTATAAACTGTTAATATTTACCTCTTATTTAGACATTAATACTTCCGCAAGGGTCAGAAGCCTGTAGCCTGTGGGCAGGCCACCTAATTTTGCAAACATTTTTTATTATTGACACAGCCACGCCTTCATTTATTTATTGTCTGTGCCTGCTTTCACAATAGCATGGCAGAGTTGAGTGGTGGATGACAGAGACTGCAAAGCCAAAATATTTACATTCTGCCCCTTTACAGAAAAATGTCTGCTATCCCCCGATTTATCAGTACCTGCGAATGTTGAAGATGGTTTTATGTCATAAAATGTACCATCTTAACCATTTGTAAGTCTCCAGTTCAGTAGTGTTAAGTGTATACACACTGTTGTATAACCAGATCTCCAGAACTTTTCGTCTCGAAAAACTGAAACTGTATGCCCGTTGAACAACCACCCCGCCTGATCTCCCCCTCCCCAAGCCACTGGTACCTAGCATTCTTTTTGTTTTTAGGACTCTGATTACTTTAGATTATCTCAAGTAAGTGGAATCATGCAGTATTTGTCTTTTTGTGACCAGCTTGTGTCACTTAGCATAGTATGTTCAAGATCCATCCATGTCGTAACATGTGGCAGGCTGTCCTTCCGTCTTAAGGTTGAATGATATGCTGTTGTATGTACATTTTATTTACCTGTTGTTGTTTTTAAGCATGGACCCATTTGAGTTCCTTCCATCCTTTGGCTTCCCTGGTGATTCAAATGATAGAGAATCTGCCTGCAATGCAGGAAACCCAGGTTCTCTGGGTCGGGGAGATCCCTTGGAGAAGGGAGTGGCAACCCACTCTGGCATTCTTGCCTGGGAAATCCCATGGACAGAGGAGCCAGGCAAGTTACAGTCCATGGCGTCACAAAGAGTCGGACACAACTGAGCGACTAACACTTTGGCTATTGTAAATAAGGCTGCTATGAACATCAGTGTGCAAGTAACTCTTTAAGACCACACTTTGAACTCCAAAAACATGATAAATATCTGGTTTTAATGTTATAATTTCTTTTTAGTGTTTTATTTAATCTTGCCATTGAATAAAAATGAGACTCAGGCTATGCAAGCAAGGAGTCATTTGATTTTGATATTATCATCTTGGAAGATACTATCTACACATACTAATTCATTATTTATTAATTTCTATAAGAATCATAAATATTTCTATGATTTTTAAAAATAAATGTATGTAATACCATAAAAGCTAATGTGTCAGTTTAAAGTAGATTTTTTTTTTCCCCTCTGTCTTAAAAGAGGTATCAAATCTTTGCATATGGCATTTCTCTGTTTGAAGGGAAAGCTTGGTAAACTCTCAAAATGTACTCTGGACAACAGTTCATTATCAAAGTGTGAACTGATCCAGTCCAACATAGTTTTCCTTTTGCCATATTGTCTGGTTTTTCTTTCTAAGAC
This sequence comes from Bison bison bison, assembly GCF_000754665.1. NCBI lineage: Eukaryota > Metazoa > Chordata > Mammalia > Artiodactyla > Bovidae > Bison > Bison bison. The sequence goes on from NW_011494706.1 coordinate 635,615, forward strand.
TTAGATGTCTTGGATGGCATATGCAAGCCTGGTCTTGAGAATTTTATGGACGATAGTATGCAAAACATATGGATTTTACTGAGAACCATCAGGTTCCAGATCAAACTCTGATAACCATGGCTTTCTCAGTCCCTCAGCAGCTAGAATGTCTCAGGTGGGTTCGTTATTTCCATGTTTCATCACACTGTGCTTTTGGTTGTGGGGGTCAGGGGGATGGCTGGTGCCCATGATACCCTCTCCCCTTCCCCAAAACACACATTGTTCCATCTGCCTCTGTCTCCTTTCAGGAGCTCCTGGAGAAGGTGTCATTTTTGATTACAGATTAATGGAAAATTACTGCATTCAAGTAGCATGGTGTACTAGTTACTGTTGCTATAGCTTCAGTCTCCGAGCCTGTCATGTCTGCATATCCCTCTAGATTACCATCTTCCTTTTGGTTAACAGCTCAAGTATCATCTTTCCCAGCTCTTCCTCTTATTCTCTCATGGTAAATTGGTTGCAGTTTTTACCACCATCTTCAAGAATTTTGTATGAAAGAAGACTGTTGCACCTTGCTGGATTAACTTAACACCCTCTTTTTAAATGTGTCTGCTTCAGGGACCTATTCCACTATGATATTATTTTTATTTTACAAAATGGTGGTTTTCTTAGACACACAAAATGGAATGAGGGTTTCATTTACTATCGAGCAGCAGTAACACATCTACTATTTCCTGAGTGCCAATAGCTTTACAGCACTGTAAGTTACTTTTATTAAAGTTAAAGGGATTTTCAAATACGTTCTTCTTTCCAATCAGACTTTTCTGTGACAGAAAAACATAATGATTTGATGGTTGTCTACATTGTCACTTTTAAATCAGACTGGACTTATGAATTGGCTATGGAGAATTAGTATTTCAGAAAAAAAAGCTCTGAATCACAATTGCTTTATGAAAAAACAAACAAGCAAACTTGGGTTCTGTGTTAGTTTCTCATGAAGGGATATTGAAAGAATTTGAAAAACAATTTTTAAATGATTAAATTATTTTTGTGAAGCCCCTAACAAAGCATCCCTGGCGAGATTTAGCCAAGCAGTGGCCTCGAAGTGGAGTCGTAGGCTGTCAGTTGTTTCACAGGTCTTCCTGTCTGTCAGTGAAACTTGTCTTCATCTCAATTCCAAATCCATCCATACATTAGTGTTCGAACTATCACAAGAATGAGTCCATTGAAAACCAGTGTTCTCCATTCACAGCTCTGAGATTAAAAAAAAAAGAAAAAGGTATCTGTGATTCTTTGGTCTCCAGGGAACAGATACAATTTTAATCTCAGGGAAATTAGCCAAGCAGGCCTACATATGACCCATTGTATGATCTGGGCATGGTTGCTCTGCTCGCTAAATCATGTACGATTCAACTCGCTCCTTTCAGAAGGCTTCCTTTTACCTCCCTTACTGAGTTTTTGGTAAAAGTAAAACCTTAAAACAGAAAGCATCAACGTGTGTGTGCTTACCCTTCTAGCATAAACTTGTTCAGGACAATTCCAGGTAAAAGAATATTATCCCCCAAGTGAAAAAATTCCATTTCCTGTTCAACAATTATCCCACACTTAATCATCACACAAGATAAATGAAAGTCATATATAGGAGCCCTAAAATCTTACACTGGCCAATTTTACATGGACTCAGGGAGCCCTAAGAAGAAGCAGGCCCTTGAAAGGCCATATGTATAACTTTGAAATGAAATTCCCACATGCATTAATCAGGCTTCTGTTGTTCTCATCAAATGAAATATGATTTTCGGGCTTGGTAACACTTCACAGTTGATTGGCTCTTTCTATCCAGCGACCCATCTATCTGTCCATCCATCTATTTAAATTCACTCCCCAGCTGTGATTCTGAGACAACCATTGTCATTTAGATGCTGATTCCTGACTGTGGTTCTTCTGGTGACTGCCGACATTGGAATAAGGGATACCACTCAAGATAGATTAATTATATAAACAAATGAAGGATGGGAGTTTTTTTCTGCTTTGTTCTTTTAAATCTTTTTTTTCCCCCTGGGCCTTTAGAGATGGGACTCTGCATTCTTAGGAGCAAAAATAGTTCATGGGTATTAGTTTATGTTCTGAGAGAGGTCCAGGCAAAGAGACTTGGAAAATACCCACATCTAGGGAGGAAGAACCATATGGAAAGCCCATAGACGCCTGTATGGGAAATAAATGAAGAAATTTCTCAAATTGAATGCTGAAAAGAAGTTAGCAGAGTATTACATTTAGGATCTCGTTCCCTTTCAATTTTTTTTTATCTTAAATGAGGGAAAGAAAGAGACAGGAGAACCTGGCAATAGTAATTGCTTCTGAGGCAGGGGACTAGATTAGAGAGGAGAGGAGAGGAGATAAACAGAGATGAGAATGAGGTTGGAGTTGTACTGTATTCCTTTTTGTGCCTTTTAGATTTTGTACCATGCGCATATGTTATCCTTAAAATAATAATGTGTAAAAATTAATGAGAATAACTAAGACCAGAATGGGAACAGATAAGATTTGATAGAAGAAAGAAAGGAATAATGACAGAAAAGTCCCTTACTTTGACAGAAATGAGGAGGGATTTTTAGTTTGTTTTTCATAATAATGAAGGGAGGAGGGAAGACGTGTTAGAGGCAAAGATGGGAAGCCGACTTCCCAAGGTTATGTCACAGGGCAGCTGGATGGAGGAGGTTGGAGGATGAAGTCATTCTCGAAAGCCATCAGCAGGGAGAGTCATGTGAAGTGGTCAAGTCACTGAGGAATAAGATGATCAAAACCAGTGCCTGAGGGAAACCTACCAAAATCAAGAACAATGAGAATGTTTCTTTTAAAAGCCTTCACTGTTCTAAGAGAACTAGAATAAGCAGAGTTAGGCTTCTTCTCATAGGGTTGGGAAGAGGTGAAGAAGTAGAAAGATAACTTTTCCCATTCTCCCTCAGTTGCATCCCAGAAGAAATGAGCTCTGTGTTTTGCACCAAATGAGAACGTAGAGAAAACTCTTTCCCAAAGAAGAATCAAAGGGAAAGAGGACTTCTCTTCCAGAGGGAAGAGTCCTCCACGTTTTCCACCCAGGCTGGGGCCTCTGAGTTGGGTTGCAGCATTGCAGCATCTGTAGGTTGGTGCTGGATCTCTTACTTGGTGGGGGGATGTGGGGGAGGGAGTGGGGTTCTGCTGGCTTTAATGACCTTTCCTGTGTTCTCCATCCACTTCTAATTCTCATCCACGCTACTTAACAGGCTCAGACAAAATCTTCCCCTACAGCATCTCTGCACACTTTTCTCTAAGTCTAGCAACTTCATCAGTTCCTTTTTATTGGGCGTCTTCCAGGTTTCAGAAACTAAACCAAGAGTATTTATGCTCCTGTGAGCCCTAATTTTGTCATTAACATTTCTTAAGAAGTAATATCAGTTCTATAAATCCGTCACATCCCTTTAGCTTCCTAGTATTTATTTATTCATAGTTTATTTTCTAATACTCTCACAAGGGCTGCTTCTACTGCTCAAGTCTAGAGAAAAATGGAAATATATACAGATTCTAAACCACACATCTTTTTGTGCACACATTATGGCCTGAGCTCACACTCACACAGTATACATGTCAAAATCAGAAGTGCTGGGGAAGGCATAAGGACATAGTTGCTCCCAGGGCTTCCAGAGTCTGCAGAGCAGACTCAGGTTTCCGTGGAATTTTATCATGGTCACCATAAATCAAGTGTTTGAGAATAAAAAGTTGAAACACATCTTAATTTTAAAGCTTTCCATATCTTCCTCATCCAGGCCATGTAGGCGATACTTCCTCACCCTCCTTCCCCAAGCGCTGCCAGGAAAAGCCAGTGATTTGTAAATTGAAGCTATGTCAGCGAAAGCTTTTATTGCTACTTATTATCCGGGCCTGTGTCTGCTTTTAATTTTAATTCTCTGCTGAAAAAACCAGCTTTGCCTTTAAAAGTGTTTGCACGTCTTCTACTCTCTGATGAGAAGACAACAACTAAAAGTAGCGATGTGAAGCCAGACAATGATTAGATTTCTTAAGTTAGCCCCCTCCTCCCCATCCGTAGTGTATTTTAGATTTGGAGCAAAACCTCTTGTATTCTGTATCAACCCACTTGTCCCTCTTCTCTCCCGGCATGTTCCCGTTTCCCCCACCATTTTGTAGTTTCAGCTAATAAATCGTGTAAGTAAAGTAGACATTAAGAAATGGATGTTAGGAAAGAGGGTTTTGAAAATGAAGATTTGATCAACTTTTTCACTTACTCTTTAATCAAGAAAATAAGAATAGCCCATTTTAAGAGAATGTTAAATACAAGTTGTGTGGAAGTCAAAGCACTGCTCATTTTTTTTAAAGCTATCTTTTTCATGGTACAAAAGCACAGCAGATATTTAAGCTCCATATTGAACAATGTGATAGGTTTATTTATGTTAAGATAATTAACATATTTGAATTTTTTCCCAGCCTAGGGTTTTTCTTAGCATTCTGTGTTATAGATAAGATGTAGCAGCAACTTAAGTATGTATACAGCGCAGGATATTTCTGGTTAAATATTTGTAAGGTGTCTTCGGTTTACAAAGCTGTTCCATGTTCATTACTTGATTGGGGCTACACAACAGCTCAGTGAGGGCCTGAATTCTTTGTCCTGTTTCATAGCTAGGACCACTGAGGTGCCATGGGCTGACTGACTTGCCCACAGCCACACATATAAGGCAGGATTCGACCCAAGTCCTCTGACTCCACAAGTCCGATAAATGGATCCTTTAAAGTGCTTAGTCACCACAGGGGAAAATGTTTCTGTGGTGGAAGAGACCAAACCTCACATTAATGTAGCAACCACCTCTTCCAGCACATTCCACATTTTCTATTCTCATTTTCTCTGACCCCAAGAGCTTATGTTCTGTGTTAGGCTTGTAGCATTTCTCTCACTTCATTTTATTCTATGAGTGCAATTTGCAGTGCAAAATGGCTGGTGTCTCCACATCGGTCCTGGGGGCCAGGTGCCTGAACCCTGCTGCGGTATACTTTTTAGAGCCCCCAGGCCTGAACAGACAGGATAAGGCTCAAGGATGGGAAGCTGATGTCACAAAGGCCAGCACCTGGCTGAGGATCCTGTGTGTCAGCTTATCGGCTTAAAGCCAGTGCATTGCAAAAAGGTTAATACTCATTAAGAGGAGAGTACCAGAGCTTGCCATTAGGGTGATTCATCAGGGGAAAGTGGCAAAGGCTCTTTGAACATTGCCAGGGTGGAGGAAGGAGACCAGGCATCAACCCAGCCACAGGTTTTAGGGATACACCATGCAAGCCCAGAATGGTCGTGATGCAGCAATGACAAGAAAGGAGCCAGGGGACAGAGGGTGGCTTCAAGGATGCCATCTCCCCTCTCTCTCCAGGACAGAGTTCAGCCAGTGCCCTCCTGGTCAGGATGGGGGAGTGGTGGAATTCTGAACGAGATCCCATAAGGGACTACTTCAACCAGAGCGAGTAGGAAAGAGAATTTTGAACAGACTCAACATTTAAAATGGCAACTCAGATTACGTTGGACTCCAATTTGGCCCTCAACCCAGGGCTACTCCCTGGCAAGCTCACTAACCCACTCCCTTTGCCGCCTTCCTTTTCCTCTCCACACCCTGAGAGCCCAGGGAAATATTTGTTGTTGCTGTTCAGTCATTCAGTTGTGTCCAACTCTTTGTGACCCCATGGACTGCAGCATGCCAGGCTTTGCTGTCCTTCACTATCTCCCTGAGTTTGCTCAAACTCATGTCCATTGAGTCAGTGATGCCATCCAACCATCTCATCCTCAGTCATCCCCTTCTCCTCTTGCCCTCAATCTTTCCCAGAATCAGGGTCTTTTCCAGTAAGTCTGCTCTTCACATCAGGTGGCTGAAGTATTAGATTTTCAGCTTTAGCCTCAGTCCTTCCAGTGAATACTCAGGGTTGATTTCTTTGAGGATTGACCGTTTTGATCTCCTTGCTGACCAAGGGATTCCCAAGAGTCTTCTCCAGCACCACAATTTGAAAGCATCAATTCTTCAGCACTTAGCCTTCTTTATGGTCCAGCTCTCACATCTGTACGTGACTACTGTAAAAACAATAGCTTTGAGTATATGCAACTTTGTCAGCAAAGTGACATCTCTGCTTTTCAATACACTGTCTAGATTTGTCATAGCTTTTCTTCTGAGGAGCAAGCATCTTTTTATTTTGGAGTTGCAGTCACCCTGCACAGTGATTTTGGAGCCCAAGAAAATAAAATCTGCCACTGTTCCCATTTTTTCCCCATCTATTTGCCTTGAAGTGATAGGACCAGATGCCAACCCCATGAACACAATGAAAAGGGAAATGTTGGGTTTGCCAAAAAGTTCATTCAGATTTTCCCGTAAGAGGGTATGGAGAAACCCAAATGAACTTTCCCCAACCCAGTACTGGGGAACTGAATTCAGCCCTCCGTTGTCAACTGCATTGCTTTACTGGGATGCAGCTGATCTTATTTAGATGAGAGACAGGCTTGAGAGGCAACCCTCTTGCAAATTCCTAAGCTGGTAGTGGGACAGGCCACGTTCTACCTTTAGTTTTTCCTTCAGTGCTTTCCCTCTGTGGGACAAAGTGGGGCCCACCTATGTCATGGCCCGCTTTCCTGATTGACTTGTCCAGCCCGAGGGGATGGGCAGGCTTTCTCCCTTTCTCTGTCTCATCATTAACCTCCCCACCCCAACCCCCACCACAAGAAAAGTATGATCAAGTCTGTCTACTAAAATGGAAGAGAAAAATGGTATAGTGCTTTATTGTCTGGTAAAGTGAATTTTAAGCTTATTACTTGCTGCAGACTTCAAAAACCTCATTTGGGCTGTCAGGAGCCAGTACCACTTCCTCTCTCTATTTCTCTGGTAACCGTCCACATGAACTGCCTCCCACACATCCCAGGCAGATGTATGCCCCAGGCTGACCTTGGAGAAGGTCAGGTGCATTGAAAAGCAAACAGAAAAACACACTATTTGCAAAAAAGATGACCTTGAATTTCCCACAACTGGAACATAAGCTATGTAGGCTTTCATCCACTGTACTCACTGACCACGGGCATGAATGAGATTTTTTTTTTTTGCATTGATAGAAAAGAACAGTTATAAAAATAAATCAGACATGAAACACTTCACTTTAGTCCAAAAGATATCTGCAGTTATAAAAGTAGAAGCCAATGCCATCAGCAGATTTCCTGAAAAGTAACAATTAACAGTCACAAAATAGAATGACCAATCATGAAAGTATAACTGGACATTTGGTAGAAACACCCAATATCACCAGTTTGGAACTCAACCAATATTCACACCCTGGCTTAAATCTTTCTTAAGTCATTATGTCCAAGAGTCTAAAATGGCACTCAGTAGATACTTGTTTTAATCCAATTTCCTGTGTCCGCGTGTTCTTTCCTCTCCTTTTACGCTATACCTCATCAGTTTCATCTCTCTGATTCTCAACAAAACCCCTTCTGTGTATTTATCAACCTTCACATGGCAAGTGCAGGCCCCCACGTCCCTGCACTTCCTGGTTGCATCACCCAAACAGGAAGTCTTTTCCTTAACTTCCTCCCTGTCGATTTACGGCAGCTATCTTCCCCAAGCCTCACTTAAAACCCAGAACTTCCAAGAATTCACTTTTTGGTTAATACACTGCTTTGTAATTGTTGTAATGTACTATTTTGTACTTGTTCTGATGTATTTTTCTTTCCTTCAACTATGCTGCTGCTGCTGCTAAGTCGCTTCAGTCGTGTCCAACTCTGTGCGACCCCAGGTATGTTTCAGGTTGCAAATAAAAGTGTCTATCTTCTTTATAAAAGAGAAATCTGTAGTTAGGAGGAGGTTTTTTTAAATGTGTATACATGGTTCCCAATCATCCAAATGTGAGGTCTTTGTGAGGAGTGATAAAGGCTTTCTATAATTGAGCTTAAACTATTCATTCATTTTTTGAGCCATGGCTGTGTGCTCAGTACTAGGTATGCAAGTTGACCACTTGAGAGTGATGCTTAACACATGCTGGGTGCTCACTCTGGGTCAGGCCCTGGGCCAAGAAATGTTGCATGCATTACCTCATTAGGCGTCTCAACAATTCTGTGAACCAGCCAGTACCCCCCACTTTACCTTTTTAGGTTGGATACAGACTAAATCTGTAGTGAGATGTGTTTGTGTTCCTCCCCATAAAACATTAAGAGATAAGGAGATGGGGAGTTCTTTCTCCCTTGGCGAGAACAGCTGAGGGCAGGGCAGAAGGGTGTGTAAAGCAGGGAGGGTTGGGGAGAGAGGGTCAGGGGACAGGAAGTCCGGAGAAGAACGTGGAGACACGGAGCCACAGCCCATGGCTGTTTGCTTTCTGGTTGCCAGGGAGCCAGGCGCACGTGAACAATGTCACCTGTGCCCCAACTCTCGGCTCTCTCAGCAGCTACTTCTCTGATATAAGGAGGTGTATCAGGTAGACACTGAAGGGACAGAGCAGGGATGCAGGATCCCTTTCCTGACGAGGTTTCCAGACAGTCGGGAAGAAAGGCAGACACACACATGATTAACACCAGTGCAGGGAGCTACACCCAGAGTCTCAGAAATGCAGAAGGAATGATTAATTTCTCAGCTATTCAGTGTTCTGCTTCTTCTGGTAAATTTCCTTTCTCCTTCCCTCATCCCACTGACTGGTGCCTTTCATCCTCAAGCTGATGAGCAGGGAATTCCTCAAAATCTTCCTCAGCTCCTCCGTTCATCATCCTCACATTCTGTGAGCAACCTCATCAGCTCTCATGACTTCACTTCCACAGCCTCAGGGTGGACTGTAGGATTTTTCTCTCTCTAAGCCTGATTTCTCACTTAAGATATTTGAGAACTTCTAGGAAACACTAAGACCTCTTCACAGGCCACACGTAAGTGTCCCAGCAGCTCACCGTGACACCCCATGTCTCTGCTCCCAGTCTCCTCCCCAGTCCTCTGTTTTGTTTTGTATTTTTACAGCTTACCACCTTTGTTGAGTGACCCTAGCAATCTTCTGGGCCCCAAACTCAAAACCTGACTCATTCCCTAGCTTCATCTCCTTTGTCTTATCGTATCCTGCTCAGAGACCCTTCAAAAGCCCCCTGCAAAGTGGTCCCTTCCTCTTCTCACTGTGACCACCTGATCTTGACTTTTCATCACCTGGGGCTTTAATGAAAGGTCTCCTAACAGATGTGTCTGTCTGTCTGCCTCTCTTTATCTCTCACTCACACACACCCACATTCACATTTACAAACACACTTAACCGAAATTGTACCTTCTCTGAACAGCAGTCTTGTCATGATGTATCTCTGCTTAAGGATCTACCGTGTTTATCTGTTAGCCTCCCAATACTCCATGTTCTCTGTGACCATGCCCACTTTGTCTATGCGATGCTGGCCCACTCTCCTTCAGAGTAAAGCTGAAACTCTTCAGGCTGTTATTATCAGACCAGGTTGCAGTGTTACTTAATGATAAAGATCCTGAGGAAATTAGCTATCCGTGTAGGAAGAGTCCTAAGGGAACTGAGAAGCCTCCCCTCTTCCTATAGATTTTATAGCAATAAGAGGTAGCCAGGGCTTCCCCAATAGCTCAGTGATAAAGAATCTGCCTGCAATGCAGGAGACCTGGGTTCAAACCCTGGGAAGATCGCCTGGAGAAGGGAACGGCAACCCACCCCAGTATTCTTGCCTGGACAATTATGTGGACAGAGGAGCCTGGTGGGCTATAGTCCATGGGGTCATAAGAGTCAGACATGACCCAAGCAACTAACACAGACACACACACACACGAGGTAGCCACGTTTGGATGTTTTAGATATGGGTGCCAAGTGGTTGGTCTTGTTGTATCCCCTTTAGACCTAAGTGTATCTGTCCACACAATAGTTGCCTTTTTCTAGTGACAAGGTCTGGAAGGCTTTTAGTATTTAAGCCTTACCTGGCTGCAATGTTGCCTCTTAATAATGAGATGTGTATGTTTCGTCTAGATCAGGCCCAATATACCCTGTGAGGAACTTGAGTTAGATTAGTGTCTCTAGTTGGTACCCTTTACTGTATTTTTTTTCCCAACTTCTGCTTCAATCAGAAACCTTGTTTTTTTTCATGTTTTCTGTCAAGCATTTTTATATGCCTGTTTCTGCGTTAGTTGAGAACCCCTTGTGGTTTAGAGAATAATTCTTGTTCTCAAAGCATTTGACGACGTTGCTGTTACCCATTGTCTTCCTGTGAGTCCAGCAAGCCCCACCTTGTCCTTTCCATTGTATGTTGTCCCCTCGCCAGGTGCAGAGTTCTTCCTTGAAATACTGGTCAGAATTCTGGTATCATTACCCTAATCTAGAAGGAGACTCCCAGAGGGACAGGCTGCCCATTCTATGAAGAACAGGAGCTACAAAATTAATGGGAATGTCAATCAAGGAAGGAATCAGGTTTTTAAAAGGCGATTTTTTTTAGATCCATTTCAGCATGAGTGCCTTGATATTTCCCTTCTCTGTGGCAATTTTTGTGTGTTTTACCATTTTGCTTTGATTGTGGAGCATAAAGTCACATTTGCAAAGGAAGCAGTCACTTTAAAGATAAATCCACTGACCGTATGTCAGCAGAAAACTCTAGGCCTTCTTTCCCTTCTTTGATCTCCCTTCAGTGGCTTCACTGGCCGTTACTGGGTATGCCTGCTGTGTTGGAACGGTTGTGCAGTGTAGGTGAGGAAATAAGACGTTTACTCATGAGACAGAATTTGTGTGATGGCTTAGTGTTCAGATGAGTAGCAGAGTCCACACGTGGCACTTCCCTAGGTTCCTATCATCCTGGAACTTCCTGGGGACATGAAGTTTCATCTAAACTGAGAGAACGTGCCACTTTATTTTGAACTAAATGTATTTCCATCACAATTAAAATTCGTAAGCCAGATGAGAGAAAGATCTCTAATAATAACTACTCACACTCTGAGGATCCCATTTTCTCCATCTTCCACTGTTTTTAGTCACAGCTTGTGTACTGAGAGAGAGACATTACAAAGAGGGAGGCAGAGACTCCATAGTTTGGTTTACTCGTGGTCACCTTGGAGAGCCTGACACAACCAGACTCAGACCCGCCTTCCTGCTCCAGATCCAGTGCCCCTTACAACCTGAGCTTGATTTAGGAGAGAGCTGGTTTCAAGACCAGTCATCCCAGCCAACCTTTCTGGCTGGGAGATGCAGGAAAGAAGCTTGATGTTACTGCTGGATACTAAGGCTCTGGTTATTTTTAGGAAGGGTAACCCAAAAAAAAGCATTATGATGACTACCTCATATGAAGAAGGGAACGGCTACCCACTCTAGTGTTCTTGCCTAGAGAATTTCATGGACAGAGGAACCTGGCAGGCTACATCCAGGTGGCGCTAGTGGTAAAGAACCCACCTGCCAATGCAGGAGACATAAGAGACGTGGATTCTATCCCTGAGTCAGGAAGATCCCCTAGAGAAGGAAATGGCAACCCACTCCAGTATTCTTGTCTGGAGAATCCCCATGGACAGAGAAGGCTGGCAGACTACAATCCATAGGGTTGCAAAGAGTCGGATACAGCTGAAGCAGCTTAGCACACACACACTCAGATGGGAAAGCTAGAGGTACTGCCAGGTTTTAGAGAGATGGTGTGTGTGTGTGTGAGAGAGCATGCACACAGCATACACATGCTCAAAACCAACATTGTCTCTGCTTCTAAGGTTTTTCCTGCCTGTCTTTACATGACTAAACCTCAGTTGGAAGCAAAGGGCTAGGCCAGCACTGAATTCCTGCAGGACACTTTAATTCGGCAGCTCTCGTCACAAGTCAGCACGTCTATATTCCATGGAACTTGGCAGCTTTCTACATCTCCTCTATTGCTGTCAAATAATCCTGGGGTTGCTCTGCTTGGGAGGTTTTCATTCTCCCCTTGGAGTAACTCATTCTCCAAACAGGTGTCCATTTCCTCCCGTTTGAACACACTGGTGTGAGGCAACTTTGAGGGCACACGGCTTACTAGGAGACAGCCGTTTAAAGAGAAACGAATCACAGATTTATGTCAGTGATAGGTATAAACGTGTAGATATCACCATGTAGCACTCCCCGAAGGCATTTCTTGACTGGCCATCTCATGACACGGTACAGTTTTATGTAAATTGGACAAGCTGGCTTACCTTACTCTTCAGAAGCTTACATTAATAACATCATTCAATCCATTATAATGAAAGAAGAAGAATACTTCAATTAACAAGTGCCATTAGGTGTTAGCATTCAACAACTCTTTTGAGCCCCTAGTCTCTCCACAACACTGGGGACTCAGTGCCGAACCACACAGGCATGATCCCTGCCCTCAGGGTGGAACTAATAGGGAGGTTGTTTTCATGTCTGACCAAACACGCTAAGTCATGTCCGACTCTTTTGTAACCCTGTGGACTGTAGCCCACTAGGCTCCTCTGTCCATGTGATTCTCCCGGCAAGAGTACTGGAGTGGGTTGCAATTCCCTTTTCCAGGGGATCTTTCCGACCCAGGGATTGAACCCGCATCTTACGTCTTCTGCATTGGCAGGGTGTTCTTTACCACTAGTGCCACCTGGGAAGCCCATGTGGAGGAGTACAGAATTTAAAGTTGTGCCATACTCTTTGGAAGCATGGACAGTGTGTTATGAGAGTACATGCCTGGGACCTCATTTAGTTGGGAGAATGTAAGCAGACTTCTCTGCGTAGATTCACTAATCTTACCTAAGAGTTCGAGGATGCTTTGATGCCAGCTAGGAGAAGTTTCAAGAGTAACTTCTATGGACATCACAGCATATGCGAATTCCTGAGGTGGAAAAAGGTTGGAAGGAAGAGGCCGTGTTGTTAGAGCATAGTCAGAGAAGGGTGGAATGAGTAAGGACCTTGGATTTAAGCTCAGTACCCTGAGAAGCCAGTGGAGGACTGTAAGGAACAGAATGAAACGGTCAGTTTTGTGGTTTTAAATGGTTATTCTGCTTCCTTTTAAAAGTATTCTGAGAAATGGATGAGGGAGTGAGTGAGGGGCATGGATGGACTGAGGGAGAAAATGAACACAGAGTTAAGGTGGCCTGTGGGGTGGCTTGGACAAGAGTGCCAGTATCAGTGTGGAAGAAAGTGGCGGCATTTGAGACCCGCTTTCGGGTTAGCTTCCCTTGTGGCTCAGCTGGTAAAGAATCCTCCTGCAATGCGGGAGACCTGGGTTCAATCCCTGGGTTGGGAAGATCCCCTGGAGAAGGGAAAGGCTATCCACTCCAGTATTCTGGCCTGGAGAATTCCATGGACTATACACTCCATGGGGTTGCAAAGAGTCAGACATGACTGAGCAACCTTCACTTCACTTTTGGAGTTAGTGTGGACAGAATTGGGGGAAGACTTGCTTATGGGGAGAGAAGAGTCAAGGATGGGCTCTTGGTCTCTGCCATGCTGGGGAGAGATTACCTTTACTGAGCCATGGAAAACATGATGAGAGACATGTTTGGGGCATAAGAAAATAATTCATAAATAATACATGTAGGAGATGAGTGTGAGATAATCCCAATGGAATTGTGTGTTTTGTTGTGGATCTCTAAGAGGTGCTCACATTTAGGAATTATGAGAACAAATGAGATCCCTTAGTAACAGGTTTGGGAAAAGAAGAAAGAAGGCGATTGGAATTTCAGCACCTAATGGTCAGGTAGAGGAGAATCCAGAGTAAAGAAAAAGCAAGATTATTTGGTGTCATGGCAACCAAAAAATGGAAGTATTTCAAAGGAAGAATCTGCCAACTCTGAATGTCCCCACTGTTAGGTCACATGTGATGAAGAATAAAAAGTGTTCCTGGATTAAGCATCAGACAAGCGTGTTTTGTAGAATTGTCAAGGAAGGAAGAATGAGGAAATACGAGAAAGAGGAACTATGGGTATAGGAACAAGTCTTTTTGAGAAGCTTGGAGGGAAAGTAGAGTGTGGATGAAGAACAAAAGTCTGAGTGACTTTTTTTCTCCTAATAGGAGAAAAGCCTGTTTGCAGATGAGAAATGGGAGGGAGGTGGCATGCAAAGTTGAAGATACAGGAGAGAGAGGAGTATCTTGGAAGACTAGAAGGATTGAAATACAGAGTTCACACAAAGGGACTGGTCTTGATAGGATGGGTGTAAATTATAGAAAGAGTGTGGATATGACAGTAAGATAATTAGGGAGTTCCCATATGATGACGGGCTTCCCTGGTGGCTCAGCTAGTAAAGAATCTGCCTGCAATGTGGGAGACCTGGGTTCGATCCCTGGGTTGGGAAGATCCCCTGGAGAAGGGAAAGGCTACCCACTCCAGTATCCTGGCCTGGAGAATTCCATGGACTGTAGAGTCTGTGGGGTCACAAAGAGTCGGACAAGACTGAGCGACTTTCACTTTCGCTTTCATATGATGCTATGGGGCTTCCCAGGTGACTCAGTAGTAAAAGAATCCACCTGCCAAAGCAGGAGACTTCAGAGATGCAGGTTCAATCTCTGGGTCAGAAAGATCCCCTAGAGGAGGAAATGGCAACCCACTCCAGTAATATTGCCTGGAGAATCCCGTGGACCAGAGGATCCTGGTGGCTACAGTCCATCGGATCCCTGAGAATCAGACACTACTTAGTGACTGAATATTTGATGGCTCCAGTTTTCTTAAAGTATCGGATATAGATATCCCCTGAGAATAAAGGGAAGAAGAGTGGATTTAAGAAGACAGGTGAAGGCATGACATATTTGACTAAAACCACATTTAGAGGCACGAGTGCTTGATTGAGGCTAGTCATCAGGGCCACTGAGTACAGCTGTGTAGGCATTGCACAAGGTTGCCATACCTCAGAGGGGCACTATTCACCTCATAAACATCTCAGATTTATATATGTGTCATGACAAGTTTCTGATAGATGGCAGTAAAGTACCTTGTTCTTGCAAAGTCAAGACATCACCACAGATTTCTGACAGAGGAGTCAAGTGTCTTGAGGAAGGGAGGTCGTGTTCTAATTCACACGCAAGCACTGTTTGGGATGCCTGTATTGTTACTCATGCAGTTAGAAGATAATACTAGTCTGCCCCGGTGGTGGATTTTTCTTCAGCACACAAGTTGCCGCAGGCACAGACATGAGAAGGTAGATGGGTCCCATCCATAGCTGGAGTTTTCTAGGAAGTTACGACCTGAGTAGAAAGAAGGACTGCCAGAAGAGCCAAACAGTATTTGACATGATGTCCATACAATCCAAGCTAGATGAAGAGGAACGTGAGGACAGAGGTCAGTGGATCTGAAGCGTCTGTAAGAATGCAGGCCTGGCTATCAGCTGTTACACTGGGAGCTCCTAAGAAAGTAAGTCTCAAGGATGGGAAGCTGTAATCAAAGAGTCTGATATTTGGTGATTCTGGAGGTAAGAAGTTTCTGGTGATGTTAGGGTCGGCATGGAGCAGAGGTGAGTGTGCTATTGATAGACTTAGTCTTCCAGTTCAGTTCAGTTCAGTTGCTCAGTCGTGTCCGACTCTTTGCAACCCCATGAATCGCAGCACGCCAGGCCTCCCTGTCCATCACCAACTCCCGGAGTTCACCCAGACTCACGTCCATCGAGTCAGTGATGCCATCCAGCCATCTCATCCTTTGTCGTCCCCTTCTCCTCCTGCCCCCAATCCCTCCCAGCATCAGAGTCTTTTCCCATGAGTCAACTCTTCGCATGAGGTGGCCAAAGTACTGGAGTCTCAGCTTTAGCATCATTCCTTCCAAAGAAATCCCAGGGCTGATCTCCTTCAGAATGGACCAGTTGGATCTCCTGGCAGTCCAAGGGACTCTCAAGAGTCTTCTCCAACACCACAGTTCAAAAGCATCAATTCTTCAGCACTCAGCTTTCTTCACAGTCCAACAACTCTCACATCCATACATGACCACTGGAAAAACCATAGCCTTGACTAGACGAACCTTTGTTGGCAAAGTAATGTCTCTGCTTTTGAATATGCTATCTAGGTTGGTCATAACTTTCCTTCCAAGGAGTAAGCGTCTTTTAATTTCATGGCTGCAATCACCATCTGCAGTGATTTTGGAGCCCCCCAAAATATAAAGTCTGACACTGTTTCCACTGTTTCCCCATCTATTTGCCATGAAGTGATGGGACCAGATGCCATGATCTTAGTTTTCTGAATGTTGAGCTTTAAGCCAACTTTTTCACTCTCCACTTTGACTTTCATCAAGAGGCTTTTGAGTTCCTCTTCACTTTCTGCCATAAGGGTGGTGTCATCTGCATATCTGAGGTTATTGATATTTCTCCCGGCAATCTTGATTCCAGCTTGTGCTTCTTCCAGCCCAGCGTTTC
Organism: Bison bison bison; assembly: GCF_000754665.1. Classification (NCBI taxonomy): domain Eukaryota; kingdom Metazoa; phylum Chordata; class Mammalia; order Artiodactyla; family Bovidae; genus Bison; species Bison bison. The sequence goes on from NW_011494706.1 coordinate 651,911, forward strand.
TCATTATGTACTCTGCATATAAGTTAAATAAGCAGGGTGACAATATACAGCCTTGATGTACTCCTTTTCCTATATGGAACCAGTCTGTTGTTCCATGTCCAGTTCAAACTGTTGCTTCCTGACCTGCATATAGATTTCTCAAAAGGCAGATCAGGTGGTCTGGTATTCTCATCTCTTTGATAATTTTTCACAGTTTATTGTGATCTACACAGTCAAAGGCTTTGGCAAAGTCAATAAAGCAGAAAGAGATGTTTTTAGACTTAGTCTTTACTCAGTGGGATAATGGGTTTCCCTGGTGACTCAGTGGTAAGGAATCTGCCTGCCAATGCAGGAGATGTGCAGAAGATTCGGGTTCCATCCCTGGTTCAGGAAGATCCCCTGGAGAAGGAAATGGCAACTCACTCCAGTATTCTTGCTGGAAAATTCCATGGACAGAGGAGCCTGGTGGGCTATAGTCCATGGGGTTGCAAAGCGTCTGACACAACCGAAGCAACTGAACACATGCCACACACAGTGGGATAGTAAGGAAATCTTTTTTTAACCTTCAATTGTCAATGTGCTCAAAACTCTAAAACACAAATCATATCCCAATAACTGAAGTTCAACTTTCTACATTTGAGCTCCAAAACATGAAAATAGAAATTAAATTGAAAGCATGATTAACATTTAAAATACAGTTTTATCTATGTGTGCTTTCTTAGATGTTGCTTAGCTATTTCTTAGAAATTACTAAGAGGATTTTAATTGTTTTACTCTTTAATCTGAAAAATATTTTAGCTCTGTTATTTAAGGTAAAACAATTTGAATATCTGTTTTTTAAGATTCTGTGCATTAGAGACATTGACGAATACGTCAATGATTTATGATTTATATGATTTATGAATACTTATGATTTATTCTAGAAATTTTGCTGGTAATTCCTCATAGTGTTATTACCTGTGTTGTTTCAGAATTCTGCTCTGGGAATAAGCCCAGTTGTTTTTGATGTTTTCTGGTATGCAGAGGTAGAGATAGTGTTCCTTTCTTGATATCTGGTGACATATTGGTAAGGCTTGTTTTAAAAATAAGTGCTCCGTGTGTGTGTGTGTGTGTGTGTGTGTGTGTGTGTGTGTGTGTGTATGTGTGTGTGTTACTGCTCAAGGGCAGAAAAGAGTAGTATTGAGGCTCAAAAAATTTACTTTTGAAAATAGGCTAGCACAATGGAAAGCTATTTAGGTGTGATAAAGTATCAATTATAATAAATGCAAAAGTAGTAAAAAGTGTAGAGTTAGGAAAGTATTTGAATAAAGGCCACATGAGGGATAAAGTTGTGGCTTAGACATAAACATTTAGGGTACGTGTAAGCTGAAGTCTGGGAAGTGAATAAAAATGTCTTGTATTCAAGAGAGATGAAAATAATAACTTTCAATATGCCTTATGACTGTGTCTGGGATACAAGGATATCTTGTTTCTCTCTCATGGCCATGTTTCCTTGATTGGATATTTGGATGCTGTTCCAGTTACTATGGCTGAGTAAATTACTCTGAAACTTAGTAGAATAAAACAGCCATTTATCATACTCATAGATTATGTGGGTCAGGAATTCAGACAGGGGACAGAAATGACCCTGGTGACTTCCAAGGCAAAGGACAGTGCAGCTCGGGACTGGCTCTTTTTCTCAGGACACTTGCCCTTGGAACCCAGCCGGCAGCCAGCATCAGGCCTGGCCTGAGACAGGTGGGCAGTTTGGGCTTCCTCACAGCTTGGTAGCCTCCCCAGATAAAGAGCCAGTTGGAAGCTTCATCGCCTTTTGCCTTAGAAGTCACACAGAGTCATTTCTGCCTTCTATTCATTGTCATTTCATTACAGAGCCTTTTCCATGTGTGACTGGAAATAGTACTGTGGCCGTTTTTGCAAAATACACTCTGCCATATACACTTACCGGTTCCTTTAAGCATTATTCAAAGGTGTCTTCCTGAGAGCCAGTGACACAGTCATTTAAAGTATATATTATTTCTTGGGTTTGTGGCTACCAAAATGCTCTGAAAAATTAGAGAGCCCCAAATACAAACAGTGCCAGCCCTCCCAGAACACCTAAAGAACAGTTTCCTCTCCTTCCTCTACACCTTCATAACCCTCCTTCCTTCCTCTACACCTTCATAACCCTCCTCAGCCTATGACCAGACCCCTCCTTCAGTGAGGACTATTGGCTTTCTTACCCTGCCCTTCTCATCAAAACTCAAAACCACAAGAACAAACACTTTTTCACCTCATTGTAATTCAGCCCAGCTAGCTTCCCTGCTGGCTCAGCAGTAAAGAACCCGCCTGCCAAAGCAGTTGACTCCAAAATCTCTGTCTCCTATCTAGGGTTTGATCCCTAGGTCAAGAAGATCCCCTGGAGGAGAAAATGGCAACCCACTCCAGTATTCTTGCCTGGGAAATCCCAGGGACAGAGGAACCTGGTGGACTGCAGTCCGTGGGCTCCCGAAAGAATCAGACAGGGCTTGGTGACTAAACAAAAGAACTCTCCTGAAATCTCATGACTTCCCCATGTTCAAAACCTATCAACAATTTTCAGGCTTTATCTTAAGGAATCTCTTCTCTACAGTATTTTATAATGTTGACCACTTCTTCCTGCTTTAAACTCTATGACCTTGACTCTCTGAAACTCTACACCCTAGTCTTCCTCCTCCCTTTGCTCCTTTTCATTGCTGTCTGCTTCTTTGCCCATCATGTTCATGTTGGCCTTTCCCAGGATCCCATCTTTGGCTAAATGTCAATTTGTGTTCTTGATTCAACTATAGTTGACTCCAAAATCTCTGTCTCGTATCTAGTCCTCTCTCTGAACTACCAGTTGAGCGTCTCTACTTTTCATGAGGAGGTGGGCCAGAACCTAAATGCAGGTCATCTGAAACTAATTTCATCTCCTTGTTTGCTTATATCACTACTCCATCACCTTACTCATTACAGCTCATTTCTTTATTCTCACTGAGGTCAAACACTGAGGAATATCTGAATGCCTTATTTTTTTGTACCTTCTGTTGTATCTAACAGATCACTGGATTTGTACATTTGACCTTCTAAATAGTCTTTAGATCTGTACTTTCTGTAAGCCTACCATCTCGGCTCTCCTGGGCTACTAAGCTCTACCACGCCTCCCTGCTTCACGTCTGCCTTCCACACTACCCAGTGTGATCTAAAACAAAACCCAACTCCAACCACATCACGTCTCTGCTCAGTGGCTGCTGAGGCCACAGGCCCAAGTTCAAGCTCCTCAACATCCCACAGAACCCACTGTGGCTTTGCTCCTGTCCAAATCTAGGGCCTTACCTCACACCATTTCCAGCCTCATTCTTTATACTGCAAAAACATGACGATGCTGCGTTTCCTCCAAACAACCAGCTGTTTCTTACACTCATCCCTTTGCTTATGTTGTCTCCTCTGCCAGGAGAGAAACTGAGGTCAATACCAATTCAGCAAGTAGGCAGTTGATAACCACTACTGCCTCAGCCTTGAGAAAGAGAACAGAAGTACACAAGGAAAGTGGGGGGTGTGGGGTAGCACAGCGTGCAAGGCAGGATGGGTGGATGTTTGTGACAATGGGTGACATTTGCTCAAACCACATTTTCTGCCATAGGCCATTAGCTTGTATTCTACTTCCATATTCTGGCTTGTGGTAGACCACAGTCAGTATTGTTTGTCACATATATAACTTACGGAAACTTTATAGTTTTCAAAAGAAAATTCATAGAAATATTTGGTTCCAGAATATACAAAATCTTTGGCTGACAAAGTTATCTCTCTGGGCAAACACTTTTGGTTGATTCCCTAACTTCCATTGCAACCCAGATGGTTAGTCTTAAGACAGTACTTCTCCAAGTGTGGTCCACAGCTATATCAGCATCACATAGGAACCTAGAAATGCAAATTCTTGACTGCCCCCATCAGACCTATTCAATCAGAAGTTCTGGGGGGTGGGACCCAGCAACCTGTGTGTTAATAAGCTCCTCCAGGTGATTCTGATGAATGCAGAAGCTTGGGAAGCACTGGTCTGAGACAGTCTTGATAATTTCATTCTCTCTGACACTGGTTCAAGAATTTGTAGGTTACCAAATTCTGACTAGTGAGAGAAAGTTGATCATGTTGGTAAAGAGGCTTCTGTGAAAAATGTCCTTGTTCCTAAGAAGGATACTCAGGAAAAGGCCACTCCTGGGAATTTCCTGGTGGTCCAGTGGTTAGGACCCTGCTCTTTAACTGCTGAGGGCCAGACTTCAATCCCTCGTTGGGGAACTAAGAGTCTTCAAGCCACATGGCACAGCCAGAAAAAAAAAAAACAAAACAAAAACACTCCTATACTTACCTGGATGTTACCATGTCTGGTTGTGACCCTGGAACTGCGTCAGCCTTCTGCAAACCATAAAATGAAAAGTGAGTGTTAGTCACTCAGTCGTGTCCAACTCTTTGAGATCCATGGACTCTAGCCCACTAAGCTTCTCTGTCCATGGGATTCTCCAGGCAAGAATACTGGAGTGGATAGCCAATCCCTTCGCCAGGGGATCTTCCCAATCCAGGAATCAAACCCAGGTCTCCTACATTGAAGGGAGATTCTCTACTATCTGAGCCACCAGGGAAGCCCCCCAGGAATCATGAAGGTGCCAGCTAATGGCAAACGCAGTAGACTCAGAATGGTTACACAGTAAATTGAAATAAATTTCAGTCCTTCAAGGGCTTCCCTGGTGGCTCAGATGGTAAAAAGTCTGCCTGCAATGTAGGAGACCCTCCTTCGATCCCTGGGTTCCTGGAGAAGAGACAGGCTACCCACTCCAGTATTCTTGCCTGAAGAATCCCATGGATAGAGGAGCCTGGCGGGCTACAGTCCATGGGGTCACAAAGAGTTGGACAGGGCTGAATGACTAACACTCAGTCCTTCAGGACTTCAGAGGCAGCTTTGGAGGCAGTTCTACCTCTTGAGTATGTAGTGTTAATTCACTAAATGCATCATAATTGTTTACACCTGTTTTAACCATTCTCTGATGGCTTGTTTAAAAAAAATAAAAATGGCTGCATATACTTATTCTTTATATACATATACATGCACTTAGTCACGCCTGAAAGCTCTTCCTTTGTTTTTATAGATGGCACCAAATGGTGATTTTAATTACTTAGCATGTTTGTGAGATTCTTCGAAACCAAGTGAAACCCAGATGTCCCATTCACTTCCATAGTGGTCACACTGCACTTGAACCACAAATAATGGTGCTCCAAGCCCTTTCCTTGTTTTTCCCAGAGGTACAGGCCTTTCCCAGGAGTCCCAGCCCAGGCACCCCAGGGAATCCCCCAGGAATGCTGTGCTCCTCCAGTCTGCTGTGTCCGTGTGTCCTCAGTCAGCTTATCAGCCTCCGGTCTGCCTGGCTGCTTTCTGTATCCCTCACCGGCCTGTAAGGGAGGAGAGTTAGAATGCGGATGTGTGAGTCCTGCTGGAATTCACTCCAGATACGGATACTTTCAGAGTCTACTTCTGGAGGATGCCCCTCTCCTCCAGACCCAGCGGGACCCCTTGTCGCAGAGATGGCTTCACTCTCCCACCTGGGAGTGTCAGGGCCTCATTGTGCCCCCCTCTCCCGAGGTTCTCAGAGAGGACTGAAGTCTTACTTGTCGAAGGGGAAGCTGTGCTGGAGACACAATCCACCTGCCAGGAAGATTAGCACTCACTTTATTTTTGTTTTAATTAATTAATGAATTTTAGTTGGAGGATAATTACACTATTGGGATGGCTTTTGCCATACGTCACTATGAATTAGCCATAGGCATACATGTGTCCCCCACATCTTGAACCCCCCTCCCACTCCCTCCCACCCTATCCCTCGAGGTTGTCATAGAGCGCTGGCTTTGGGTGCCCTGTTTCATACATCAAACTCCCACTGGCTGTTTGTTTTACATATGGTAATGCATGTTTCAATGCTGTTATTCTCTCATATCATCCCACCCGTTCCTTCTCCCACTGAGTCCACAAGTCTGTTCTTTATGTCTGTTGTCTCTCTTGCTGCCCAGTACGTAGGATTTTCGGTACCATCTTTGTAGACTTCATATATATATTACTTTATAATGCATAGCACTTTAGCTCCTCCTCTCTCCCTTCTGCCTCCTTTCCAGTATATGTTCTTGCTTCTGAATAATCAAAGACCTACTCAAGTGCTTTCCTGAGGTCAAATGAGCAATTTCTCCCCAAAGATGAATTCAGAACTCACTTCGAAGGCCATTTCCCACTCTTTGGCTGTCAAGGTTTGCAAAGATGTGAAAGTTGAGTCTTTGCTGAGCCAGCACTTTGCACAAGGGTCAGGTGCTCTCTGAGGGGTGGTGGTCAGCGGGGGTTAGAGGTTCCGAAGACAAAGCCGGAAAGAAGAGCTGCCATACCGGGCCTTTCATGAAGAGCCACACAACTAGACCTCAAAGACTCTAGAGCCAGAGGGTCCCTTGGGATTTTAAAACGGGCTTATCTCATCTCTCCCGCAGCAGTAGAACTCAGCGGCTTCCTCGGCAACTGCACAGCCACTCTCTGGGTCTGGTCTTATTATAAAGTCTCCCCGCTGCTCATTGTCTGTCTCCTTCCACATTCCTCAGTTCAGACTTAAGGAGACAGAGTTTGACTGGCCTAGTTCATCAAAGCCTTTTGTGTTTGAGCTGAGTTCCTTTTATACCAGATGACCTCGCAGGTTATTGACCCAGATGGAATGACTCCCTTGGGTCCGGTGTCAACCTCAGGTCTAATCAGCTGTGTTGACAGCATGGAGGTGGGGATAAGAGGCCAGGTCTCCACAAAGCCACTCCACTTCCGGAAACAGGCAGTGGTTACTCCTTCAGCAGAGGCTGTGAGTGGGGCAGTTTCCCTGAAAGGAGCCTGTGGGGTCCGGTCGGGGTAATTATGCTGCAGTGTAGCTGCGGGGTGGCTTCCCTGGTCACCCGGTGGTAAAGGATCTGCCTGCCAGTGCAGGAGACGCAGGCTTGGTCCCTAGGTCAGGAAGATCCCCTGGAGAAGGAAGTGACAACCCATTCCAGTACTCTTGCCTGGAGAATCCCGTGGGCAAAGGAGCCTGGCGGGCGGCACTCCATGGGGTCTCAAGAGTTGGACACAACTAAACAACGAAGTGGTAGAATGCAGTCCCTTCTACAGGGAAGCAAGGAAGGCTGCCTTTTCATTAATGACTGACATCTACATTCTGACCTCATCAAGCTGTCCTTTCTGGGCCTCTGTTTCTTTTTCTTTCTTTCTTTTTTTAACTTTTTATTTTGTATTGGGGTATAGCTGATTAACAAACAATGCTGTGTAGTCGCATGTATACCACAGAGGGACTCAGCTATACATATACATGTATCCATTCTCCCCCAGACTCCCCTCCCATCCAGGCTGCCACACAACATTGAGCAGAGTTGGATGTCAGTTTCTTCATCTGCAAAATGAAACAGTTTATCTTAGTGATTTCTAAATACCTTTCACTCAGGCCTGGTCCCAGTTGTGCAAGTCCAGCCTTATACAGTATTTGGAACTCTCTTTAGGAAAAAAAGCCTACATAATTAGGCGTGAGGTCTTTGAAGGGGCCCTGACTCAAGCTTGCTCCATTTCATATAAATCCATCTCTGTTTAAATGCATTGTCGACTGAGGATATTTTCAACTTATCCTGATAAGAGTTTATCAGGATGTAACTGCTATGTAAGTCAAGATTAAGATCTGTATACATTCTTCAAGGTGTATCCATGCTTCAAAGACGGTAGCAATATATCTCAGCTAATATGTATCTTCAGGCCTTTGATACATTATAGCTTTTATCTGTTGAGTTTGTACTTGTTGTTACCATTGTATTGCACTATATCTGCCTCTTCACACAACATAGATCAGTAGCTCCAAAGAAATTCCTGGTAATGTAAAAATTGAGACAAAGATATTGATGTAATAGTTCAGGACAACTAACTTTATAAATAATAGTGAACAGAGCTCGGAAGGCAGGGTGGGTAGGAGTGGATTGTGATGTATATTTGCTGGTTGGGTTTCACACCAGCAACCAAAAAGGAAAAGTTCTGAAAGGAAGTATGGGATTATGGAAAAACTAGATTTAACCGACTCATCAAAGTCGGGGCAAGAACAATTACGGATTTTTTCATGATATTTTCTCCATAATGTCCAATGTACATCTGTTAAACTTAGGGGGAGAGGGATTTCCCCCAGAATAAGACAAAATGATGCTTTGTTTCTAGTATAAAGTTAATGAATTTTAGTAGCAAAACAGAGGAAAATAGTAGAATGGGAAAGACTAGAAATCTCTTCAAGAAATTAGACATACAAAAGGAACCTTTCATGCAAAGATGGGCACAATTAAGGACACAAACTGTAAGGACCTGTTAGACAAGATTAAGAAGAGGTGGCAAGAATACACAGAACTGTATGAAAAAGGTCTTAATGACCCAGATAACCATGATGGTGTGGTCACTCACCTAGAGCTGGACATCCTGGAATGTAAAATCAAGTGGGCCTTAGGAAGCATCACTATGAACAAAGCTAGTGGAGGTAATGGAATGCTAGCTGAGCTATTTCAAATCCTAAAGGATGATGTTGTTAAAGTGCTGCACTCAGTATGTCAGCAAATTTGGAAAACTCAGCAGTGGCCACAGGACTGGAAAAGATCAGTTTTCCTTCCAATCCCAAAGAAAGGGAATGCCAAAGAATGTTCAGTCCATCATACAATTATGTTCATTTCACATACTAGTAAGGTTCTACTAAAAATCCTTCAAGCTAGGCTTTAGCAGTAAATGAACTAAGAACCTCCAGATGTACAAGCTGAGATTAGAAAAGGAAGAGGAACCAGAGATCAAATTGCCAACATTTGTTGGATCATGGAGAAAGTAAGGGAATTCCAGAAAAACATCTATTTCTGCTTCATTGACTACACTAAAGCCATTGACTGTGTGGATCACAGCAAACTGTGGAAAATTTTTACCAGGCCACCTTATTAGTCTCCTGAGAAACCTGAATGTGGGTCAAGCAGCAATAGTTAGAACTGGACATGGAACAACTGACTGGTTCAAAATTGGGAAAGGAGTACGACAAGGCTACATATTGTTGCCCTTCTTATTTAACTTACATGCAGAGTACATCGTGCAAACTGCCAGGCTGGATGAATCACAAGCAGGATTCAAGACTGCTGGGAGAAATATCAATAACCTCAGATATGCAGATGATACCACTCTAATGGCAGAAAGTGAGGAGGAACTAAAGAGCATCTTGATGAGGCTGAAAGAAGAAAGGGAAAAAACTGGTTTGAAACTCAACATTCAAAAAACTAAGATCATGGCATCCAGTCCTATCACTTCATGGCAAATAGATGGGGGGAAATGGAAACAGTGACAGACTTTAGTTTCTTGGGCTCCAAAATCACTGTGGATGCTCACTGCAGCCATGAAATTAAAAGATTCTTGCTCCTTGGAAGGAGAGCTATGACAAACATAGATAGCATATTAAAAAACAGAGAGATCACTTTTGCCGACAAATGTCCATATAGTCAAAACTATGGTATTTCCAGTAGTTGTGTATGGATATGAGAGTTGGACCATAGAGAAGGCCGGGCACCAAAGAACTGATGCTTTCAAGTTGTGGTGCTGAAGAAGACTCTTGACAGAGTCCCTTGGACAGCACAGAGATCAAACCAGTCAATTCTAAAGAAAATGAACCCTGGATATTCATTGGAAGGACTGATGCTGAAGCTTCAATACTTTGGCCACCTGGTGCAAAGAGCTGACTCATTGGGAAAGACCCTGATGCTGGGAAAGATTGAAAGCAAAAGGAGAAGAGGGTGGCAGAGGATGAGATCATTAGGTAGCATCACTGACTCAATTGACATGAATTTGAGCAAACTTTGAGAGATCATGAAGGACAGAGGAACCTGGTGTGTTGCAGTCCATGGGTTTGCAAAGACTTGAACACAACTTAGTGAATGAACAACAACAAAGTCCTATTGATAAAGGCATTTGCACCACTGTTCATGCTTTTTGAGTAAACCTGGTCCATACTTTATCAACTCAGAACTGAGAAGCTGTGTTCTTTAAGGAATCAATGTGAAGAATGCAGCTTGCAATGCCACCTCTCTTGTTTTTTTTTTCCTCTTGGCTTTTTGCTGCTTTATTGTTGTTCAGTTGCTCAGTCGTTCCCTTGATATCTCCTGTTTTCTTTCCCATTCTATTGTTTTCCTCTATTGTTTTCTTTGCCTGTTCAGTTAAGAAGGCTTCCTTACCTCCCTTTACTATTCTCTGGAACTCTGCATTCATTTGGGTGTATATTTCTCTTTCTCCCTTGCCGTTCACTTTTCTTTCCTCAGCTATTTTGTAAAGCCTTCTCAGACATCCACTTCGCCTTCTTGCATTTCTTTTTCTTTCTGATGGTTTTGGTCACTGCCTCCTGTACAGTGTTACAAACCTCCCCGTCCATAGTGCTTCAGGCATTCTGCCTACCAAATCTGATCCCTTGAATCTATTCATCACCTCTACTGTATAATCATAAGGGATTTGATTTAGGTCATACTTGAATGTCCTAGTGGTTTTCCCTGCTTTCTTCAATTTAAGTCTGAATTTTGCAATAAGGAGTTGATGATTTGAACAAGCTCCAGGTCTTGTTTTTGCTGACGGTATAGAGCCTCTCCATCTTCAGATATAAAGAACATAATCAGCCTGATTTAGGTGTTGGCCATCTGATGATGTCCATGTATAAAATCATCTCTTGGGTTGTTGGAAAAGCGTGTTTGCTATGAGCAGCATGTTCTTTTGACAAAACTGTTAGCCTTTGCCCTGCTTCATTTTGTACTCCAAGGCCAAACATGCCAGTTATTTGGGTTATCTCTTGACTTCCTACTTTTGCATTCCAATGTCAAATGGTGAAAGGGACATATATATATATATATATTTTTTGGTGTTAATTCTAGAGAGTGTCATAGGTCTTCATAGAATTGGCCAGTTTCTGCTTCTTCTGCATCGATGGCTGGGGCATAGACTTGGATTGCTGTGATGCTGAATACCAAGATCATCCTGTCATCTTTGAGACGGTACTTGTACCCAAGTATGGCATTCAGGATGCATACTATGAGGGATACTCCCTTTCTTCTGAGGGATTATTACCCACAGTAGTAGATACAATGCTATCTGAATGAAATTTGTCCATTCTCCTCCATTTTCAGTTCACTGATTCCTAAGGTGTTGATGTTCAGTCTTGCCATCTCCTTGCTTGACTACTTCTTTACTGGGAAATGTGAACAATGGTGCAAATTCGTTTATCATTATGACTTTGCTCTTTCCCAACACCTAATGAAGGGAACAATTGATATACATAGTTTAGCACAACTTAAAACCGTATTTAAATACTGCAATGGACTGTAAAATATTAGAGCCCACTGTCACAAAAGACTGGATTGGAGTATACATACCACCATGCCCCAAGTAGACACAGCTCTCCAGCTTTTTTCAGTGTGAAATGCGGTCAGTTGGCTGGTGAGCTGGCAGTGGTCTTCTGTTATAAATATCTCCACAGTGTTGGTTCATGCTCAGTTTGAAAAGGAAGACATTATTTTTGCTCCTCTTCTTTTCTTTTAATGTGGTTGGAAAATGGTAGACATAATTTTTGAAGGATCTGAAACATAGTTTTTATCATGTTTTCATGGTTACCATCTTTGTTGCTTTCACCCTTCCCCCAGTGAATACTTTTATTAATGCCCATATGTACATCAGAATTGAAGCAAAAATATGGAGGGTTCCCACATGCCCCTCCCTTACCAAACACATAGCCTCCCTCACCAGCAGGATCCCATATCAGTGTGATATAGTTGTCATAATCAATGAACCAGCATTGATACATTACCAACCAAAGTCTGCCATTTATAGTAGAGTTCACTCTTTGTGTTACAGATTATATGGGCTTGAATAAATGTATAATTTCATGTATTTACCATTATAGTATCATATGGAATAGTGTCACTAAACCAAAATAAGAAATCAAATTAAAGACTAATAAAATACAGTAGAGAAATAAAACATAAAATAAAATTCTTATACTAATTGTGAACTAAAGTATGACAGAGTTGAGACCAAACATATTAGTCTTATCAATAAATGTAAATGGGCTTAAATGGGCTTTAAATGGGCTTCACCTATTTAAATAAAAGATTTTCCACTGGACTTACCCAGGAAAATTCAACTATATACTGTATCTAAAATAAAATTGTTAATAAAGGCTAAAAATAAAGGGATAAGCAAAGAGTTACCAAGCAAGTGGAAGTAATGTTAATAAGAAAGCAGATGTAGAATATCTATATAACTTAAAAAAAAAAAAAAGCACCTTTTAGGTGAAAAAAAAGGACACTTTTTAATGCTAAAAGCCAAAATTTACAATGGACATAAAACATTTATGGGTATCTAGGTACTAAATTATTTAGCAACCACTTTTAGAAAGTACAGTTTACAAGAGATGCAAAGGGAAACAGAAGAAAAAACCTACTAATAGAAAAATTTAACATAATAACTCTCAGTGTAAGACAAATCAGGTTAAAAAAGTAAACATGTTGAAGATTTAAACAGCATAATCAATAAGGATATATATCACACTCTACACTCAGACAACAGAAAATACACTTTCTTCTTTTTTTAAAACTTTTTATTGTGTATTGAGTATAGTCAGTTAACTGGAGAAGGAAATGGCAACCCACTCCAGTGTTCTTGCCTGGAGAATCCCAGGGACTGGGGAGCCTGGTGGGCTGCCGTCTATGGGGTCGCACAGAGTCGGACACGACTGAAGCGACTTAGCAGCAGCATAGTCAGTTAACAGTGTTGTGATGGTTTCAGGTAGATAGCAAAGGGACTCAGCCAAACATATACAGGTATCCATTCTACCCCAAACTCCCCTCCCATCCAGGCTGCCACATAACATTGAGCAGAGCTCCATGTGCTATATGGTGGGTCTTTATTGTTTATCCATTTTAAATACAGCAGAGTGTACATGTCCATCCCAGACTCCCTAACTGTCCTTTCCCTTTATCCGTCACACTTTTTTAAGTGAACATGAAACATTCACCAAAAAGAAAAGATCCTGTGTAAATACGGAGTAATCTGCATGGAGGATCTGATTCATGAGATCTATACCGTTGGAAAACATTTCAAAGAAGCCAACGACTTCCTGTGGCCCTTTAAATTGTCTTTTCCATGAGGTGAAATGAAGAAAAAGACAACCCATTTTGTAGAAGGTGGAGATGCTGGCAACAGGGAAAACCGGATCAACAGGCTTATTAGAAGGATGACCTAAGGTATCTACCAGGATTATTTTTGTAATTTGGTCAGTTAATAAACAATTGAAACAAACAAAATACTAATTTAAGTAAATAATGATAGTAAATTTAATACTACTGAATAAAGGCTCCATGTGCTACACCGATATAAATGAACAGGTAAACAAATAATGAAGAAGGGAAAGCTTTAGTATAATAGAAAATGCACTAAAAAATGTAGAGGGAATGATGGAATTAGAAAATCACCTTCTGCCAAGTCATCGTAAAAATAATTGTTACAAGCAAGAATCATCGTGAATGCTAAAACTAACAGATGAAAGTTTGAGACTACAATAGGCTAATAGAGTTTTGCCAAGAGAACACACTGGTCATAGCAAACACCCTCTTCCAACAACACAAGAGGAGACTTTACACATGGACATCACCAGATGGTCAATACTGAAATCAGATTGATTTTATTCTTTGCAGCCAAAGATGGAGAAGCTCTATACAGTCAGAAAAAAACAAGACCAGGAGCTGACTGTGGCTCATATCATGAACTCCTTATTGCCAAATTCAGACTTAAATTGAAGAAAGTAGGGAAAACCACTGGACCATTCAGGTATGACCTAAATCAAATCCCTTATGATTATGCAGTGGAAGTGAGAAATAGATTCAAGGGATTAGATCTGATAGACAGAGTGCCTGAAGAACTATGGACAGAGATTCATGACATTGTACAGGATGCAGGGATTGAGACCATCCCCAAGAAAAAGAAATGCAAAAAGGCAAAATGGTTATC
>NW_011494706.1:666084-666885 GCF_000754665.1 Bison bison bison
GTGGCCACAGGACTGGAAAAGGTCAGTTTTCATTCCAATCCCAAAGAAAGGCAATGCCAAAGAATGCTCATACTACCACACAATTGCACTCATCTAAGTGATGCTCAAAATTCTCCAAGCCAGGCTTCAACAGTACGTGAACCATGAACTTCCAAATGTTCAAGCTGGATTTAGAAAAGGCAGAGGAACCAGAGATCAAATTGCCAACATCCGTTGTATCATCACAAAAGCAAGAGGTCCAGAAAAACATCTACTTCTGCTTTATTGATTACACAAAAGCGTTTGACTGTGTGGATTACAACAAACTGTGGAAAATTCTGAAAGAGATGGGAATACCAGACCACCTGACCTGCCTCTTGAGAAATCTGTATGCAGGTCAGGAAGCAACAGCTAGAACTGGACATGGAACAACAGACTGATTCAAATAGGGAAAGGAGTACGTCAAAGCTGTTTATTTTCACCCTGCTTATTTAACTTATATGCAGAGTACATCATGAGAAATGCTGGACTGGATAAAACACAAGCTAGAATCAAGATTGCCGGGAGAAATATCAATAACCTCAGATACGCAGATGACACCACCCTTATGGCAGAAAGTGAAGAAGAACTAAAGAGCCTCTTGATGAAAGTGAAAGAGGAGAGTGAAAAAGTTGGCTTAAAACTCAACTTTAGGAAAACTAAGATCATGACATCTGGTCCCATCACTTCATGGCCAGTAGATGGGGAAACAATGGAAACAGTGAGAGACTTTATTTTGGGGGACTCCAAAATCACTGCAGATGGTGATTGCAGCTGTGAAAT
>NW_011494706.1:666985-667541 GCF_000754665.1 Bison bison bison
TGACATTGTACAGGATGCAGGGATTGAGACCATCCCCAAGAAAAAGAAATGCAAAAAGGCAAAATGGTTATCCGAGGAGGCCTTACAAATAGCTGAGAAAAGAAGAGAAGTGAAAAACAAAGGAGAAAAGTTATACCCATCTGAATGCAGAGTTCCAAAGAATAGCAAGGAGAGATAAGAAAGCTTTCCTCAGCAATCAATGCAAAGAAATAGAGGAAAACAGTAGAATGGGAAAGGCGAGAGATCCCTTCAAGAAAATTAGAGATACCAAGGGAACATTTCATGCAAAGATGGGCACAATCAAAGGCAGAAGCAGTATAGACCTAACAGAAGCAGGAGATATTAAGAAAAGGTGGCAAGAACTATACAAAAAAGATCTTAATGACCCAGATAACCACGATGGTGTAATCACTCACCTAGAGCCAGACATCCTGGAATGCCAAGTCAAGTGGGCTTTAGAAAGCATCACTAAGAACAAAGCTAGTAGGGGTAATGGAATTCCAGCTGAGCTATTTCAAATCCTAAAATATGATGTTGTGAAAGTGCTGCACTCAAT
>NW_011494706.1:667641-678223 GCF_000754665.1 Bison bison bison
GAAGAACTAAAGAGCCTCTTGATGAAAGTGAAAGAGGAGAGTGAAAAAGTTGGCTTAAAACTCAACTTTAGGAAAACTAAGATCATGACATCTGGTCCCATCACTTCATGGCCAGTAGATGGGGAAACAGTGGAAACAGTGAGAGACTTTATTTTAGGGGACTCCAAAATCACTGCAGATGGTGATTGCAGCTGTGAAATTAGAAGATGCTTATTCCTTGGAAGGAAAGTTATGACCAACCTAGACAGCATATTATAAAGCAGAGACTTTACTTTGCCAACAAAGGTTCGTCTAATCAAAGCTATAGTTTTTCCAGTAGTCATGTATGGATATGAGAGTTGGAATATAAAGAAAGCTGAGTGCGGAAGAATTGATGCTTTTACACCATGGTGTTGGAGAAGACTCTTGAGAGTCCCTTGGACTGCAATGTGAACCAACCCGTCCATCCTGAAGGAAATCAATCCTGAATATTCATTGAAAGGACTGATACTGAAGCTGAAACTCCAATACTTTGGCCACTTGATTCCTCATTTGAAAGGGCCCTGATGCTGAGAAACATTGAAGGTGGGAGGAGAAGTGGATGACAGAAGATGAGATGGTTGGATGGCATCACTGACTCAATGGACCTGAGTTTGAGTAAACTTTGGGAGTTGGTGATGGACAGAGAGGCCTGGCATGCTGCAGCCCATGGCATCGCAGAGAGTTGGACACCACTAAGCAACTGAACTGAACCAAACTAAGACTAGGATATTTGCATTGTCTCCAAATATATCGCAGCAAGCTGCCTTTTATTTACAAAAGGGTAAAGTAGTAACTAAGTGGAGAAACCTGACAACACCATCTTAACCAAAAGGTTAAGGTTTACATTGCTCTTAACGGGGCCATTATGCACTTCTGAATATACTGCATAGAGAAAAAGCCAGAGTAACATTTGTATTATGCTGTCAGAGGTGTGTGACCTTAATCTAATCACAGGAACACAAAGGACAATTCAAAATGTGCGACATTCTATGAAATGCCTGGCCTGTGTAAGAACAGACTCAGGAACCATCAGATTAAAGGAGACTGAAAAGTCATGACAACTGAATGCAGTGTGTGATTTTAGACTTTCTGTTGCTAAAAAATATCAATGGGACATTGGACAAAATCTCAGTAAGATTTTATAGATTAGATAATATTTCAATGTTAATTTCCTGATTTTGACAAGTTTACATAAGAGTATCCCTTATTTTTAGGAAATACACATTGAAATACTTAGTAATAAAGGAACATTATAATCCACAACTTAAACAGTTTGGGAAAAATATGTGTATTTATGTGAGTTTAGATAAAGAAGAGACAGTTTAGCAAATGTTAGCATTATGAGAATCTAGGTGAAGTGTATCTAGGAATACAAAGAATTCTTGCAACTATTCTGAAAGTCTGAAGTTATATTTGATGACTTCATGGTTTGAACTTGAGTACACTCCTTTATAATGTTATTCACATTAAGAAATTAAGCATTAGCATGATGGAATGGCACTGAAAAAAAGTGACTATTAATTCTGCATATAATATCGTATTTATATTGTAACCATGATTGCAGGTGGCACAGTGGTAAAAGAATCCGCCTGCCAATACAAGAGATGCAGGAGACACGGATTCCATCCCTGGAGTTGGGAAGATCCCCTGGAGAAGGGAATGGCTACCCACTCCAGTATTCTTGCCTGGAGGATCCCATGGACAGAGGAGCCTGGAGTCCATGGGGTTACAAAGAGTCAGATACGACTCAGCACACACTTTTTCAAACATGATTGCAGTAGTCACAATAAAGTGCAAGCATATGTCTTTGCAACTGTAGTAAAACCTGGTCTGTGTCTTTCAGGTGTGATGATCTAGGGTTGGCTGGTATCAGCCACCTTATGCACCAAGACAGTGATTTCAGTCACTCTCACAAAATTGGAGGAGGGGAGGGCAGAGGGGCAGCTGTAATTCTGTTAGATTATTGGAGCTTACTGAAGTCAGATAATGGTTCCTCACATTTGCTGACTGCTCTGTGGCTATGGAATAAACAACTCTGATGGCCGTTTAGTCATCATTCCACTAGAGTCATGTCCCCGAGGAACACCAGTGCAGTAAAATTTTAGAAGCTAAATGTTTAACTTTCCAGGCTGTCTGTGCAAAACAAAGCAAGGTTCACAGAAGCAAGCTTCCTTGTTCACTAAACACTCAGCCCAGAAGAACTGAGAGATTGCACATGTCACTGTGAACCTTGCACTGTCAGATTTATAAACTTCACAAACCAAAAATAGATTCTGTGGTTGATCCAAAAACCTACAGTCTCACGATAAACGCATGGTGGGTGAAACCTTTCAAATGTTAGTTTTAGTTCCTACTCTGTTCCCCTGCGTGTGATTGAATCAGGTTGAGCTGATTTGAGCCTGGGAGAGGAAATATTGCCTCTGTAGGATTTTCTAGGACCTCTGAAGGAAGATACCAAATAACCAGTTTGGGTAGGTTTTAGGATCCTCCAGGGGGCACCAGAACACTCCAGTGTAGTCGATCCCATTTCGTTAAGCCCAGAAAGGCTAACCGTGTTACCTGTTATAATTGATTCACCCACTGTAACTTTCTCAGTTCCACTAACACTTTTTTCGTACATTTGCTTTTTTCTTCTTTTTTTTCCTACATTTGCTTTTACAACATTTATGAGTTTATGGACTGTTTCTGCCTCTGAGGAGGCAAAGGAAGGAAAGAGATCATCTCTTGGATGAGCCTTAGAAACCAGAGCCATGTCTCCTCAGGGTAAATATGAAAGCTCTCAGCCCACTCTCAGTGTAAGGATTTTCCAAATGTTCCTAATCTGGCTGGGGGTAGGGGGGAAACTTGAGGAAACTGAGAATTCATTCACTTTCTCAGCTTCAGGCTGTATATAAGCCACCCTGTTATTATCATTATTAATAATAAACAGTGAATGTCAAATAGGCACTTCATGGTGGAGTTTTATATGAATTTTATGCAGAAGTGAGGGGTTGCCTGGCTACTGCATAATATTAGTCAGTTCTGATCCAAGAGCACAAAATTCCGACAGGCCTCCCGAGCCTGTCCCTCCAATTAGTGGCTGCTTCATTACGAATAAAGAACCCTCATTACTGTGGGCCTTCAAGTGAAATAGGATCCCCTACCTCTTGAAATCTGCCTTTCTAAGTACAGACGGTTCCCAACTTACCAACAATCCACTTAAGAACCACCAAGGCATTCAGAGGCTGCCTAGACTCCTGCAGCTGCTGCCCGCCCGGGCCCCCTGCCCAGCCCCCCCTGCCCCAGTCGCGCCCCCCCCCCCCCATGCCCCTGGTCTGCTCAAGGGAGCTCTGCCCTCCCCCCCTGCAGAGCCAGCTGCCCACCTGCCCGCCAGACTGTGGACTCAGAGCTGGGGGTTCAGTGAGGCCTCCGAGCTACCGCTGGTTTTATAGCTGAGCTCAGCTATGGGGTAAATAGGCTTTTGTGGCCTGGCCTGGGAACCGAACCACCATTTATAAAAAAAGAAAAAAGAAAAAAAAAAAAACCTGTCTCCATGGGAGAATGTATTGTGCATTCCCAACAAGGAGCCAACAAACATTAGAATGTCTGTGGAAACTGTCTCTATGCTCCCAGCAGGGCAGAGAGGAGGAGGAAGGGTGGCCGAGTGCCCTGGGTTAGGGTACAACTCTAGCACTAAGGCCTTCTCTCCCCCAGCACTGAAGAGCCTTGCAAGCCCTTTAATCTCTCTGCAAAACAATGGGATTGGACTAAATGAGTTAAAAACATCTTTTTGGTATGGTTGATCAAAGGTCTATCCTCATTTCATTCCTTCCTTCCTTCCTTCATTCGTTCACTGGCATTTTACTCAGACTTTGTGCCAGACTCCAGACTAAGTGTGGGCTTCCCAGCTAGTACTAGTGGTAAAGAACCTGCCTGCCAATGCAGGAGATGTAAGAGACAGGGTTCGATCCCCAGGTCAGGAAGTTCCCCTGGAGGAGGACACAGCAACCCACTCCAGTATTCTCGCCTGGAGAATCCCTTGGACAGAGGAGCCTGGTGGGCTACAGTCCATGGGGTTGCAAAGAGTTGACATGACTGAAGCGACTTAGCACGCACGCACGCTGTTAGGGATACAGTGAAAGAATTCAGATCATATAGATCCTTCCTCTCAGAGTATTGAGTGCTTGGTAGGGGAGACAAATGTCTAAGCAAATGCTTGTAACATGAGTGTTATATGCGATGATCACAGGGTATTATGAGGGCGGTCAGGAGAACGGCGTCTAAGTTGATGAAGATTTCCTCAAAGCGGGGGGCCTCCCAGATTTTCTCCTGCCTTGGTTTTTGCTTTCATTCTCGCCTCTCCCTGGTTATCAAGTATGGCTTCTTCATCCACTGTTCTGACGGTTGAGCTTAGTCCCTGGGCCTCTCCGGGGGAGGCTTTCCTTGCTTCCTGAATCACTGGGAGGTGGAATGCAGGGGACGGGCCTGCCAAAACCATAGGCTTGATTCCCATGAGCACTGCCCTCAATCCTGCCTTTTCCCTGCTGATGAACCACTGCCTAAAAGGCTCTCTCCTCCTCTCTCAGAGCCTTCCCTGCCCTGACCCTTTGGGTTGCCAATAGTTGTGCTATTCCCTCATATAAAAAAGGTCTTCACCCCCCAAAATGCTTCTTAAGACCTAGCTACCTCTTGCTCGCTTGTATCTATCATCCCTGAACCGCTTCTATCAAAAATCCCTGCCAGGCTACCACCCTTACCCCATTCTGTTGTTGTTGTTATTCAGTCGCTCAGTCGTGTCCAACTCTTTGTGATCCCATGGACTGCAGGACGCCAGGCTCCCTGTCCTTCACTGTCTCCTGGAGTTTGCTCAGATTCATGTCTGAGTCAGTGATGCTGTCTAGCCATCTCCCTGCTGCCCACATTCTCCTTTTGTCTTCAGTCTTTTCCAGCAAGAGGGTCTTTTCCAGTGAGTTGGCTCTTTACATGCTCACTATTAAAATAATACTAATGAAGGTGATTCCAAAAGGTGATAGGAGATAATTGTTCAGGCTTGAATCTTGACTGTCTAACATTGTATCTGACGTTAGGAAATTATGTCATTATGAAGGTTCCTAAGCAAGGAGGTGACTCCGGTAAAGCAGTTTGTGGGAAACATTATTTTGGTAGCTCTATGTAAGCTGCTAAAATGGAAAGGAGGACATAGATGAGAGATTTCCAGGGTAGAAATGATGAGACTTAGAAACCAAATAAGCGTGTTATTATGTGAATCGAAATTGTGGCAGTCTTTTTTATACTGTCTTATTCCTGAGAAGTATTATAGGAATTAGGTGTTCTATTTATTTTTGTACCCATGAAAGCAGTTTGATAATTATAACAGGAAATGATGACCCAAAAGCTCTTCATTTAAATAATAAAATACCCAGGAAAGTTTTAGATAATAGTTTTCCAATCCCAGTTGCATCAAGTTCCGTTAGGATGTCTTTAATGTAAGGAACTGCCTCGCACCTTGGTAAGGGACCCATTCTCTCGCCACCTAACACTTTCTGCTTTGTATCATGATTATTTGTAAGCTAGCGTAGCTCCTTTTGCAGACTGAGGTCGTGAAAGAAAGAAGCTGCATCTGATGAGCACAGTGTTTCTTACAGTATTGAACACAGGGCCTTCCATGCCTAGAAGAATAGCAAACATCAGTTGCTGCTGCTAAGTCGCTTTAGTCGTGTCCGAGTCTGTGCGACCCCACAGATGGAAGCCTACCAGGCTCCGCCGTCCCTGGGATTCTCCAGGCAAGAACACTGGAGTGGGTTGCCATTTCCTTCTCCAATGCATGAAAGTGAAAAGTGAAAGGGAAGTCGCTCAGTCGTGTCTGACTCCCAGCGACCCCATGGACTACAGCCCACCAGGCTCCTCCGTCCATGGGATTTTCCAGGCAAGAGTACTGTTACTGAGTGCTTACTCTGCATCAAGCACTGTGTGTTTGATGTACATACACTTGATATCCCACCTGTATGTATTTCCTCATTTAATCCTAATGATAGCCCTGAAAGGTACCATGTCTCTAATTTGGTACCATTTTTATTACTTTGGAAATTAATGCTTGCGTTAAATGACTTGTTCTAAGTCACAGAGGAGGTAAGTCTAAGTGAAAATATTTGAACCCAAATTTCTCTGACTTCGAAGAACATGCTGTTAAGCTTTTCACTCCAGGAGGCTGGTTCTCAAACTATAGCATGCAGCACAATCAGTCACTTGGAAGACATAAAAATATGGCCAGACCCCATCGTGCTTTCTGATTCAGTAGGTCTTAGTGTGACCTGAGCCTTGCAGGACAATTGGTCCTATCCAAAATGTCCATTGAGACATTTGGGCCACAATTCATTAAATAATACATTCAGCTTTGTTAAAATTATACTTATATTATTGTTATTTTAAATGAATCACAAGCTGGAATCAAGATTGCCTGGAGAAATATCAACAACCTCAGATATGCAAATGATGTCACGCTAATGGGAGAAAGTGGAGAGAAAATAAAGAGCTTCTTGATGAGGGTGAAAGAGGAGAGTGAAAAGGCTGGCTTAAAACTCAAATTCAAAAAACTAAGATCATGACATCTGGTCCTATCACTTCATGGCAAATAGATGGGGAAACAGTGACAGATTTTTTTTTTCCTTGGGATCCAAAATCACTGCAGATGGTGATTGCAGCCATGAAATTAAAAAATGCTTGCTCCCTGGAAGAAAAGCTATGACAAACCTAAACAGCATACTAAAAAGCAGAGACATCACTTTGCCAACAAAGGTCCATCTAGTTAAAGCTATGGTTTTTCCAGTGGTCATGTATGAATGTGAGAGTTGGACCAGAAAGAACGCTGACCGAAGAATTGATGCTTTTAAATTGTGGTACTGGATAAGATTCTTGAGAGTCCCTTGGAGAGCAAGGAGATGCATCCAGTCAATCCTAAAGGAAATCAGTCCTGAATATTCATTGGAAGGACAGATGCTGAAACTGAAATTCCAATACTTTGGCCACCTAATGCAAAGAGCCAACTCATTGAAACAGACCCTGATGCTGGGAAAGACTGAGGGCAAGAGGAGAAAGGGATGACAGAGGATAAGGTGGTTGGTTGGCATCACTGATTCAGTGGACATGAATTTGAGCAAACTCCGGGGGGTGTGAAGGATAGGGAGAGTGAAGGATAGGGAAGCCTGGGGTGCTGCGGCCCATGGGGTCACAGAGTCAGACATCACTTAGCGACTGAACAACAACGTGATGAGTTTTGGATTTCACTTTTATTCTTACTCTTCCTTGATGTGACGTTCAGCAGGGTTACTGTTAAGCTGATGAGCAGTTGCCCTCAAGTATACGTGGACCTGATTATTGACTTTAGCTGTTAACAATTTGAGTTATATGCGTTCGGTTTTATTGGTATCATGGTGAAGTTGGTGGCCGTATTTGAGTGTGACCAGCAAAAACTTGGGTGAGAGCTTGTTCACCACTTGCCTGTCCTTTAATACTTCAACAGAGCTTCAAATTGAAGGATGGTGTACTACTGTCAGCTTTTGAAATCTGCAGTGCTAACCTTCCACTGCGTTGTTTATCCTGTGCTGTTCAGTACAGATGTGTAAAGGGTCAGAGTTTCTGGTGGAAGTCTTGGAGCGTCTGATCTTCTGCCTCTGCCAAGCCTTCCATGGACATAACACACCTCAACATAATCCCCTAGGTCATCTAGATTTTCTTTTGCATTGTCCACAATGTACTCAAAAGTTTCAATTATGTCTTTCAAAGGCCCAAATAGTAATGCACAGTTAGTGTTACTTTTCATCGTCACATATTCACAAGTTAGACTCAAAGAAGGTATTTTTTTAAGATTTGAAAAGTGAAAAGAGCATCCTTTTATTCGTGCGTTTAATAGGAGCAGTCAGATTGTATTCATATTTGCAACCTCGAAACCCATCATGCACAATGAATGGTTAATGTCAAGGTTTTGTGTGTACACGTGAGGTACTGTGTCTTCTTGCCTTTTCATTTAGTGCATAAATCAACAGCGTAACGTAACCCAGTACTACACTATGCACACTAGGTAATTGCTCAGTGTGCGTGCCATCTTGAAGGCGCTATTCCTGAATATTGTGGTACTAGAATTTAATTGGAGAAGGCAATGGCAACCCACTCCAGTACTCTTGCCTGGAAAATCCCATGGATGGAGGAGCCTGGTAGGCTACAGTCCATGGGGTCGCTAATAATCGGACATGACTGAGCGACTTCACTTTCACTTTTCACTTTCATGCACTGGAGAAGGAAATGGCAACGCACTCCAGTGTTCTTGCCTGGAGAATCCCAGGGACGGGGGAGCCTGGTGGGCTGCCGTCTATGGGGTTGCACAGAGTCAGACACAACTGAAGTGACTTAGCAGCAGCAGCAGCATTTAAATATCAAAATATTATCATGAGGTGTGTAAACAGGATTCTGTCATCATCCCGAGCAATGGAATTGTGCATAAGAACTGATTCTCCACATCTGATCACTTTATACTCCTCTGGAATTTCATTTACAGGCGATAAAGTTTGGTTTGGATGCTGATGTCTGTTTTGAATTCTGTTTATTTACTTGCCTCTTTAATGAGTTTCTTTCTGGTAGCATTCGCAAGACCTGTTTATCATGAATATCAGAAAATTCATCAAAGTACTTGTGATGGTGTTGCATTTGGTTCTTCTCTGTCATTTTCACCAATTCAGGTTTTTCCTTACTTCCCCTTCAGCACAAAACTTGTCTTGAAGTTTTCCTGTCCATCTTGAATGCTTATATTATCCAAATCCTGACCATTTGTCCATGGGGCATTGCCGATTCTCTTCTTTTCACAGCGCCAGTACCTTTTTACTCCTATCTCTGTTAAAGGAATGGAAATGGTAACAAAAGCCACTATTATGTAGCCTTGGCTTTTCTTTTTGTGAGTATAATATTTCTGCTATATTCTGCTGAGAGTTTTTAAATAAAGATATCATATTGCCAAGCAACAGAAGAAGCGATGTTTATTTCTTTTGTAGACTTCTGAGAAGTGATCACTGGTTCAGTGATAGGGGAAGCCTTACTACTGTGTTATGGATTGAACACCGAGTTCAGCCTGGCTGAGTTACTAGGCAGTGGGTAGGCACCAGCCCAGGGTGTGGCGCTCCATACCGATTGGTGGGTAAGTGTGGGAGTCGTACCCCCTAAAATCTCTCCAAATAGTGGCAGATGCTTCTTGCTGTCTCCAAGATGGTACCTCTATGACACCGATTCACGGAGAACATTGCCCATTAATCCTGGGCAATAAGATAGTTGTAGGTGGATTAATTAAGTCTCTGGTATCCCCCTTCATGATGGCTTTTACCCCTGGCTACTATATAATAGGGGCTTCCCAGGTGGCCCATTGGTAGAGAATCTGCCTGTCAGTCTAGGAGACATGGGTTCAATCCCTGGGTTGAGAAGATCCCCTAGAGGAGGAAATGGCAATCCACTTCCATATTCTTGGCTGGAGAATCCCATGAACAGAGGAGCCTGGCGGGCTGCAGTCCACAGGGTCACAAAGAGTCGGGCACAACTGAGTGACTGAGAATGCACACACTATGTGGTAGAAGAGCCACATCTATTCTCATTCCTTCCTAACAAGCAAGATACTGTACAGTGTTCACATCATCATGTTCTATTCCATTTTACATCGTGGCTTGATGGAGCTCATCCTTTCATGCTTCAGCCTGAATGACCCCACCACATTCAGCCAGGTGTTTAGTGACATATTAATGCACCATGCATCGTGAGACCTCACCCTCGACTTGCCCTCTGCATTTCCCTAACCTGCAGGATTCTTCCTTAGTACACATAGTAATATAAATCCTGCCCTTCTGCAAAATTTGAACCTTGACCCTTCTACCTAATTCTGTGTTCTGTTACCAACTAGGCTACTGAGGCAAGAATGGTTATTATTGTCCATACAGCCACAACATTGTTGCTAGACCAATAAAACCAATGGTAGTGTTTTATATATTAATCCTATAAACCAAACGTTTCAACAGACCTGAGCTGTTTGAACCCAAGGACTTTTTCTAAGCGTGAACAGTTTTGAAAGGAACAGATATCAAGGACCACTTGGCATGGACTAAATAAGCTCATGAATATTGTGGGGAGGACCAAATATTAAGGACCTTTTGGTACTAACCAAATGTCTCCATGCACATTTTGGACGGGATCAAATGTCCGCTAATCAAACCCAAGAACTGCATTTCTCACAAGCTGCCGGGTGGCCCTGTTGGTGCTCTAGGAGGCACATTTTGAGAACGACTGCATAATCATAGTCCCTCGTCAATGAATAAATGGATGCATGATGGATCATTTGATTTAAAGCTTCCTAAGTCTGCTCTGTATTTTCTGCATTAGGTACATCACAAATTCAGTTATAATTCTTAAAAAATTAGGGTTAAATTGAGTTTTCTTTTAAATGCCAGCTTTAACTGTCTCATCAGATCAGATCAGTTGCTCAGTCATGTCCGACTCTTTGCGACCCCATGAATCGCAGCACGCCAGGCCTCCCTCTCCATTACCAACTCCC
>NW_011494706.1:678323-683005 GCF_000754665.1 Bison bison bison
ACTCCTGGAGTTCACCGAGACTCACGTCCATCGAGTCAGTGATGCCATCCAGCCATCTCATCCTGTGTCATCCCCTTCTCCTCCTGCCCCCAATCCCTCCCAGCATCAGAGTCTTTTCCAATGAGTCAGCTCTTCGCATGAGGTGGCCAAAGTACTGGAGTTTCAGCTTTAGCATCATTCCTTCCAAAGCAGAATGGACTGGTTGGATCTCCTTGCAGTCCAAGGGACTCTCAAGAGTCTTCTCCAACACCACAGTTCAAAAGCATCAATTCTTCGGCGCTCAGCCTTCTTCACAGTCCAACTCTCACATCCATACATGACCACAGGAAAAACCACAGCCTTGACTAGATGGACCTTTGTTGGCAAAGTAATGTCTCTGCTTTTGAATATGCTATCTAGGTTGGTCATAACTTTCCTTCCAAGGAGTAAGCGTCCTCTAATTTCATGGCTGCAGTCACCATCTGCAGTGATTTTGGAGTCCCCCCAAATAAAGTCTCTCACTGTTTCCATTGTTTCCCCATCTACTGGCCATGAAGTGATGATGGGACTGGATGCCATGATCTTAGTTTTCTGAATGCTGAGCTTTAAGCCAACTTTTTCACTCTCCTCTTTCACTTTCATCAAGAGGCTCTTTAGTTCTTCTTCACTTTCTGCCATAAGGGTGGTGTCATCTGCATATCTGAGGTTATTGATATTTCTCCCAGCAATCTTGATTCCAGCTTGTGTTTTATCCAGTCCAGCATTTCTCATGATGTACTCTGCATATAAGTTAAATAAGCAGGGTGAAAATAAACAGCCTTGATGTACTCCTTTCCCTATTTGAATCAGTCTGTTGTTCCATGTCCAGTTCTAGCTGTTGCTTCCTGACCTGCATACAGATTTCTCAAGAGGCAGGTCAGGTGGTCTGGTATTCCCATCTCTTTCAGAATTTTCCAGTTTATTGTGATCCACACAGTCAAAGGCTTTGGCATAGTCTTAGTATTGTTTAAATTTGAATTTGAGCCTTTTCTATCTTTTTTAACCAAAAAAGGATAGAACTCTTTCGTTTACCCCTTTTTCTTTTCATTTTCTTTCGTATGTTAAAAAATATTTAAAATAATGTTAAAGGTGGTTTATAGATCTTACCCCTCTGCCTCTGAGATAACTTTTATCATCTTCTTCATCTTCTTTTTTGTTTAACACACAACAGGTATTTAATCCACAGTAGGTCATTAGGTTTTATTCCAAGTATGAATTATTTCTTCCAACCTAAATCTATTCTAAAGGTATTATTTATAAGTAGCCTTGGAAAAGAGAAAGCCATCTTGTGAGTTTTATATTGTGATATATTCCCCAAGAAGCATGATTAAAGCAAATTTCCTCTTTTTCTGCTCTATTTCACCTCTTAACCAAAAAACCATGATATGAATTCAGCTATTATTTCAAAGTAAAGAGTGGAGTCCTTTCCCTATGGAGCATGTTGCATCTTACTGATAAGAGGTACAGCTGGAGCTAAAGGCAGTGTGTGCCCTTTTTATCTGATCCTCCTGGAGCCTAGAAATGGTACCCAGCCTTAATGAACAGGCAGACCTCAGAGGTATTGCAAGTTCAGTTCCAGACCACAGCAATAAAGCAAATACTGAAGTAAAGTGAGTCACACACATTTTTTTTGGTTTCCCAGTGCATATAAGTTATGTTTACACTATACTATAGTCTATTAAATGTGAAATGGCATGATGTCTAAAGACACAATATGCATATCTTAACTTTATTATGTTATGATTTATTAATACTTTATTATTTTATTTATTATGTATTATTTTACTTTGTTATTAGAAATGCTTACTATTATCTGAGCTTTCAGCAAATCATAGTAGAAACAGCAAAGATTGCCGATCACAAATCACCATAACAAATACAACATTGAAAACGTTTGAAATATTGTGATAATTAGCAAAATGTGGCACGGAGACAGAAAGTGAGCAGGTACATAATGGGCCTGTGTTGTGCTAAGCGTAGGACCGTACATGTGACTCCTAACAGCATTGAATGCCGCAGTTTTAAAGAAATATCTGATATCCATTCTCTCTGTTATTTATCTCATCCTGCTTTATCTCTAGTAGCAGAATCTCAGAAATGTTTAATAACTTGCCCAGTGTTATAAAGCTGAGGAGTGTCTGACTCACGCATAGAACTCAGGCCTTCTAACCCTAGACCAGATACCCTTTCACTTTACCACACTGCCAGGAGTTTCCGTAAGTATTGTTAACTGAATACATAGAAGTGCACCAAAACTAACCCCCTCCAGGTAAAGAGTCCGCCGGCCAATGCAGGAGACACAAGAGACGCGGGTTCAGTCCCTGGGTTGGGAAGATCCCCTGGAGTAGAAAGTGGCACCCTGCTCCAGTATTCTTGCCTGGGAGATCCCATGGACAGAGGAGCCTGGTGAGCTAGAGTCCATGGGGTCACAAAGAGTCAGACACGACTGAGTGGCTGAGCTCACACTCACACGACAGACTCCACTTCTCAAACACATCAGTATGTGTGTATCTTCTGTTGGGTTGTGTTCTGATATGGCCACAGTGTTCAAGCTGCAGAATAGCACCACAGCTGTCGATGAGGAGAGTAAGGGGTGGCGATGGAGGGCAGAATAGGCTTTAAGGGAACAAATGTATAACGAAAGAGGTTTTCAGAATGATGCTAAACAGTCAAGATACAATCTTCATTTTCTTGGGTAGGACTCTTAGGAGCGCAGGGAAATTTAGGTTTAGTCTCTGTTTGATGACTGCTAAACTGATCTCCCCTAATTCCCCATAGGAGACCACGAGCTGAAAAAGCAAATTCAGTCTTGTAAATCAGGCTAAGTTGTAGCTTCCTTTTCTTCACTGTTTCCCCTTTGAAGGCTTTAGGAAAGCTGTGGTTAAAGGGTCCAGTCTATCTTCCTTGTGCCCTGGAAAATTAGGCACATGCCATGGCAAATCCGGTGTAACTGGCATCTACAAACACTATAGATGCCAGTGTTCTTATTTGGGGGCTATGTCTTAAAAGACGTGAGTGGTGATGCAGACAAGGATAAACCGTCCAGGGATATGATCTCTCATGTAGGGCTTCTTATTTACGGTGCCAACCTCGGAGTGACAGTGAGTTGTCTTTCTAAGAGACCTATGTAACACAAAAGTGAAAAAATTAAAAGTCATGACACAACAAAAACAAAAATTTTAAAGACAAAGCATTTTTAAAAATAGGTCGGGGCTTCCTGGTGGCTCAGATGGTAGAGTCTGCCTACAATGTGGGAGACCCAGGTTCGATCCCTGGGCCAGGAACATCCCGTGGAGAAGGAAATGGCAACCTACTCCAGTATTCTTGCCTGGAGAATCCCATGGACTGAGGAGCCTGGTGGGCTGCAGCCCATGGGGTCACAAAGAGCTGGACACAGACCCAGCGACTAACACTGACTCTTGCAGTGATTAAGACCTTGCCATCCAGTGCAGGGGGGTTGATGTCTGGTTATCAAGCTAGGATCTCACTTGCCTCATGGCCAAAAATCCAAAATATAAAAAAGAAGCAATATTATAGAAAATTCAATCAAGACTAAAATAAATAAATAAATAAAATTAAAATGGGAAAAATCCTGAATGCTAGTTCTGCTGGTTGTTCTAGAAGAATGGGCTTCTGTCAAGGTAATCCTTTAATTCGTTGTTTACTACTTTATGTTTTACCAACAGTAAAAATTAGGAAGAAATATAACACCCATACCAGAATTTCAGAGATAATAAGCATTTGCTGTATAATTTCACTTTGAGACAGCCTAGTAGTGGGTCTCTACTCAAGTTTTCAAGAAGAAGAAGACAGGAGTCCCATTCTTCTGCTTTGCCCAAATTTCATGGTAATTCCTTTAAGTATTTATCAGGCAATTAATATATCCCAGATACTGTACAAGGCTCTGAAAATAAAATGTGTGTAAGGCCATTGCTGCCCTTGTCTTCATAGAATTCATAGTGTAATAGGGGAAACAGACATTACTCAAACAATCAAAATGTAGAGTCTAAGCTAGGATAGAGGAGCTGAAATATCTTGCTGAAGTACAACTTAAATACCATACATGATTTTAACTGATAGAAGCACTATAGTAAACTGTTTAGCGTTATCTACTAAAAATAGTCTACTTCTGGGCATACACCCAAGGAATGTGTGTGTAAAAAACATATACAAGAATGTTCACAGCAGTGTTATTCATAATAGCCTCAAAGTGACAACAAACCAAATGTCTATCAACAGTATGATGGATAAATCAATTGTAATGTTATTCAATCACTAGAACACTATCGAGCAATGAATAAGAAATAAACATTCAGTTCAGTTCAGTCGCTCAGTCGTGTCCGACTCTTTGCAACCCCATGAATCGCAGCACGCCAGGCCTCCCTATCCATCACCAACGCCCGGAGTTCACCCAAACACATGTCCATCGAGTCAGTTATGCCATCCAGCCATCACATCCTCTGTCGTCCCCTTCTCCTCCTGCCCCCAATCCCTCCCAGCATCAGGGTCTTTTTCAGTGAGTCAACTCTTCGCATGAGGTGGCCAAAGTACTGGAGTTTCAGCTTTAGCATCATTCCTTCCAATGAACACCCAGGACTGATCTCCTTTAGAATGGACTGATTGGATCTCCTTGCAGTCCAAGGGACTCTCAAGAGTCTTCTCTA